>NC_045434.1:157419121-157659346 GCF_002776525.5 Piliocolobus tephrosceles
TGGCAAAAACCACAATTACTTGTGCACCAACCTAATATTTAAAGCATGAAAGACTGTTTTAAATACGCTGAGCCTTAGACTCTTTCTCTCTAAAACAGAGATGATAACAAAACCTATAAGGCTATCATTAAAGGGTGTTATGAAGATTAGATGAGATTCTATCTATCATCTATCTATCTATCTATCTATCTATCTATCTATCTATCTATTTTTGAGACACAGTCTCACTTTGTCACCCAGGCTGGAGTGCAGTAGCACTATCACAGCTCACTGCATCCTTGACCTCCTGGGCTCAAGCTATCCTCCCGCTTCAGCTCCCTAAGTAGCTGGGATTACAAGCATGTGCTGATTTTTTTTAGAGTTAGGGCTTCACCATGTTACCCAGGCTGGCCTCAAACTCCTGAACTCAAGCCATCTGCCTGCCTCAGTCTCCCAAAGTGCTAGGATTACAGGTGTGAGCCACTGCTCCCAGCCGAGATGAGGTACTATCTATAAAGGGATAGCAGAGTGCTTAGCAAAAGGGCTAGACAAAAGACGGTCATGTTGAAATATTAATAATTATAATAAATATTTTTAAAAATCTTAGGCCAGGCCCAGTGGCTCATGCCTGTTAATCCCAGCACTTTGGAACGCCGAGGTGGGAGGATCGTTTGAGGCCAGGTGTTTGAGACCAGCCTAGGCAACAAAGGGAGACTCTATCTGTACAAAAATTAAAAAAAAATAAAACTCTTGGTGACCTATCAGATGTCAGCAAATAAAATGCTATATTATGCTTTCTCATATACGAGATTGCATGGGTGTGGATGCTGCAACTGAAAGAGGTAGCAATTTAGGAAGTCATGTTACCAAACTCGATTTAGACATCTGAACTTCAAATATTGCAGGACATATAGATTAAAAAGGCCCAAAAGATTAGCGTGGTGGCCCATACATATAGTCCCAGCTACTCAGGCAGCTGAGGCAGGAGGATTACTTGAACCTGGGAGGTTGAGGCTGCAGTGAACCATGACCACACCACTGTGCTCCAGCCTAGGTGATAGAGTGAGACCCTGTCTCAAAAAAAAAAAGCCAGACCCAGAAGACAGTTTAGAAACTGTAGGAGAACATGGTAGTTAAAACATGAGGCTGGATGAGATCATCCAAGCTAAGTCTGTAGATTGATAGAGAAGTCCAAGAAATAGGACTATAGGGACCAACTTAAGAAAGGAAAGGAAGTAGAAAGTATTTGGCACTTTTGTTAAGATTCTGTTTGTACTGTTTATGTGCCCAGCCCACAAAATCAGAGCCAGGTAAAAATGAAAAAGACGTCAGGCAAAACTAGTTGGATTACATTAGGTATTGTTCCCTGTATTCCTGTCGCCTGGTACCGTATTGGTGTTCAGCTCCTAATCCTTGGCCCCAGCTTCCCATGATAGCTTCTGGCACATCACCTCCTTGGTTTCTGTGTCTTCACAGTATTGACCTTGAACGTCTTTGACTTCCTTCTTGGATCACAAGCAGAACCAACTTATCATTCACTGCTTTCTGCTACTTACCTTGCAATCCGTGTCATACCTACTATTTAAAAAACCCAAAATTAAGGGGAAAAAAGGAAATGAACAAAGAAAGAGTGGCTTCAGAGAAGCCAAGGAAGCAAAAGGTTTCAAGGAGAGTGTTAATACATTCATGCAGCAGAGAGGACAAATAGAATGAGGACTATAGAGGAGATACAATCGTGCATCTCTTCACGAGGGAGATATGGTCTGAGAAATGCATCATCAGGCAATTTCACTGCTGTGCAAACGTCACAGAATGTACATACACAAACCTAGATGGTGTAGCCTACTCCACACCTAGGATATATGGCATAGCTTATTGCTCCTAGGCTACAAACTTGTACAGCATGTTACCCTACTGAATACTGTAAGCTATTATAATACAATGGTAAGTATTTGTGTATCTAAATGTATCTAAACATAGAAAAAATACAGTAAATATATAAAGGATAAGAAAATGGCATACCTGTGTATGGCACTTGCCATGAATAGAGCTTGCAAGACTGGAAGCTCTGGGTGAGTGAGTGATGAGAGGTGAATGAATGTGAAGACCGAGGACATGACTGTACACTGTGGGCTTTATAACTACTGTATACTTAGGCTACCCTAAATTTATTTTTTTAATTTTCTTTCTTTGATAATAAACTTAGCTTACTCTATTTTACTTTGTAAACTTTAAAAATTTTGTAACCTTTTTACTATTTTGTAGCACACTTAGCTTAAAGCAAACACATTGTACAGCTGCACAAAAAATATTTCTTTATATCCTTATTCTGTAAGCTTTTTTCTATTTAAAATGTATTTCTTTATTCTACTTTTTAAGTGTTAATTAATTAATTAATTAATTTATTTATTTATTTATTTATTTTTTGAGGCGGAATCTCGCTCTATCGCCCAGGCTGGAGTGCAGTGGCCAGATCTCAGCTCACTGCAAGCTCCGCCTCCCAGGTTTACGCCATTCTCCTGCCTCAGCCTTCCAAGTAGCTGGGACTACAGGCGCCCGCCACCTCACCCGGCTAGTGTTTTGTATTTTTTAGTAGAGACGGGATTTCACCGTGTTAGCCAGGATGGTCTCGATCGCCTGACCTCGTGATCCGCCCGTCTCGGCCTCCCAAAGTGCTGGGATTACAGGCTTGAGCCACCGCGCCCGGCCTTTAAGTGTTTTTTAAAACACAAACACACACAACAGCCTAGGCCTCCTCAGGAGCAGGATTATCAATATTGCTGTCTTCCGCCTCCACTTCTTGTCCCATTGGAAGATTTTCAGGGCAATAACAGGCGTGGAGCTGTCATCTCCTATGACAGCGATGCCTTCTTCTGGAATACCTCCTGAAGGACCTGCCTGGGGCCCTTCTTGAGGAGTATGTTTATTTACACCAGCATCACCACAAACACATGTGTAATACATTGTATTATGACTGTAAGACCGCTGGGACATCACTAGGTGGTAGGAATTTTTTAGCTCCATTACAATCTTATGGGACCACCATCCTACATGTGGTTCATTGTTGACCGAAACGTCATTAAGTGGCGCATGACGATCACTGAATTTGGCCATTAGGAAGCTCCTGGTGCCTTTGAATGAGAGAAACTTCCATAAACAGGCGTGTTTATTGAAGGAGAGAGAATAGGGGAGAGTGACATATTTAAAAAAAAGTTCAATAAACTTTAAACCTTCTAATTTTCTCCAGAAGCAGAAGGAATCGTCCTCCGATAGTGGGAAGATTTTAGCAGGAAATTAAAATTTGTTGTCTTCGTAGGTGATTTACATATATTTAATTCTCACAAGCACAGTTTGGGGTGCGTATTATTATCCCTACATTATAAATAAGTCTCCTGACATAATGAAGTTAGGAAAACTGCCTAAAGTCATACAGCCAGTAAGAGGCAAATTTAGAACTCAAACCCAGGTCTGTCCCCACATTCTCCGCTTTTCTTACCGCATCAGATTTAGAGCCACCAAGGGGAATGTGAAAGTGTAGACATGATGATAGTAGTAGTAGTATAAATATTATTACTTATACATAAGTATATAGTAATAGTAACAATGATGAGGAAGATGAATCAATAGTGGTGCTGATGAAAACAGAGGAATGAAATTTCTGCTATTCAAAATTTAACTGCAGTCATGGCCTCATATCTAACTTTATGTAGTAAAACACAGTGCCTGTGAGTACTTACAACTAAATGATGTTACTTAATATAAATGACTTTTCTTAGTTTAAATTTAGCCATAGAGTGTCACTCATAGACTTTTTGTTTGTCATAATCCAAACATACCTTAAAAATATTTTAAGCCCTTACTCTAATACAAATTTGTATTTACTTTTATTTGTATAGTTTTGGAAGATATAAAAATTATAAATATGCAAACCACAAACATTTCCCTTGGACCTTGAATTGTATGAAATGACACAAAAAGAATTGTACTCTTGGACATTAAAGCTTAGATTCTTTTGGCACTTCCTTTCTGAATTGTGGAAGTCTAAGAGAGTAGTATACTTTCTATCAGAAATGTAATTTATAAAACTGGCAGAATGGTAGCTATAAAATTACAGAAAAAGCCATGGAGCAGGCAGCATGAATGTTTGAAAGGTAATAAAGTATAACCCAGTTATCCAGCAGGGAAATAAGTCTTTATAAATTATAAAAATTTTGTATAGGATGGAGGGACTTACCATCTAAGTATGTGACATTAAAAATCATTTTGTTGAAACTCTTTTAAAATAACATATATTAAGGTATACATATTTACCTACTAAAATAGATGACATTCAACTTGAATTGCCCTTTCGTGATGATTCCAGTAATAGACAGTGATTACCCTCTGGGTATATTGAGGATTATAGGATGATTTCTTCTTATATTTAATGGCTCCATAAAGCTATACCTTCTTTATTCTTGTGTCTGCTTTTTATAGTTTTTTTTTTTTTTGTCACCTTCCTTATCAATGCACATTTCTCGTGGCTGTCCACGTACTCACACGAATTCATTCATGCTTGTAACATTAAACCAGTCCATACACCCGTACACTAAACCCATCCACTACAGCCATGCACATGTAAATAAAGGTAGAATTTGCGCATGTCTTTGCTTATTATCTACAATGGAAGTCTCTTTGCAGGCTTCCATTCCATTTTCCACCTGGCTTTCTGGCCTTGGTTTGATTTCTTACTGCTCCTGCCACTTAGACTTGATTGTGTAGGTATACCCTTCAGATCTCCCTTCTAGAGAACACGCTGTCTGAGTGTAGTTGGCCAGCAGCCTCCAGCTAGTGGCTATACCTATAGATCTGCAGCATTCGTACTCAGGCCTCTCTCCCCTGTCCCCAACACTGCTCCCAGGCAATGCCTGAGTACAGTGGAGTACTATTGCTGGGCCATTTCTGCCTGACAGAAGCTTCTTCTAATGGACGGCCTTTGCGAGAGGCTTTCCCAATCACCCAGTCAAGACTTCTCAGAGCTGCACTGCAGCCTGGAGCTCTTCCTACCCCATTTTTTCTCCTTCCCTCTTCTCTTTCACAAGTGTCACACCTGCTTTGTGGTTTGAAATCTCTCCCCACCTACTGCTCCTCTCCCCTTTAACTTTCACAGATGTTTTCACCAAAATTGTTTTCACATATTATTTTGGCTTGGTGTCTGCTACTCAGAGGCTGTCAACTGACACACTTGGCAAAAAAATGGCCTGAGAAAGCAGGCAGTAAAATTAGAGTTGGGGACTGCTCACTCATGTCTGGCTGGCAAGGAGGATCTGATCCCAAGTGGAATGTGAGAAATGAATACTGCTTGGGAATACATCCTGGTGGAGGGGAACAGATTTGCTAATGTAAATATTTAGGCACTTGGGAGATATAGGGAGAATGATGTCTACAAGAATGGTGCTATTGGCTGATTATCTCAAAGTTCTATGGATTCCTGCAGAGGGATGAGAAAATGAGAAATAATGAAACAGTAAAAGGCAAAGTATGAGAGACAGAGAGGTTGTTTAACTTGGAGTGCTTTCTGGGGTCAAGGAGTTTAACATTATTGCAAGGAAAACCCCATCTCTACCCCCAAGATGGGGCAAACTCACTGTATAGTAGCTCCCCAGAAGCCTAGAGGCAGTGATGGCCTATTTTGAGTGAACTGGAAATACTGGAGTTTCCATGGCAAATGGTAGAGGAAGAAAAATATAAAGGTTGCTGGAAGTGAATTCATAATGCAAGACCAGAAAGCCACAGCATTCCACATTATGTTCCACAGCACGGCTCAGATAACACATTATTCTCCAAGGCCATCAGGAATGCACTGGTGAGAGGGGCACCAACATCAGTAAGAAGTTTAGTGGTGGCTCTCCTTATGGGTCAGAGCTGAAGCTGTCACAGAGTTGGGTTCATTAATAGGAATAGAGACAATAGTACCCCAAGAAGGCAGAGGTCAGGAAACAATGCTTAACTGCCAGAAGTCAGAGGGCTGCCATGATTGTAACTGCCAGCAATATTGGAATAGCTGTCAAGGGACATGACACACAAGAAGCTGTAAGAAATGACTTACAGAATCTGGTGTCTTCAGGGGAAAAATAGAAAGGCAGCCAAAGAGATTGCCGTTTAACATCTATCATCAGAAATAGGCAAGCACAGAGAAGGCAGCAGGACAAAGGTGGTTGTGCCAATAAAAATTCATAATTCACCATTCCGTTCCTGCATCATGAGACGATTTTCAGACCCAGAAGGCAGTGACCGAGAGGTGGCTGTTTCTAAAGAAGCACTGTGCAACATTGTAAGTATAAACTGTAGTGTTTTCCCCAGTCCCACCCCAAAGGGACCAGCACCCATTTACTTATGTGACTATGCACTGGAGAAAGAAGAATAAACACACATGGAGGGCTTTGGACACACTGTTTGAGCTGATATTGATGCCTGAAGACTTAAAGTGTCATCAGGGTCCCCTGTTACATTTGGGGTTTATCATGTAGATCCTTAGCTATTGGGGTAAGAACCATCATACCATGGAAGGCCAAGAGGAAGCCTCTGAAACAACCACTTTCCTGAGCCAAGACAGTGAATCAAAAGTAACGTTGCATCTCAGAAATGATGACAGACATTAACACCACTGTGATGGATAACTTTATGTGTCAACTTGGCTGGGCCACAGTGCACAGATATTTGGTCAAATATTATTCCAGATGTCTTTGTGAGATTTGTATTTAAATCAGTGGACATTAAGTAAAACACATTGCCATCCAAAATGTGAGTGGGCTTCATCCAATCAGTTGAAGGTCCTAATGGAACAAAAACACTGACCTTTTCAGAGCAAGAGCAGATTCTGACAGTAGACTTTGTTCAGACTTCATCTGCAACATTTTCTCTTCCTAGCTTGCCAGCAGACTGCCTTCAGACTTGAACTGGGACTCTTTCCTGGATCTCTAGCCTGCCAGCCTCCCTCATCAGATTTTGGATTCATCAAGCTTCCACAATCATATGGGCCAATTTGTTAAAAATCTCTCTTTCTCTCTACACACACACACACACACACACACACACACACACACACACACACCCTTTATTGGTTTTGTTGCTCTGGAGAGCCCTGACTAATCCAACCACCATTAAAGATTTAAAGGATGCATGGGGGGTGGTCCTGATCATACCTCCATTGACTTCATTGAAATCTCCAATCTGACATCTATAGAAACCACATGGATTCTGGAGAATGACTATAGATTTCCACATGCTCAACCAAGTAGTAGCGCCAATCATAGTTGCTGTGTGAGACATGATGTTGATGTAAATCTGTCAGGCCTCAGCTTTAGGGTATGCTGCCATTGATTTGGTGATTGTATTCTTATCTATTCCAATCAGAAAAGAGGATCCAAAACAGTTCACATTGGCATGAACTGGACAGGGTTAATTTACAGTTTTGTCCTCTGGGTTACATTCACACTGTCATCATCTCTGTCATCATCTAGTTTAAAGAGTCCGTAGCATCACATTGATCCAATACATGAGTGATATAATGCTGATCTGGCAGGACTAGCAAGAGGTGCCTTATATGCTGGAGGCCTTGAGAAGGTACATGAGATCCAGAAGGCAGGAGATAAGACCTCTATAGAACCCAGGACCTGCCACTTCAGTAAAGTTTTTAAGAATTCAGTGACCAGGGCCAGGCACAGGACTTCTCCAAAGTAAAAGACAATTTGCTGCATCTTGTATCTCCTACTAAGAATAAGGAAAGACAACACCTGTTGGACTTCTCAGAGTTCTGGAGGCAACCCCATCCACACTTAATATTGGAACTAATACAGTTTCAGCCTGTGAACTGGGTGAAATGGAACGCAGCCAGCTTTGGGTAGAAATTGGAGCCAAACAGAGCTCTGAAGGCTCAGGCTGCAGTTCAAGCAGTCTTACCACTGGAAGATGAGACATGAGAAAGTCTGCCACAGAAGCATATGGATAGACATAAGGAGTGGACATAAAATGAGAAGATTATTTTGTATTACATGTTAATGCCCCTAGAAATCATCCACTTTGGAAAAGGCACTGAAAAACGAAATAGTCAAAATGACTAGGCCAGTTGACATTAGCTAGCCATCAGCAATGGTCACTCCAGATTTGGAACAATGGGCACATTAATGGAATGGCTGTAGTAGCAAAGATGGGCCCTATCAATGAATCCCTCCTTGCTTAGGCCAGTCTCACTACTTCTGCCTCAGGATATGCAGTCTATCAGCAACAGAAACCAACACTGAGACCTGATATCACACTATTCCTCAAGAAGACCAACAGCTATTTGGTATTACTGAGAACTTCTGTCCTAGAAGGGCCAGTGGTTCATCCTCACAGTGATATACACTATATCTGGGTTTGCCTTTTCTGCCTGAAGAGCTGCAGCCAGCATTATTATCCAATGGTGTACAGAATACATGATTCACAGGCACAGAATTCCACACAACATGCCAGGGAAACTGCTTTAAAGTGAAGACGGTGCAAGAGTGAGCCCTTAACCATGGAATCCACTGATCCTTCACCATCCCAAAGTAGCCCGCCGGATCAAGTATTGGAAGAGTTCACTGAAGCACAGCTGAAGAACCAACTTAGGCAATAATCTGAAGGATAGTGCTATGGTTTATATGTGGTTTGTCCTCATCAAAACCCGTGTTGAAATTGGATCCCTAATGTGGCAGTGTTGGGAGGTGGGGCCTTGTAGAAGGTGTTTGGGTCATAGGGGCAGATAGCTTACGAATAGATTAATACCCTCCCTTGAGGGTGAGTGAGTTCTTGCTCTTGAGGGAATGGATTAGTTCCTGAGAGTGGGTTGTTAAAGGATTCTGGCTTCCTCAGTTTCTGTCTCCTGCTTCCTGTCTTACCATGTGATCTCTTTGAACATGCCCACTCCCCTTCCATTTTCTGCCATGAGTTGCAGCAGTCTGAAACCCTCACCAGACACAGCTGCCTCATCTTCAACCTCCCAGCACCAGAACCACGAGTCAAACAAGCCTCTTTTCTTTAAAAATTACCCAGCCTTGAGTATTCTGTTATAGCAACACAAAACAGACTAAGACAGGTGGGGTGACATTATTCAGGGTGCAATATTTGCATTAAACCAGAGACCTCCATCTAGTACTGAGTCTCCAAATGAAAGAATACATGAGTGTAGGAACCCGAGAGTAGAAGCAGCTGTGACCCACTTATCATCACTCTCAGTGACCTACGGGAGAACATTTTGCTTCCTGTCCCCACAACTCTGAGCTCAGAGGGGTTGAGGTTCTCATCCCCAAAGAAGCACACTCGTGCCAGAGGGATGGAACGGGTCCCACTTAACCACAATGATGGCTGCTCCCAGAGCATTTTGTACTCTTGTGTCCAGAGACAAGCAGGAAAGAAGAGAAGTAATAATCTTAGCCAGGGTAATAGACTCAGGAAAGCAGGAGGAAGTAGGGCTGCATTTCCACATTGCAATCTGCCTGGGCACCTCTTGGTGCTGCATTGCCCAATTATAATAATGGATAGACACATGAATGGGCATATTAACCTGACAAGGTGTGATGACCAAGGAATCAGATCCTTCAGGCATAGGAGTTTGGGTCATACCACCAGGTAAGCCACCAGGAAAGGCAGAGATGATTGAGAGTGAGAGGGATTTAGAAAGGACAGTGTAGGAGGGAGACGATGAATACCAGTTACGGTTCTGAGATCAGCTGCAGCTTCTAGGGGTGTTGTCTGTGTTGCCAGCCTCCCTCTTGGAAGTTTCCTCTCAGGAAGAGAGGCTCAAAGGAACCATGGAGGACTGCTCTATAAACATGTGTGGGAACACGTTATCTGTGTGACACAAGGTTAAGCCATAGCAGCCATGTGGTGTGCCACTCAGATGTCCCTTCCAAAGAACCTGCTGTGAAGAACACAGCTGGCTGATGACATCTAACTGCTGCATGTTCTGATCTG
Source organism: Piliocolobus tephrosceles (assembly GCF_002776525.5). Lineage (NCBI taxonomy): Eukaryota > Metazoa > Chordata > Mammalia > Primates > Cercopithecidae > Piliocolobus > Piliocolobus tephrosceles. The sequence goes on from NC_045434.1 coordinate 157,429,076, forward strand.
GCACAGCATTCACGCTAAAGCCATGCTGTCCCCAGGGTGCTCCTGGCTAATGACAGAGCACAATGAGGACACTAGCCCTGGGTCATTGCTCCCCAGTGCATGACTGCTGTAATGAGCATTCCATGCTAGGGCACACTTGCCAATGGCCTGGCTGCACTGCCGTCTAGGGCTCTTTCTACAAGATCCTCCTTCTTTTCTTCTCCCCTTGTACAAGACTCAGACTTGTATTTTGTGACACCCGCCCTGCTCTTGCTCCCTCTCCCCTTTATTCTTCACAGGCATTTCCCCAATAAATCTCCTACCCATCTCATTCTTTCTTGGTATCTTGCTTCTTGGAGGACTTGAACTGAGACAAATTGTCTTTTGATATTTAGAATCTGCTACAAACTTTGATATATGTATTAGTTCTTTTGTGCTACTATAACAAAACGCCAGAGCCTGGGTAATTTATAAAAGACAGAATTTATTGCTCACAGCTCTGGAGGCTGAGAAGCCCAAGATCAAGGTGCTGACAAATTCAGTGTCTGTTGAGGGCTGCTCTCTGCTTCTAAGATTGCACCTTCTTGCTGTGTCCTCACATGGCAGAAGGTGGAAGGGCAACAAAGGGCTAGCTAGTTCCCTCAAGCCATTTTATGAGGGTACTAATCCCTTTCATGAGGGCACAGCCCTCATAACCACCTCCTGAAGGCTCACCACTTAATACTATTGCATTAGGTCTTAGATTCCAACGTTTGAATTTGGTGGGAACACAAACATTCAAAACATAGCAACATGTGTTCATTCTTGTTTTATTATTCTGCCGTCCTAGATAAATCTACTTCAGTTTTACCCCTTCAGTTTCGCCCCTTGAGTGCTCCACCCCTGGCATATTTCCAGGCTGTTTTTGTGAATCTACACTGGAATCTGGCATTCAGGCATACTTTTAAAGACCATATCCAATCAGTTCAGGTCTGACAACAGTCTTATAGTTGATTAGTAACAGATTACAGTCCTTGGACAATTATTGCTTTCAAAACTGAGCTAACAGGTGCCTCATGTCATCAATGCATGAATTATCTGGTCTCATTTAGCAGACAGTTTTTAAAAACACATTAAACTTCTTTTTCACAGATTCTACATTCACACATCTCCTCCGAGCCAACTGAGGTGTGGGTTTTCAAGTTAATTTTCCCCACACCTTTCCAAATATATTACTGGATCTAAATTCCTAAGATTCTCTAGTTAAAGCATGAACTTATTGTAGAATCATTAACATTTGAGCTGCCCACTCAAAAGGAGTGTTCCTACAATTGCCTCTATTTTCAGCTAATTTTATATTTCTCCATTTTGCTGTATCCCAGTTCTCTTGCCAGCTCTTCCATTTCTTTTTTGGTTGTAATATTCCATTACTGCTTCTGCTTTTGCACTCAATTGTCCATTTACGGGCAGCATTTTGCTTTTATTCACCCAGTAAGAGAAACTCAACCTTTGAAGTTGTAGTGTTCCAGAATAGTTTTCACATGAGTACAGATCTTTTTCTTAATATACTTTTCAGCTGGCAAATTTTTTTTCTAACATGGAAAAAGATTCCAAGATAGGGCATAACAAAGAAAACCTCAGTATACTAGGTTAGTGCTAATTCCATATATACAGTTGAAAGTTTTCCAGGTGCCCGTGATTATAGAACCTATCTTTGATGCAACTGCACATTGATGCAATTACATTTTACCTAAAAAATGTTCATTCACAAACCTCACCCAGGTTTCCACTGAATTGATTCTAACATAGGATATGCATATCTATAACTGCCTCAAAATAACCATCTTAGAGAATCTTATGCCTGAAGGAGTTTCAGTTCCACTGTATTCTCCTGTTTTCAGGCAGAAGTGTACATACACAAACAAGGTGGAATTAAAGGTTCCCCAGAAAAACTAGTCAATAAGCTTACCCTAGAGTTTAACAATGGGTACAGACAGAAATTTCTTCTTTGATTATAAAAATGCTTCTGTTGTAGCTCAAATCCATTTTTATTATGTCTGATATAAAAATTTAAAATTCTTTTTTTTTTTTTGAAACTGATTGTCACTCTGTTGCCCAGGCTGGAGTGCAGTGGTGGTATCTTGGCTTACTGCAACCTCCACCTCCTGGGTTCAAGTGATTCTCCTGTTTCAGCCTCCCAAGTAGCTAGGATTACAGGCACATGCCACCACACCCATCTAATTTTTGTACTTTTTTAGTAGAGACGGGGTTTCGCCATGTTGGCCGGGTTGGTCTTGAACTCCTGACCTCAAGTAATCCGCCTGCCTTGGCCTCCCAAAGTGCTGGGATTTGAGGTGTGAGCCACTGTGCCCAACTAAAATTCTTATTATGTGTATTTTTACACAATGGACAAACATATTCCCCAAGTTGTAACTATTTATTTCATATAATATACAATTTTGTGTAAATTACCATTTTTCTATTTGTATCAAAAATAAAACTCATTCAGTAATTTATTCAATGCATATTTATTAACCTCAAGCCATCCTTTTAACAAGCCATCCTTTTAACAATTTTATACAAAATTTATACAAAAACTATACAGCAGAATTCTATCTTTTGAAAATTACAATGAACTCATAGCTTCTTTAGCAAACTGAATATTGCTTGAGCCTAGGAGTTTTAAGACCAGTCTGGGCAACAAAGCAAGATCCTGTCTCTACAAAAAACAAAAACAGACTGAATATCTTCCAATTATTGTGATCATTTTTAATGCCAAATTTGTTACCTTTTGCCCAGTGACTATTCTCTCTAGGCTGTACTGTCTTATTTTTAACACGTAATTAGGCATTTCCAAAAACATCTTTAGTGTTTGTCAGCAATGAGATGTATCAGGCTCTTCTTGCTTTGTCCTCTCCTAAGATCTGGTACTATATACCTTACAAGGAGCCCTAGTCCTTTAGTGAATAATCTTTTTAAGAGAAGAACTATGGGACTAGGAATTCAGATTGTATTCTTCCTCATGACTATTGGAAGTAATTTGAACTGAGATCTATAGGGTAAGTCAAAGTTAGGCAGGCGAAGTATAGGAGCAAGGGTGTTTGCTCTAGGTGGAGCAGAGATGGTGGAGAGGAGATGTAATAAGGTGGAGGAGGAGGTGGAGAGGAGATGTAATAAGGCAGGAACATAAATAAGCAGTAAAATAATGTATACTAACTAAGATAGAAGCAGATGTAAAGGGACTAGGGAAGCACAACAAAGCAACATCATACCTAGTCTGGAAACTGAGGAGTGTTGGTCAGGAAAAGCTCCCTAAACAAAGTGACTATTGGCTTAGGGTAATAGCGATTTCTGGTGCTCACCAATACCCAGTTCTCTTTCCCTTCCTGAGCATATGGAAAGCTACACTTCCTGCCTCCTTTGTAATTAATCTAGGCCATGTAGCTAGCTAACAAAATGTTAGCAGAAGTGATGTGTGTCACTTCCTGGCTGAGGCAGTGAAAGACCCTCTGTGGTTCTCTAATCCCTCACTCTTCCCATGACAAAGTGGCCAGCAACATTCCAGTTAACAGATCTCTGTCATGTAGGCCCTTAAATGACTAGAGGAAGCAGAGCACTTCCACATCAGCCTTGGTATGAGTAGGAAATAATATTTTATGTGCTGAGCTGCTGAAATTTGTAGATTGTTGATTGTCACAGCAAACCTAGGCTATTATGACTAATGCAACCTCATATATTCCTTACACCTTGGGTAAGCTTGACCCCTCTTGGGTTGGCATGGTAGGAGAGCAGCCAGGCATCAAGATATCAATTTGCAACCGAAGCTAATGACAAAAGCCGCCAGGAAAGTAAGATTTTTCTGTCTCCTAATCCAAGGTTCCTTCCAGGAAGTGATGTTGCCAGGCAAAACAGACTTGAAAATATCTGATCTGGGCAAGGTGTGGTGGCTTGTGCCTGTAATGTCAACACTTTACGAGGTGGGAGGATCACTTGAGGCCAGGAGTTCGAGACCAGCCTGGGCAACAGAGCAAGACCTTGTCTCTGCAAAAATAAAAAATTCGCCAGGTTTGGTGGCACACACCTTTAGTTTCAACTACTCAGGAGGCTGAGGAGGGAGAATCACTTGAGCCCAAGAGTTTGAGGCTGCAGTGAGTTGTGATTGCATCACTAGACTCCAGCCTGGATGACAGAATGAGACTCTATCTCTAAACAAAATGAAACAACAAACAAACAAACAAAAAACCCAAAAAACCCTCCATCTAGTATGTTTACACTAGTTATGATAAAATCTGTTGGAGCTATAACAGGCCTTCAATCCCCAGAAAATTCTGGAGATCATTCCGTCCCTTATGATAGTTGACTTCACTAGCATGTGGCTCTTCTCTCTGTGCCGTCATTCCCATGCAGGGAAGGGGATGTGAGCCTGTAACCGAGGCAGCTGGGAATGTTGCTGGCACAATGGAGTCTTCGGAGGACCCCTGGCTCTATGTTGTCAAATTCCCAAATGCTTAGTTTATCTCAATTACATGGTTGTAAAATGTAAACACTTTATATCTATTTGTCTTGTCTATGTCTTTATTAGTCAAAACACATTCTTCTAAACCCCTAACTTAATACTAGTATTTCTGTTAATGTAACACAGACACACATATCATACACAGAAAAGTTCCAAGTATACTTAACTACATAATTACAGATTTTAAAATCCTTCATTGACCCCTGTTATGGGTCATTTTGTTCATTTAATAGTTGCCTTCTGCTCATTTTGCTGAACACAGGATCTGAAAATAAATAAATAAATAAAAATGAATAAATAAAAATGAGGACCAGGACTCTGTTTTGTGCTCTGCACCTGTCCCCAAACCTTAACACAGATCCTGACACACAGTAGGTATGAAATACATATTTGTTGAATGAATGGCTCATTTTGTAAGGATCACTGGTAGTTGCAATGAAAAGTATATGTTGGAATTCAGTGGGACTAGAAGCAGAGTCCAGATGGAGAGCACTGCCGTTCTTCAAATGAGAGATGAAGATGACTCAGGCCAATGTAGTCACAGCGGGGATGTGGAGAAACGAACAGATTTGAGACACACTTAGAAGGGAGGATAGTTAGGACTTGGTGATTGAATATTAGGAGCCATGCAAGGGCAAAAAGTCAACATTTCCACCTTGGGTAATGAAAAGAGAAAGGAAACCCCGAGGGGGAACGGGTTTAGGTGACCACAGGTAGAGGATAATGAGTCCAGCTGGCATGAATTCCTATGAGCTATCCAAGTATCAGTGCCCTGTAGGCAATTATGTATATCAGCTCTGTAACTCAGGCAGGACAGTGGCCTGTGCCTGAAAAACAGGTTTGGAGAAAGGCATAGCCACAGAAATTTGCAGTCATGTAAATGTGTGAAAGCAGCCTGTGAGATGAGAGCCTAGGATAAAACCCTGAAGATTACCTACATTTAAGATTCTGTTTTTCTCAAAGGAATTAGAGCTTGTCTATTGAATTTGTTGCATTTGGTATGGTATACTTAGAAAATAGCTTTCTTTTTCTGCCATCATTGCATTAAAACCATTACACCTGGGGAAAATATCTTGAGCACAATCCATTAATTTTTGTTAATGTATTGATATGCAAATAGCCCCATTTTCATATACTAAAACATTCAGAACAATCTAAGTTAAAACTCTTATCTCACATCCAGTCCAAACTTTCTTCCTTCCTCCAGCTTGAGCCCGATCCAGGCTCCCAATCATGGAGTGGAAAAGGTTATGTTCTGTTCTTTCACTTTTTTGGTCCGTATTTTTCCCCATTCCTCTCTTACTCTTGGTTCCCTCCAGGTTAAGATAAGAAGGTGTGATAAGAGAAAACATGGAAAAAACATTCTTTTGCAGTTGGTTGTCAGATGCCCTCTGCCATGACCAATGATGAAATGACCTTCCTCTTGTGGGGGACCTTGTGAGCTCTCTCAGGATGCTTGTTACTCATCTTTCCCCAAAACTTTTGGGGACCTCTACTCTTCCTTGACTCAAAAAATTCATTATCTAACTGGTTTCTTACTATTCCCCACAATCTCTACCTTTTTATTTTTCTTGCTGGAGTCACTAGCTCCTACATGGTCCACTTCTTGGATAGGATCCTTGCAAGATCATGCTGGCTTCCTTTATTTGTCAGGATGGGCTATGTTATGCCACTTGCTCCTAAATTTCAGTAGATACTCACTCTCATTCATGCTACCTGCACGTTTCAGGTTAGCAGCAAGGTTCTGCTTATTGTAGTTGTTCAGGGACCCAGGATGACAGAGAATGCCTCTTGACTCATGCTTCTGTGATAACCATAGCAGGTGGAAAAAACCACAGTGAATCCTACACTGAGTCTTCAAGCTCCTACCCTGAACTGATACTTCTCTTTCTGCCCACATTTCATGAGCCAAAACTGGTCACATATACAAGGCTAACTTGAAAGAGGATAAGAAAGTACAATCCACAAGCCCAGATAGAGAGAAGTATTAGAATATTTTTAAACAGCTCTGATGACTATCACATCTCCACATAGTCCAGGTGACCTCAAGGGAAAATTCCAAACCCTGGGAACATAGGCTGCTCCCATCATTTCTCCCCATCTTCCTGCTCACTCCACTGAAAGAGCCTTTTCAGTCAGCTTCTGTCTTTATCACACAGACTCCTAAACCTTTGAAGTCCATGCCAGGCTCTCCAAAATTTTATGTTTGGCTCTAATAAGAGCCTGAAGGTGGGCTAAAGAGTTTTTGCATTTCAGCACTCATCTAACTAAAAGTAAGAGGCCAGTGTTTATTTGTGGAAAACACCAAGCCTAAACTTGTCTGAGTCTTCACTTTCTGCCTCTCTCATTTGGCTTCAAGTGGAATAGCACACCCCTTACCTCCTCTATTTGGTCAGAAATAAGCCATAGCACTCCATACTTGGCCAGCAGCTCTCTTTCAAGAAATCTTCCAGTGAATCCCTAAGTGAGCAAAGGGATACAGGACAAGATCTGTCCTCTCTTAGCAAGTTATGCTTCTCTTTTGAATATGGGGGTACATGTCATTTGTTTTCAGCTTAAATTTGAGACATCAGGGTGAGTCTCATTTAGCATTTTATTATATATCCAAATGGACTGAGGATGAACTACCAGAGGTAGAAAGAAAATCAGGAGGACATAGATTCTTGGGAGCCAAGGAGAGAGTTTCTAAAAGAAAGAAAGATTCCAACAGTTTGAAATCTGTTGAGAGGCCAAGAAAAATAAGAACAGAAAAGTGTCCACTGGATCCCAGGGAAAATGTGATGGCCTTGCCAAGGATGGTTTTAGTAGAATGGTGGGGAATGAGTTACGTAACTGTGGGCTGAGGAGTGAAAGGGAGGTGAGGGGGTCCGGACAGCCATCGTTGCAAGCCCACATCAAGCAGTGTGGCTGTGACGGGAAGGGAGAGATAATGTGGGGCTCAAGGGGAATATGGGAGTGGGAGGAAGGTTTGTTTTTTTTACAATGAAAGACTTAATCATGTTTAAGTACTAACAAAAAAGGAGCTGGTTGAGAATGAGAGTTTAAATGGATAATGAAATGGTTTTCAGTCAGCAATTTTTCCATCTCCAAAAGAAAACTAACTCACATAACTGATGTTACAATTCCCTGCAGAGCTGCTGGTAGGCTGTGGGATGCTAGTATAGATGTACAGGGGTGGGAAGGGGGATGAGAAGAGGAAGAACGGGAATACTGTCTCAGTGTGAAGAATAATGGTGCTTGGACAGCTGTGGTTTTTCATTCAACAGAGTAGATATGTTCAAAGGGTTCTACAATTTTATAAGCATTTTTGCATTCTCAAGTGAATACTACTCTCATCTTGGTGGCAAACAAGAGGCTTAACTTGCCCTCTTGGTGCTATTTATGCAGCTAATTAAACTGAATTTTATGTATTTCATTGCTTATAATAGGAAAAACCGTAAAGGTACCAGTTAGTATTCACAAGGAACTAATCTGCTAAGTGCTTTTTGTCTCCCAACTCCCACTCAAGTACTTCCCTGCAGCAACAACCATCACTCCCCTCTGGATAAGTAAACCTTTTGATTTCTACACATTTTAAATTATTTAATTTTGGGCGATTAAAAAAAAAAAACTTCCTGTGGTATGTGTAAAAAAGAAGTGTTTCCACACCTCCATTTCAAACTTGTTTCCAGGTTTAGTTACATGGATGGCTAAATTTGATCTGGAAATGTTCTTAGACATAATTTCAAAGTATGTCATTATTTCTGTCTCTTTCCCTGACATGCCTCCTCACTGAGCATCTCGCCCCGCAACCATTTAGTACTGTGTCTAGAAACAGTAAAAATTCATTCAGTATCAGATGAAAGAACAAACAAAAAGATGGATGAAAGAAAGTATGAAAGATAAGGAATATTGAATGCACGAAAAGTAATATAGAATGTCTGTCTCCATTCCAACCTCCCTGTACAGTGCCTTACTGAGCAATCAAGTCTGGAAAGCTCAAGGCTCTGTGTTTCAGACTTCCTTACATCTCATTTTCCATATGTAGCCTCACTTCTACCACGGAGATATATTACACAAAAACTGGAAGATGAAAATGGCTCTTGTAAAATGGAGAGCGTATGTCTGCCAATTTTCCCCAGAGGCCATTTATTTTTCTGTAGCAGTGATAGCCAAGGTTCCAGTATCTGGTCCTTACCCCTGCGGGTATTTGGAGGTTGATAATGTGCCTTGGAACCCTAAGAAAGAGAGTGTTTCAGACACAACGAGGTTGAGGCTGTGTGGTGGTAGAATCCGTTGTCATGGCTGTAGCTTCCCAGTCTTAGCAGAGGCAGCGGCACCCTTGATGGATCAGTTCTGCCGTGTTGTTCTGAGAGTCGTTTGTGGAAGTTCAACCTAGCTGTCCCTCCTCCAGTCCTTCCGATGCTTAGGTAAGCAAAGAAGTCATTAGTGCTGTTTATCAAATATATTTCTGGTTTTCTGTTTTCTAGGTACATGGTAGGATTGCTCCATCTGCCCCTTTGGAATTGATTTTGGTTATCTGACTTGCTTGAGTCAATGAAATAAGAACCAAAGTGTGCTTTCTGGATGCAAGCTTCAAGAAACAGTGCACAATTCATCACCTCTCTCTTTCTACCATGGGTAACAGCAATTTACCAGAAAGTGGTTGCTCCTTTAACTTGGAATAAGGATGCTACAAAATGGAATCCCCATTCAACCCACCATGTTCACATAGTTTACATGAGAAATAAACCTTTATTTCTTTTATAGAATGAGATTTGGAGGCTGTTGGTTGCCTCAGTACAGCCCAGGCAACCCTGTTAATCCAATAAGTCATTCCTTCTTGAACTATCTGGAGTGAATTTTGTTGTCTGCAATTGAGCCCTGAGTGATTATTTTCAGAAATGTGATACTGACACAGAGTTTAGAAATGAAACATGGTTAAATTTATAGGATCATACCCCTCTTTTGCTTTTTAAATTTTCCCCATCATGCATGGAGCCTGGCAGCAGGACTACTATATTGCACACCTCCAGGGGACACCGTTCACATCGCAATGGTGCCCTGAGAATGCTACACTGTGAATGGCATTCCTGAATTTTGGCAATGCCACAGCCCAACCAAGTAGAGAGCTAGAGGCATCGCGTGAAAATTATCTTATTTGGTTTGTCTCATAAGAAGGAAGTTAGAAAATAAACAGAACCAGTAACTATAACATACAGTTTTACTAAATTATTAACTAAGTTAATATGGTTATAATGAAAATAAGACTCTAAGATGGAGGGCTGATTATTTGAAACCACAAAGATTTTTATTAAAATGATCACTACAAAAAAAAAAAAAAAAAAAAACCTCAATCCAATTCTAATGTTTTCTTCCGAGATTTTAAACCTCAAATCCATTTTGTAACAGAAGACAGTTTACTTGTTGAGATTAGGTCCAGCAGAAAAGTGGTAGAAAAAGTCCTAAACAACAGTGACTTATACAAACAAGACTTACACAAGACAAATGTATTTCTTCGTTACACAAAGTTCAGTAAAAGCCCAGAATAGGGTAGCTACTTCTTCTTCTCCTTTTTTTTCTTTTGTGAGACAGGGTCTCACTCTGCCACCCAGCCTGGTGTGATCACGGCTCACTATAGCCTTGGCTTTACCAGACTCAAGTGATCCTCCCACTACACCTCCTGAGTAGCTGGCACCACAGGTACACACCACCATGCCCTGCTAATTTTCTTTTTTGTGTGTTTTCTTTTCCTTTCCTTTTCTTTCTTTTCCTTTCCTTTCCTTTCCTTTTCTCTTGTCTTTTCTTTTTCTTTTCTTTTCTTTTCTTTTCTTTTCTAGAAATGGGGTTTTGCCATGTTGCCCAGGCTGGTCTCCAACCCCTGGGCTCAAGAGATCTACCCACTTCGGCCTCCCAAAGTGCTGGGATTACAGATATGAGCCACCGTGCCCAGGCAGGGCAACTTCTTAAAGTTGTCGGGAACCCAGGCTCTACCATCCTCAACATGTGTGTTATTTGTTATGGTCCAAAATAGCTGCTTAAGTCAAGCCACTACATCTACATTGCAGGAAACAAGAAAGAATAAGAGGGTAGAAGAGCATGTTTCTTCTCTTTAGGGATTCACACTATACTTCTGATTACATCTTATTGATCAGAACTTAGTCACATGATCATACTCTTAGTTGTGAGGCTGGGAAATGACATCTTTACTTTGGATACCCTTGTGTCTAACTAAGAATTGAGGTTTATATTACTAAGTAAGGAAGAAAGAATAAATGGAGTGGGGGGATATTTAGCAATCTCTATCAAAAACGGTTAGTGTAGTGGGTTGAATAGTGTCTCCTCAAAATTTATGTCCACCCCAAACCTCAGATTGTGACCTTACTTGGAAATAGGGTATTTGCAGATGTAATTGGTTAAAGATCTTGAGATGAAATCATCCCTAATTTCAAATGGCCCTAAATCCAAACATTGATGTCCTTGTAAGAAGAGGAGAAGATACAAAGAGACACAGAGAAGAAGGCCTTGTGAAGATAGAGGCAGAAATTGGAGTTATGCTGTGATATGGTTTGGCTGTGTCCCTACCCAAATCTCATCTTGACTTGAAGCTCCAACAACTCCCACGTGTTGTGGGAGGGACCCGATGGGAGGTAATCATTTCATGGATGGGGGGGTCTTTCCTGTGCTGTTCTGGTGAATAAGTCTCACAAGATCCGATGGTTTTATAAAGGGGAGTTTCCCTGCACAAATTCTCTCTCTTTGCTGGCTGCCAAGTAAGACATCCCTTTGCTCTTCCTTCATCTTCTGCCACAATTGTGAGGCCTCCCCAGCTATGTGGAACTGTGAGTCAATTAAAACTCTTTCCTTTATAAATTACACAGTCTGGGGTGTATCTTTTTCAGCAGCATGAAAATGGACTAATGCATGTTGCCACAAGCCAAAGACCACCAGGAGCTACCAGAAGCTAGAAAAGGCAGTGATTATTTGCTAGAGCTTTCAGAAGGAGCATGGCTTAGACAACACCTCCATTTCAGACTACTGGCCAGCAAAACTGTGAGAGAATATCTTTCTGTGATTTTAAGTCACCAAGTTTGTGGCCATTTGTCACAATGTTACTGTTGAGGATAATTTCTTCTTTTTATTTTTCTGATGTAAGTTCTCAGCTCTGTCACCCAGATTGGAGTGCAATGGCATGATCAGAGACAGGAGTGCAATGGGATGACCATAGGTCACTGCAGCCTCAACCTCCCAGGCTCAAGCAATCTTCCCACCTCAGTCTTCCAAGTAGCTGAGACCATAAGCATGTGCCAGCACACCCAGCTAATTTTTTTAAAAAATTTTGTAGAGAAAAGGTCTTGCTATGTTGCCAGGGCTGTTCTTCTATTCTCCTCATAGAACCATGATTTTCAGCTCCACACAGAAGAATATAAAGATATAATGTAGACAGTTTACATATATTTAGCACATTATTTGTAGCAAGAACCTAACACACATTTTGTCACTTAATCCTTACAATGATCTTATATGGTTGGTGTTATACCCATTTAACAGATGAAGAAACAGGATGAAAGAGGTTAAGTATTATATGCAGTCAAGGGGAACAGTCAATGCCTATACCCAGCTCTGACTCTCAAGTCCAAACTCTCTCCCATGGGGTGATTGTGGCAGGAAATAACTGACTCACTCACCTACCTAACAGATCGCTTTGTGCAAACGGGATGAAGATTTCTATTGACTATGTGTTCACTTCGAGGCATGACTTTCCCATCTCAAAGCAATGCACTTCAAACAAACAATAAATCTTTATGTGCTGGGCGTTGAGGGGGATATAATGATATGTAAGACAATCTATCTCAAATTACTTACGATCTTAGCAGTGGCTAGGGACTAAGAATCTAAGATAGGACTATATGAATGTCTTTGAACTCTGTCTCTTATACATGGTTACATATGAAAATCAGCTTGATATACTTTTAGAAATCCAGATTCCTAGGCCCCACTGTAGCCAATTGAATCAGAATATTTGAGAATGTTCCCCAGTACTCTGCATTTTAAAAAAGCTCTTTAGGTAATTCTTACCTAGCTAGTTCAGCCGCATTTTAAATACTTTCCTTGTATAAATACCTTCAATATTAGTGATAATTGAAAACACTAGTTATGTATGGTACTAATGTTATAATTTTTCTTAATAGTAATTATATACTACTTATACCTGAAGAGCTCACATAGAGGAGTACTATTTCGACAATTCCCATGTGCACTTATAGTGTCCTTCTGCAGAATGAATAACACTTCTTATTCCTCTGATAAATATGACAATAGTATGGGTGTGGTGGCTCACACCTGTAGTCCCAGCACCTTGGGAGGCTGAGGTGGGTGGATCATCCGAGGCCAGAAGTTTGAGATGAGCCTGACCAAAATGGTGAAACCCCATCTCTAATAAATACACACACACACACACACACACACACACACACACTAGCCAGGTGTGGTGGCGTGCACCTGTAATCCCAGCTACTTGGGAGGCTGAGGCAGGAGAATCACTTGAACCTAGGAGGCAGAGGTTGCAGTGAGCTGAGACTGTGCCACTACACTCCAGCCTGGGCAACAGAGCGAGACTCCGTCTCACAAAAAAAAAATAAAAAATAAAAAATAAATTAAAAAAAAAAGATAATAGATTGCAAAAAGGCTATGTAATCCTACTTGCAGGCTGGGTGTGGTGGCTCATGCCAATAATCCCAGCACTTTGGGAGGCCAAGGCAGGAGGATTGCTTGAGCCCCAGAGTTTGAGACTAGCGTGGGCAACATAATGAGAATCCCATCTCTACAAAAAAATTAAAAATTAGCTGGGTGTGCTGGCACATGTCTGAATCTCAGTTACTTGGGAGGCTGAGGCAAGAGGATTGCTTGAGCCAGGGAGGTTAAGCCTGCAGTGAGCCATGACCATGCCACTGCACGATCACATGTCTTTTTTTTTTTTTTTTTTTTTTTTTTTTGAGATGGCGTCTCACTCTGTTGCCCAGGCTGGAGTGTAGTGGCATAATCTCAGTTCACTGCAACCTCTGCCTGGGCAATAGAGCAAGACCTCATCTCAGAAAAAATAAAATAAATAAGAAAAAGTGTACTTGCATGCTCTCAAAACAATCAAGCAATAACTAGCTGTGTGATACCTAGATATTTCACATGGGCCAAGTATTGAGGTAATGGGGTTTTTCACTTCGAACCTGCTCTTGTTGAATTCAGAATTGAAGAAGTCAAAAAGAAAGGTAGACATGCCAACTGCTGTCTCAGTTAGATTCACCACAACCAAAGAAGTTTGAATCACAAAGTTATAATTAGACCCAAGGTTCTTGCTGATTATAGTGATATCTATTCACAATGAATCCATTGCCTCTTAGCTATCACTTGAAGCAAGTGTAACTTCCTCACCCCCAGGAACTTAGGTTATTTTTCTCTAAAATCCTTTCCTTTTTGCAGTGAATGAAATGCTCTAAGAACGCACTCTATTTAATAGGCACAACAGCTGCCAAACAGACCTTCTGGCAAACTTATTTAAATTTTTAATCATCATGGAAAATGAACACAGAAGGAAAGAACTATGTAAAATCTCCCGCTAGTGTAGCAATAAAAATATCCAAACAGCACTGGAAAGACCAATTTAACCTATTTCCATTTTTTAGAAATAAGTTCTGCTGAGCACATTATACCACTTATTTCTCATAGCCAAAAAAATGCTTCCAAAGTATATATATTCAATTAGTTACCCTATAATACATATTCAATTTAGTATTATTATTAACATCAGGATTGGGTTTCCCTTAAAAATGTATTTTCCCATTAATGCAAAAATTATCAAAGCAAGGATTTTATTTGGGAAAGTCATTTATTGAAGGAAATATATGAATATTCTCCAGGTGAAAGCTGGGGAAAAGATTTTTTTCTTTCCTACCAATGAGAAAAAGCAAAGAAATGTTAAAATATTGAAACAAATCTTTACTAACTTGATCTTTTAAAATTCCATGAATAGAAAATATTCTCAACAATCATTCGAGTCATCAGGGATGATGCCAAGAGGAGGCCATTGGCACCTTCAGCAAATACTGGTCATGATATCTAGCATCTAGAGTCACATTGAGGCTTTACTCCCTGAATGCCTGTGCTTCTAAGAGGTATAGAGAGTAGAGGGGAAGAACACGGACTGCTTCCAGACTGTCTGGGTTGACAGACTCTGCCTCTCTGAGGCTGTATGACAACGGACATAAACCTTAACCTTTCTGTGTCTCAGCTTCCTCCCCTATAATGAGGCAAATGATAGCACTCATCTCAGAGGGTTATTGCAAGAATTAAATGATATACGTACATGTGATGCCCTTAGAAGAGTGTCCGGCACAGAGTGAGCACTCAATTAACTTTAGCTGTTGTCATCTCTTTCCTAGCTTCCAGAAGAACCAGGATCAATACTAAATTGATGGACTGCTAAGAGTCCCATAGAAAATGCACCCTATGGTCATGCCTGTAATCCCAGCACTTTGGGAGGCCGAGGCGGGCAGATCACTTGAAGTCAGGAGTTCGAGACCACCCTAACCAATATGGTGAAACCCTGTCTCTACCAAAAATACAAAGGTTAGCCGGGTGTGGTGGCAGACACCTGCAGTCCCAGCTACTCGGGAGGCTGAGGCAGGAGAATCGCTTGAATCCGGGAGGCGGAAGTTGCAGTGAACTGAGATTGTGCCACTGCACATTAGCCTGGGTGACAGAATAAGACTCTGTCTCAAAAAAAAAAAAAAAATGCACCCTATGGTAATGGGGTAATTTGACATCAATCTTTACTATAAGCTGGTACTGTTCTAGGTACCTGGAATACATCAGTGAACAAAAATAAAAATATAAATCTCTGCCCTCATGGAGCTTACATTCTAGCATGAGCAAGTGGAAAATAAATAATAAACATAAGTAAGTAAGTTATATAGTATGTTTGACGATGATAAGTGATTGGCTTTAAAAAGAGCAGGATATACAGAGAATTATGAGGTCAGGTAGAGGGGACAGTTTGCACCAAAGTGACATTTGAGCAATGACATGAAAGAAACAAGAGGAGTTGATCTTGCAGGGTAGAGGAAAAGTGTTCTGCAGAGGTACCAGCTCTCTTCTCCATTTACAGTCACTCTCAACCCATCTCATGACTTTAAATATCTATATGATGACAACTGCTAAATTTATATTATCAACATGAACCTCTCATCTATATTTAATTGTCTCTTCATAAGAGTCAGTTTCATCTTTGTTGATGGCAACTTCTGCCTTCCACTTGTTTAACCAAAACCTTGTCATTATTCTTGACTCTTTCACATTTTTCATCCAATGTGTCATGAAATTCTGTTGACTCAACCTTCAAAATGATCTAAACTCTGCTCACTTCTTGCCCTCTTCACTGCTGCCATTCCAGTTTGAGAGCTCATCACTTCTTGCCTGGATTAGTTCAGTAGTTGTCCCGAAGGGCTGCTGTCTTCCACCCTTGTACTCTATTTTATATTCTCAACACAGGAGCCAAAATTATCCTTTAAAAATCTCACTAAGATTGGGTATTTCTTTGCTCCAAACCCTCCAATGGGTCTCCATCTCACTCAGAGTGAAAGCCAAAGTGCTTAAAATGAACCCAAAGGCCCAGCACAAATTTCCCTTCCCCCAAAACCAGCCTTACCTTTCCAAACTTGTCACTTTTCTAGTCCAGTCAGCCCTCTCCACCTTCTTCACCTTGTTTGAGCCAGTGTTCTAGCTCAGCCACACACCATCCCATCTTAGGGCCATTCAGTAGCTACATCTTCTGCCTGGAAGGCTCTTCCCTCAGATACCCACATGGCCTTCATCTCCTTCAAGTCTTTGATCAAATGCCACCTTCTACATGAAGCCCACCCTGATCACTTTGTTCCTGCAAGTCTTTTTCCCTAGCCCTCATTGTGTTTTTATGTTTATATAGTTTATGGGTTTTTGTTCCACCTATCTTTTGTCTTCTCCCACCAGAATATAAGCTCCACAAGGACTGGGATCTTTGTTTTGTTCACTATTGCATCCAAGTACCTAGTTCAGTCCCTGGCACATAGCATGCTCAATAAATATATGTTGAATGAATGAACGCCACTCTTTCTTGTGCATGACACTTCCATAAGAACCTTTTTGCAGTTTTGTATTGGAAACCTTGTTAGTAGTATATTTACTATTTCTCTCTCTCATCAGTGTTTATCCTGATAACATTTTTTTCCATTTTGATTATTCTGTGATAACATATGAGTTAGGTACTGCTTTAAAATGTATTCATGGCTTTGTTTTTATTCAGCTATGGTGAGGCCAACAGATCAGGAGATGACTGCTGTTGCAAAGATAGTTTGTTATTCACAGTTCCCAAGAGGAGGGAGCATGCCACGCTATGCTGGGCCACATGGGAAAGTGCCAGGGTGGTCAGGATGCAGGAGTGAGGGGAAAACATGGGCACCGGCCTTTATTGTGTTTTTTGAAGGGAAATAGGCAAGGCAGGGCACGTAGATTTCGGATTGGCCAGTTCGAATATTTTGGCAGGCTCTGGGCTGTAGAGAGTGGTCCTTAGTTGTGCTATACCTGGCCCTGATGTAATTCAGAACAGAGGGATAGGTGAAGTCAGGATTGGTTGTGTTGCATATCAAAGGCATGTTCACAGGTAGGTTGTTGGCAGTCTCTGAGGATTAGTTAACTTTGGGAGGGGCAGTACTTCCCCAGGTCCCTTAAGCTTGAGTTACCGTTTAAAGCTGTTTAAAACTGTAACTCAGGAAACTCTGTTTCATTCAGGTCTTCTGATATGCTCTCCCCTGGCTTGGAACAGTTTTCCTTTCCTTTTTCGTATGATCATATTCATCCTTCTGATCCTAATCTGAAGGACATTTATCAGGGAGGCCATGTGAGGGCAGAAGTTGCCCTTTTTGTTCATCGTTATATTTCCAGTACTCAACACTGCACTAGGCATGTGGCGAAGGCTTAATGAATATCTTCATGATTCTAAAGAGAAATTTAACACAAATGTCAACTTGCAGCTTGTAAAGACTGTGAATGAAAATTACAAGTCTATTTCCCAAAGAGTTAAAACTGTGCACTTAAAATATTTGGATAGCTGTGATTCACACTGTTTCTGTTTTCTTGCTATTGGTCCTATCAACTTCTCCCTTCAGAGTTAGATGATTGTATAAGCCATAGGTGTGATAGAAGAGTTTTAAATTAGCCATAAAACCCATCAGTTAACAGCCTGACATTGCAATTTGAAGGTAGTCCATTATGCAATGTCCAGAGCCTTTTAAAACTCTTAATTAAATTTAGTAGGTCAGACAACTTCTTAAAGACTTCACACTGTTACAACATTCAGGCATGCTGTTAATGCAAGTGGTTTCTCAACTTTAAAACATATGTTCCCATTTCCAAAGTAAGATTTTGGAGTTGTTAGAAACTTGAGAAATTTGACCTGGTTTCATCATTTTAAAAACACTCCAAACGTTTACAAGTCACCCTATTTATGTACCATTCACATTTTATCCCATTGACTCAATTAATGTGCTCTGCACTTTCTCTCTCTAACTCACCGTAATGCTTAACATAGAGAACGGTCTGGCAGCAAAGTGCACATTATGGCTCTTCTTGAAGGCCTGAGCAAAGGAATAGTAAATTATAGAAAGTACCATTTGATTACCTTTCTACATCAATTTGCATTATTTTTTTTAAATGAGAAACTTTCGGGGTTTTCTAAATGAAGGCTTTTTGCTCCTAAGCAATTAGGGAGAGGTTTTCAGCTACACCTAACCTTTAATTACAGGTGAATTTGAGCATCAGTAATATTATGTGGAGTTGAACCAAAGATAATATTTCCCAGGCCACCTACATTGAGTGCTTTTCCTATAAGAGGGAGCAGAGAGGGACTCAGATATGTCCTTTTCATTAACTCTGATGCACTCTTACCAATTATTAAATAGGAATGTAGGGCGAGGGGAGTAAAGGCACAGCAATACATCATTCATTCTTCCAGACTGTTAGTCATCAAGCTTGTAATGGGCATCAGCCACATGCTTGAAACTGGGCTAAGTGATGGAAACCTGAGTTGAGAAATGCAGTCCTTGTCCTCATGGGTTAGTGTTATTTGAAGCTCTCTTAGTGAGTGTGGCTTCTCTCCTTATGCTCCCAAAGATATTGTATTAATAGGTTTCTTGGTTTGGAGGGAAAAAAAGCTAAATTGATTCACAGTAAGTGAGAAAAGGAAAAATCTTATAAGGCATGTGGATATCTCAAGGAATCATGGAATGTAAGGGAGGTGCTTCAAGGCCTCAGGAAGGATAAAAAGTGGAGTCACATCTGTCATGAAAATCTGGCAGTTCCTTGCTGCTATTTCTCCTCTGTGTTTCTCTGTATACATTGGCGACATTCTTTTTTTTTTTATTTATTCCTGAAAACTAGTTTTCTCTACTACTTAGTTCATAAGGGAAAAAAAAAAAAAAACAAACAAAAGGTCGCCCTCTCAAGTTTATACCTCTTCCATTCAAAGGAACACTTGGTTTGGTAATCATTTTAATCTCCAAATTTTCAGGATATGTAATCTGATTGGCTTAGCTTTGGTCACATGTCCACCTATGGACCAATTTGCTGTAGCCAAGGGTGTAGCATCATTTTGTACACTCACAGAGTTACCTCCATGAGGTTGTGGATTTAGGGTGGGAGTTTGGGGAAACTTTCCAGAAAAACCGTCTGTCTGGCTAACTCACTATGTGTCCAAAATAACATTGTAAAATAACTTTTTTTTTTTTTTAACTAAAGAAATAACAATCATTGTTACAAGTTTGGAAAACAAAGACATATAGAGAAAAATTTAAATATCTGTAATGTTCACAACATTCAAAAAGTCACTGTTACCATTTGCATTTTACTTTTTTACCTATGCAAATTGGTCTGTCTATATATTTTTAAATCTGGTTTTAAACATACAATTTTTTATTTCTTTCAAAACTTATATTTTGTACGTTTCCCCCATGTGTAATTATATATTCTTTAAAAACAATTTTAAGTGATTGCAAGGTATTCAATTGCATAATAGTTTCTTTAATCAATTCTTCATAATTTTCTCATGCCTGAATTTTTACTATTGAAAATGATGAGATAATTTGATAGTGTATTAGTCCATTCCCACACTGCTATCCTAAGACTGGGTAATTTATAAAGAAAAGAGGTTTAATTGGCTCACAGGAAGCATAGCTGGGGAGGCCTCAGGAAACTTTCAACCATGGCAGAAGACAAAGAGGAAGCAGGTACAACTTACATGGCTGGAGCAGGAGGAAGCAAGCAAACGGGGAGGTACTACACACTTTCAAACAACCAGATCTTGTGAGAACTCACAATTATGAGAACAGCAAGGGGAAATCTTCCCCATGATCCAATCACTTCCCACCAGGCCCCTCCTCCAACATTGGAGATTACAATTTGACATGAGATTTGGAGGCAGCGGGGCACAAATCCAAACCATACCAGACAGTAAATATCCTTGTAAATAAATCTTGATGTACTTCTACAGGTATTACTTTTAGCCAATAAAAGGGGACAAAAACATAAGATATTAGGGGTATCTGTAGTTTCAGGACACTATAGTAGGGCTTAATTGAACAACTGTTCTTACCACCATTTATAAGCAACATTCCTAATATAGAAAAGAGGAGTATAGAATTTTAGAGCAGTAATCACCATCTACCCAACCATTTCCTCTTTTTCATTTTCTGTTTGCAACCTGTCACTGGTAGACCATTACTCATTTTTTCTGCCCCTCCTACCTTTTCCCTGAATCCCTCAAATATACCCCTACTTGTACATTTTCATCACATCTGCATGGGGCACCATCTTTCTGGTAACATCTATGACACTGTGTTATAATTATTTATGTGAGCATGCCAGTTCCTGGAGGGCAAGAACTGTGTATCCTTGTTCTTTATATATTCAATATCTAGCACTGTGCTTGGTGCACAGTACAATATATGATCAATACATCAGTGGGTCAACAAATGAATGAATGAATAAGTAAGTAACTTGATTGGTCAATTATTTAACTTCCCACTGAAGACAAAAATTTTTTCTGTAGGCTTTTCTTGAATACCTCCAAAGTTCTAGCCTGTGGAGAAAATGATGGAGTTTATTCATGATATAGTCATTTAGTTATCCAAATAAGCACTGATTGCCTATTCCATCTATTGTCTGTTTCATGACAGGCACTTTGATAGTTGCTGGGGATTCATATTTTTCAGTGATTCTCACACAGCACACCTCGATTGCTGGGGGTCCAGGGACCTTAATATTAACTCAATCGTGTATTAGTCAGGATTGTCCAGAGAAACAGAACCAATAGAATATCTTTATATATTATAAGGAATTGGCTCACATGACAAGTCCCAAAATCTGCAGGGTGATTTGACAAGCTGGAGACCCAGAAGAGCCAATGGTTTGGTTTCAGGCCAAGTTCAAAGACCTGAGAACTAAGAGAGCTGATGGTGGAGCGCCAGTCCAGAGGCCAGAAAGCTCAAGACCCAGAAAGAGCCTATGTTTCAGTTTGAGTCCAAAGGCAGGAAAAATCTCAGTATCACAGTTTGAGGCTGTTGGGCAGGAGGAATTTTCTGTTACTCAGGAGAGGACCAGGCTTTTTGTTCTATTCAGTCTTTCAACGAATTGACTGAGGCCCACTCACTTTATAGAGGGCTGTCTGCTTTACTCAGCCTCCCCATTTTAATGTTAATCTCATCCAAAGCACCCTGACAGAAATACCCAGAATAATGTTTGACTAAATATCAGGTATCCTGTGGCCCTGTCAAGTTGACACAAAAAATTACCGACTACACCTTCCAAATATGTTTTCTCCCCCACACAATGTTTAATATTATTCATATTCAGATGTAAATGTTTCCTTTTTCTTTAAAAACTTGACACCATCGATGGCAACAATAAACTAAAATTAACTGTCTTTGTTTAGATGGAGGAATTTATGACCCTCTACAGGTTGTTAGACATTAATTCACTTATTCAAACTACTCCCTTGTGCTTAAGAATGGAGAAGCCGCTCGCGCCTGTAATCACAGCAGTTTGGGAGGCTGAGGCGGGCGGATCACCTGAGGTCCGGAGTTCAAGACCAGCCTGACCAGCGTGAAGAAATCCTGTCTCTACTAAAAATAAAAAATTACCTGGGTGTGGTGGCACATGCCTGTAATCCCAGCTACTCAGGAGGCTGAGGCAGGAGAATCACTTGAACCCAGGAGGTGGAGGTTGCGGTGAGCAGAGATCGCGCCACTGCACTCCAGCCTGGGCAACAAGAGCAACACCCTGTCTCAATAAAAAAAAAGAAAAAGAAAAAAAAAAAAAAAAGAATGGAGAAGCCTGCATTTGAGTTCCAGTCCTTGCCATCATCCAGCTTTGTGGCCTTGAGTAAAACCTTTAAGAGTGTCAATTTCCTTATTCGTGTGAATGCAGTGATTGGAGATAATCTTCAAGTTCCTTCTAGCTCTAACATTCAGTTATGAAATTATCATTTCACAAGTCAGGAATTAAAAAGACCCCACATATTAGGATGATGAAAAAGTTTTGGAAATAGTGATGGTGGTTGCACAATATTTTGGATGTACTTAATGCCACTGAATTGCACACTTAAAAATGGTTAAAATAGGAAATTTTATGTTGTATATATTTTATGGTAATAAAAACATTTTAAAAGTACCTACATAGGCCGAGTGCGGTGACTCACACCTGTAATCCCAGCACTTTGGGAGGTTGAGGTGAGTGGATCACTTGAGGCCAGGAATTCGAGACCAGCCTGGCCAACATGGCAAAACCTCATCTCTACTAAAAATGTAAAAAATTAGCTGGGCATGGTGGCGTGAACCTGTAATCCCAGCTACTTGGGAGGCTGAGGCAGGAGAATTACTTGAATCCGGGAGGTGAAGGTTTCAGTTAGCTAAGATTGTGCCACTGCACTCCAGCCTGGGCAACAGAGCACAACTCCGTCTCAAAGAAAAAAAAAAAAAGTACCCACATAGATTCAACCATTGTCCTCCAACATTGAGGATCAGCTATTTAATCCATTAATGAACGAGGCTTATGCGACAGTGAGAAATGAGGAAAAGAGCCCACAATGAAGCTCATGTGGATGGCTCTGGTTCAAAGGTACTCTGGCCCCAATGGCCTCCCTCGTACCCTTCTTGTCTGGATGCTATTGCACTGTCTGCCCCAGCCTCCCCGCTGGCAGGGACTGCTTGAGTATCCAGGCTGTCCATGTCATCCATCCCTAACCCCAAAAAGGAAACTAGCAATTTCTAACTATCCTATCAATCTGGATCAAGAAGTTGTGAAAGTATTCTATTTTCTCTCTTTGCCTTTTCTTCCAGCTGAGAAAGGTTAGAGTCCTTAAAACCTGAAGTGAACTAAGAAGTGTTTGCAAAAAGCAAAACTAGTCTGAATTGAATTTTTTTTTTTTTTTTTTGAGACGGAGTCTCGCTCTGTCGCCGAGGCTGGAGTGCAGTGGCCGGATCTCAGCTCACTGCAAGCTCCACCTCATGTCATTCTCCTGCCTCAGCCTCCCGAGTAGCTGGGTCTATAGGCACCCACCACCTCGCCCGGCTAGTTTTTTGTATTTTTTTTAGTAGAGACGGGGTTTCACCGTGTTAGCCAGGATGGTCTCGATCTCCTGACCTCGTGATCCGCCCATCTTGGCCTCCCAAAGTGCTGGGATTACAGGCTTCAGCCACCGCGCCAGGCTGAATTTTGCTTCATATTACTACTTCTGTGACTGTTGGTCTAAGTAACATTTATTGATTGCTTTTTAATGCCAGGTAGTGTTGTTAATTTATGGATCCATTTAATCCTCATAACATCCTTCAAATATTTTATATTTTAACCCTTATGATAAATTTGGCTGGAAGTTCTCATCCTTTGTCAGGAATTCTAGTCATCAGCATAGGAGGAAAGGTATCTACCCTGTCCCTCTCCTCAGCACTAGCATAGACACTGTCTGCTGAAATTCCACATTTGCATCCCAGTTCCTACCAGATATGAAAAGAGGACTCAATGAAAAGGCCACTGCCCTTGGGAAGCCAATAGAGAACTGCAGCTCTAAGGCTGCCTCTTTTCCTCTTACATGTACATGCCCATTTGCTTTGTTTCTTTGCTCTTTCCAACTTTTCCATAATTAAAAGGCTGAATGGTATCCCTTTCCTGTTAATCTATTCTGCTTCCCATCTCTGTAAACTGATTCCTGACATATGCTGATCAGTTAGCACAGTCAGTGACTCACAATTCCTCTCCTGTCTCCCCTTGGTGGGGCTGGCCATGCAGCACTCACAGTTCATTCTTCATAAATAAAACCCCTGCCAACTGTTCACGTTTAACAAATTTAACATATTCCTCTCCTCAAACCATGTTCCTGTGTGTGGCCATAGCTGCCCGGCCATCCTCATATAGAGTCTTGGGTAACTAGTAACCAACAATAGGATGGCAGAGATGGGAATTCCGGGATGACCATGTTTGGTGAAGAACTGATAGTCTAATTTTGGGCAAAATGGATTTTTAAAACATTTTATCAAGATAGACGCAACACTAGATACTCAATTTTGTTAATTTTGTTTTTTTGAAGTTCAAGGTACATCCATCAAAATCACCAATCACAACTATACAATTTTAACAAATGGATTCACTCAGATAACCTACATCTTTTCATGACTTCAGTGCCCCTCACCAGTCAGCCCTAGACCCTCAGAAGAAACTGCAGCTTGGATCTTTTTTTCATTATAGATTAATTTTACCTGTTCTAGAACTTCATATCAAAGGATCTATCCCAAATGTGCTCTTTTGTGTTCTTTTGCTTAGTATAACATGTATGAGATTCAGCTGTGATGTTATGTATATCATGTTCATCCCTTCTTCTTCTTCTTTTTTTTTTTTTTGAGATGGAGTCTCACTCTGTTGTGCCCAGGCTGGTGTGCAGTGGCACCATCTCGGTTCACTGCAACCTCCACCTCCTGGGTTCAAGTGATTCTTCTGCCTCAGTCTCCTGAGTAGATGGGATTACAGGTGTGCGCCACCATGCCTGGCTAATTTTTTGTATTTTTAGTAGATTCACCATGTTGGCCAGGCTGGTCTTGAACTCCTGACCTCAGGGATCCACCCGCCTCAGTCCCCCAAAGTGCTGGAATTATAGGCGTGAGCCACCGTGCCCGGCACATGTTCATCTCTTCTTATTGCTGAGTAGTATCTTATTGTTACGCATTTAATTTTGAATTTCAAATTATTTTAATAATACAAACGATGTATGTTTACATTTTATCTTGCAAAAATGTGAAACATGACAGATCAGAAGTCTAATATCTTTTGCCCAGTGCTGCCCCTTCTTATCCCTACCTGGAAGCAATTACTGGGGTCTGTTGGTGCAGAGCCTAATAATATTTTTCTTTATATGTATTCACAAACATGTATCTGCTCTTTTAGAAAACATGTAATTGTATTGTGTTTGTTTTAAGACAGCAGGCATCACTATATACATATATATATATACTCGTAATTTGCTTTTTTTTTTTTTTGAGACAGGATCTTGCTCTGTTGCCTAGGCTAGAGTGGAGTGGTGCGATCTTAGCTCACTGCAGCCTCTACTTCCCAGGTTCAAGTAATTCTTGTGCCTCAACCTCTGGAGTAGCTGGGATTATAGGCACGTGCTTTTTGTATTTTTTGTACAAACGAGGTTTTGCCATGTTGACCAGGCTGGTCTTGGACTCCTGGCCTCAAGCAGTCCACCTGCCTCGGCCTCCCAAAGTGCTGGTAATTACAGGTGTGAGCCACCGTGCCCGACCGCTTTTTTTACTCAATAGTATATCATAGAAATAACCATGTCTGTGCATAGAAATTTACCTTATTTTTTTTAATGGCGTATAGTATTTCATAATATAGATATTCTACATTTTGAGTCATTACTGAGATGGTTTGTAGTTTTTTCCATTTCAACAAATGCTGCAGTAATCCTATTTGCCAAATTTCCTGGTGCACATATGTTTTTATTTTGTTTTGTTTGGTTTTAGACAGGGTGTGGCTCTGTTGCCCAGGCCGGAGTGCAGTGGCACGATTTTGGCTCACTGAAATCTCTGCCTCCTGGACTCAAGCAATCCTTCCACCTCAGCCTTCTGAGTAGCTGGGACTACAGGCGCATGCTACCACACCCGGCTAACTTTTAATGTTTTTTTGGTAGAGACAAGATTCCACTATGCTGCCCAGGCTGGTCTCCAACTCCTGGCTCAAGCCATCTGCCTGCCTTGGTCTCCCAAAGTGCTGGGATACAGGAATGAGTCACTGCGCTTGGCCCCATGTGTTTTTGTAGTATAGGTGTGGAGAAGTGGAATTTCTGAGTCAGAGAGTTATATACATTTAAATTTCAATAGATTTGCCAAAGTACCTACACAAATGTATATACTCCCACTAATGCTTAGAGTGTTAGACAACTTTGAAGTGTTGGCTTCTCTATGGTTGAAAAATCTTACCCCATTTTAATTTGTATTTCACTAATTCTAAAAAGGTTGAATTTTTTTTCCTTATGATTACTAGCTATTTGTCTTTTCTCTGAAGAGGAATTCTCAGTTCAGTGTTT
The DNA here is from genome assembly GCF_002776525.5 of Piliocolobus tephrosceles. Lineage (NCBI taxonomy): Eukaryota > Metazoa > Chordata > Mammalia > Primates > Cercopithecidae > Piliocolobus > Piliocolobus tephrosceles. The sequence continues at coordinate 157,455,190 of NC_045434.1, forward strand.
TTATTGGGTCATTTCTCTTTTGCTTACTAGGTTTCTAGAAGTTCGCTTTAATATACATTACTAATCTAAGTGCCAAGCCTTTCTTCTATTTTTTTTTTTTTGGAATTAAAACGACCCCATTTTGCGGTGGAGAGGCCATTTTTGTGGTACAAAACTTTTAAATTATCCCAATCTTTGGGTTATGAGTTTTGCTTTTTCAGGCTCTAAGAAGGTCTTCTTCACTTTAAGGTCATAAGCATAGGGTTTCATTTCCTTCTGATATTTTTATAGTTGTAGGTTGATTTTGATGTGCTTGTGGGACATTTGGGTAAAAAAGCAACTCCAATCTCTTCCAGTCTTTTAGCAAGTAAACATATTCCTACCACTTCAGGTATCTTGAATTTACAGTTGTGTTTTTCACCCTATTTCCAGTTTGGCAGTGAGAGGGTTTTCAGATGGGGGCTAAATAAACAATATAGAAATATCCTATTTTAGGGTCTTATGTTCCTCTTTAAAATCCACCGTAACGATAGCCAAGATTTGGAAGCAAGCTAAATGTCCATCAACAGATTAATAGGTAAAGAAAATGTGGTACATATACACAATGGAGTGCTATTCAGCCCCCCCCAAAAAAATGAGATCCTGTCATTTGCAATAACAGGGATGGAACAGGAGGTCATTATGGTAAATGAAATAAGCCAGACACAGAGAGACAAACATCACATGTTCTCACTTATCTGTGGGAGCTAAAATTTAAAACAATTGAGCTCATGGAGATAGAGAATAGAAGGATGGTTATCAGATGCTGGGAAGGGTAGTTGGGGTGGGGTGGGGAGAAAAGGGTCACCGTTATTGGGTACAAAAAAATAGAATAAGTAAGATCTAGTATTTGTTGGCACTATTGGGTGACTACAGTAAAAAAATAATTTAATTGTACATTTACAAATAACTAAAAGAGTATAATTGGATTGCTTGAAATGCAAAGCATAAATGATTGATGTATGGATACCCTATTTACCTTGATGTGATTATTATGCATTGCATGCTTGAATCAAAACATCTCATGTAACCCATAAGTATATACATCATGTACCCACAAAAATTAAAAATTAAATAAAATACACTTTAAATTCTGTTCAGACAAAAAAAATGTATTCACTCAGTAAATATGTTTTATGTGCCTGCTTGAGATAGGCATCAGGATGTAGCATGAAGACTGATTTCCCCCCGACCAGGCAGTGCTTACAGGCTGGTGAGAAGGCGGAAATAAAACAAATAGCAGTAAGTGTGATGAGAGCCAAGAAGGAGACATCTAGCATAGAGTACTGACACATATCCAGATGTCCACTGAGGTCATGCTGTCCTTGGAGACTTAAATAAAATTAGCTTGGACCTTTCATCTCATGTCTTACAGGAAGTCCAATAACCTTCTCAAGATTCCTGTGAATTCCTCAGGGCTTTGCTATCCTTGGCTCTGAGCTTTTGCCCCACTCAATTCTGTTTCACTTGTCTCCCATCCCTGCAGCTGTTCTCTTCTCTCTGCTCTGCCCTGGCCCATTGGAACTTGGTTCATTCTCCTTGATTTCCCTTCAAGTCACTCATTCGATGTGTGAGTTTATGAAACTCCACTGAAACTTTGAGGAGCTTTACACTCAACACTCCTTCTGCCGTCTTCCACTGGTGCCTGTCATGATGCTCACTGGTGACCCTTCTCTGTGGGTAGCAGAGCCTTTGTGCTTGGGTCCTGTTTCTGCCTCAAGACTTTCCACATATCTCCCAGCTTCTTGATTCAGAAGCTCAATTTATCCCAGTTTATTATGCAGACCCATGTCACATAAAAAAGAGGCTCCTCCGGCCGAGTGCAGTGGCTCACACCTGTAATCCCAGCACTTTGGGAGGCCGAGGCGGGCAGATCATTTGAAGTGAGGAGTTCGAGACCAACCTGGCCAACATGGTGAAACCTCGTCTCTACTAAAAGTACAAAAATTAGCTGAGTGTGGTGGCGCTCACCTGTAATCCCAGCTACTCAGGAAGCTGAGGCAGCAGAATCACTTGAACCCAGGAGGCGGAAGTTACAGTGAGCTGAGATCACGCCACTGCACTCCAGCCTGGGCCATAAAGCACAACTCCGTCTCAAAAAAAAAAAAAAAAAAAAAAAAGAAAAGAAAAGGAAAAGAGGCTTCTCCTTTAATAACACAGAAAAAACTGGTAAGTGAGTCAGAGTTTCAGCCTTTGTTTCCCTCTGTAAGTGGAAGGGGCCAGTATAACAGTATACAGATAGATTTTCCCTTTGATAAGAATTATGCTACCCTCTCTTGTTAGCGGGCAGGAGCACATCCGAACTTAGTTTTGCGTTTCAGTAACTTCTTTTGCATGCTAGTGCATCCTGAGTAGTCACTGAGAAAGTAGCATGGAAGTGGAGATCTGAGGAGGAGTGGTTGTTATCCAGGTGAGGGATGGGGCTGGGAGAGGTCGGCTTGGAGAAGTGGTCCAGGCAGAGTGAGCAGTGCATGCAAAGACTCTGAGGTAGAGCAGAGCAAGGTTTACTCAAGAAATTAAGAGAAGGCTGGGCATGGTGGCTCACACCTTTAATCCCAGTACTTTGGGAGGCTGAGGTGGGAGGACTGCTTGAGTCCAGGAGTTCTAGATCAGCCTGGGCAACATAGCAAGACCCTGTCTCTATAAAAAATTTAAAAATTGGCCAGACTTGATGGCATGTGTCTGCAGTCCCAGCTTTTAAGGAGGCTGGGATGGGAGGATCGCTTGAGCTCAGGAGGTTGAAGCTGCTAGTGAACCACGACTGTGCCACTGCACTCCAGCCTGGGTGACACACTGAGACCCTAACTCTTAAAAAAAAAAAAAAAAGAAAAGATGAATTAGAAGACACAAAACTCCTCCAGAACCAGTCCGTGGTGGGTGTTCTCTTGTCACTAAGAAATGCTGGTCACTTGCTGTGTTGAAACTAAAAAGGGAAGAGGAGTCCAGTTTTGGTCTCAGATTCGGCTAAAGGCAATGAAGGAAATAGTTGTCTGTTCTTGTTTTCCAGAGCTGGTTTCTGCTTCCTCCTTAGGAAAGAATTCTGGTCAAAGCTTAGTAAGGAAGGGGCACCCTGAGGCGCGTTGGACCTCTGGTCCCATCATGACTGGGAGATCAGTTTTTAATGTTTCTCTGGGGTTCCCTTGGCCAAGAGGGTATCTGTTCAGTCAGTCCAGGGGTTTAGGGTTTCATTTTTTGTTTCTCAAAGTGTAGGTGGTATAACATTTTGAATGCACAAAATGCCACTGAATTGTACAGTTTAAAGTGGTTAGTTTTATAATATGTGACATGCATACTTACCAGTCATAGGAATGGGTGCTTCAATAACAAAAAGGTTACTCTGCCCACCGCATAGAGAATGAATTGGAGGAAATAAGAATGGAGAGAGGAAGGCCAGCCATGGTGGTTCACGCCTGTAATCCCAGCACTATGGGAGGCCGAGGTGGGTGGATCACCTGAGGTCAGGAGTTCAAGACCAGACTGGCCAACATGGCAAACCCCATCTCTACTAAAAATACAAAAATTAGCCAGGTGTGATGGTGCACAGCTGTAATTCCAGCTATCTGGCTGAGGCATAAGAATCGCTGGAACACAGAAGGCAGAGGTCGCAGTGAGCCGAGATTGCACCACTGCACTCCTGCCTGGGAAACAGAGCAAGACTGTCTTAAAAAAAGAAAGAAAGAAAAAGAATGGAGAGAACAACGGGGAGGTTGCTGCAGTGTCCAGGTGCACAGTGACAGCAGCTCAGAGTAGGGAAGGGACAATGGGATCTCTGGTGCTGGAACTGCTGGGGAGATACTCATGTAGAGAACCACACAGACAACTGCAAAAGGGTACAGGATTTTAGGAAACAGAGAGTGGGACAGAGGTAGGGGTGCAGACCTGGGAGGAGGAGCACATTTACTGCTCCCAGGGGAAGTCACAACCCAGGATGAACTCATGGCGCAGTACGTGCAGCCATGTGGCCACAGGAGGAGGCCGTTTGTGAGGTCTTGAGCGAACACTGTGATTTTGAAATGTGAGCCCAGAAAGACAGAGAAACATGAATAGTAATGTGAGGGGAAAGCAAAGCTAAGGAAGTTTTGTATTTTTAGGTTAGAGGATAATTGAATGTGCATTAGGTTCAAAGAGTAGGAACCACCGGTAGGAAAGTGGAGCTGAGGCTATGCATTTTTGATGCAACTACATCAAACATGTACAGGCTGGCACTGCAAAGGAGCAGGAACCTTCCTTCCTCTGAGAGAGAACAGAGAGCAGGATGATGTCTGAGAGCAACTTTTATGTGGTAGGGATAAAAGTTATGGGACTTACACCCAAATGCGAGGGTAGAACCCAAAGGCAGCTTTGGAGAAACTGTGGCAGGACAGAGTAAAGGGGCAAAGGATGTGGACATGTTTGGGAAGGTTTTTAATTTATTTGTTTGTTGTGAGATGGAGTCCCGCTCTTGTTGCTCAGGCTGGAGTGCAATGGCGCAATCTCAGCTCACTGCAACCTCTGCCTCCCGGGTTCAAGTGATTCTCCTGCCTCAGCCTCCCGAGTAGCTGTTATTACAGACAAGTGCCACCATCCTCAGCTAATTTTTGTACTTTATTAGTAGAGACGGGGTTTCGCCAAGTTGGCCAGGCTGCTCTTGAACTCCTGACCTCAGGTGATCCACCTGCCTTGGCCTCCCAAGCTGCTGGGATTACAGGTGTGAGCCACTGTGCCCGGCCATGGGAAGGGATTTTAGAGGGAAGTGGAAGTGAGTAAACTGGGTCTGGATAAGGGATTGCCAAGGATCCCTGAAAGTCAAGAACATACCTTTGGAGGGGAACCAAGCATCTCGTTATGTAATTTTTTTTTTTTCCCCCCAAAAGTACTAGGCCTAAGAACTAAGACAGTAATCCTGGTGGGTATAGTGTCACATAAAATACTTTAATCAAGCCGCACTGAAATAGAATGGGAATGGCATGAAAGAAATACAAGTAGTATTATAAGAAATAGGATTTGAAAATCTTTTGTATATAAGTTCTCTTTTCAAAAGGAATGTTATTTAAAACTATTTTGAATAGATAACTATATTTAAATTAGCCATTGGGAATTATTTTTGTATTTAGGAGTACATCTATGTCATATAAATTATTATAACAAAATATAGGTCGCTTTTAAAAGGCCCATCTACTGAAACTGTATGTTTTAGGAAGTTGTTGAGGGTTTTCATACCAGAGATAACATTAAAAAACTCAAAACCTGCAACATTATGTAAATCGTTAGTACAATATACTAAAAATCTTTTGTACTAATTGATTAAGCACATGATTTGGAGAAATCATTTGGCTTCATTCACTGCTTTAAATATTACATATATTATTATAACTTGCAACTAATTATGACTGTAGTTGGCACTCTAGAAATTTAGTTGTGTAAGTCCAGGGTGTGGTGCCATGAGCACTACAAAGAGGAATAAGAAACAGTCCCTGCCCTGAGAAAGCTGATATCTAGTTGGGGCTGTAAGAGTTCATATGAAAAGGAGGGACGAGCGTCCTGGCTCATGCCTGTAATCTCAGCACTTTGGTCAGGAGTTTGAGAACAGCCTGGCCAATATGGTGAAGCCCTGTCTCTACTGAAAACACAAAAGTTAGCTGAGTGTGGTGGCGTGTGCCTGTAGTCCCAGCTACTTGGGAGGCTGAGGCATGAGAATCCCTTGAACCCAGGAGATGGAGGTTGCAATGGGCCGAGATCGTGCCCCTGGACTCCAGCCTGGTGACAGAGCAAGACTCGGTCTCAAAAGAAAAAACCCAAACAAAAACTAAAAACAAAAACAAACCAGTTCATATGAAAAGGCAACTAACATCCAAGCAAGATGAACTAGAATCTCATAACTGGTGGAGAAGTAACAGCTTTGGAAGATTCAAAGGGTCAGAGCTCACTTTAAAACTCAGACATAGGGGTGGGTAAGTGGGGTAGTTAAGAAACCTCGCCATGGACTAAGGTGTATTTAAATTGAAACTTGCTGGTGTGAAAAGAGTAGTTATTTTTCTTGAGAGCTGAAAAGAACACACAAGAAGATCAAAACACGTAAAGACACATAACACATCGGGAAAGTCAGGTTTCTAGTCAGTAGACCAGCTGGCTGGAGCATAGCAGAGATGTGCAAGGGGTAGCAGGATGGGGTTTTGAATTTAAGGAGGGTATGAACTGTGGAGCATGCCATTAGGAGAATTAGGTAGAGAAAAAGGCTAGACTGACAGCTCTTCTACGGTACTGACTAATCAGAGCTGAAGTATATTGAATGAATTAGCACACAGAAGACCTTACCACAATGCCTATTACAAAGCAAGTGTTCCATGAGCGACATCAGCATTACTGTTACTGGGCTGAGGTGTGCACAATGATCTTGACACCTCTAGCCACTTTATGCCAAACACATCAAACATTGACTCTTCATTCCTTATCCTCCTCACCAAACTGTTTCTGCTCGTCTCCTCCAGCACAGCAAGTGATGGAATCGTTCAAACCATGAACCCTTTTCTCACCACTCTCTATATCCGGCCCACAACCAGCCCTATCCTTTCTGCTTCCAAAATATATTTTTCACCATTCCACTTTCCTTTGTCTTCACTGTCATCGTTCTGCATTTACTTAGACTTCTGCAATGGTTTCCTGTCCATATTTCCATTTTTGCTACCCTACAATATATTTTCAATTCAGAATGGTCTTTAATATAGATAGCTGGGCATCATGGCGGTATGCACCTGTAGTCCCAGCTACTCAGGATTGCTTGAGCCCAAGAATTTGAGGCTCTAGTGTGCTATGATAGCACCTGTGAATAGTCACTGCATTCCAGCTTGGGCAATATAGTGAGACTATATATATATATATACTTCATTTTCCTGCCTCTTCATTCTCACTGCATCACGCTTTCCCTTTGTTGACCAATGCACTAGACTTGATGCTTTCATAGCTCAGGCCTACTGAGGTTCTATTCCCTCTGTCTGAAATATCTGCCTGCCCACTGTACCCTTGTCTATCTAGCTCTTTCTTATTCTTCAGGTGGCAGCTTCAGCATCACCCTCTCAGAGGCTTCCCACGAGCATCAAATCTAAAGCAGGTTCTGTTCCCCCCAACTCCCATTGTGGGCTAATTCACCCATTGCTCTTCCAATGCCTTCACAGCAAATGGCCCTATGCAAAGGTGTACTTATATTTTTGCATTTGCTGGTTTTATGTCTATACTGGATGCTTTCAAGTCGAGGTATTAAAAAGTCAATTCAACTGATCTTAAACAATAGGACATTTTATTATCTCCCATAAGTGGAAATCCGGAGGCAGGATGGGATTCAGAGCTGGCTGAGTCAGCAGTTTAAGATGTCCTATTCTTTCATTCTCTGTACTCCACTGTCCATGGCATCAGTGTCACCCTGAAGCTGCTGACACTGGTGAAAGATGGCAGCCAGCTAGGATAGACGTTACCTGCTGGCTTCTTCACATTTACTGGGAGACAGTCTTTCCTTGCAACCCAAGTCCTTTCAGTCAGATTGAACCAAATTAGGTCACATGTTCCCCCTACCATCAGGAAAAATGCTTTATGCTATCTGCAGTGAGTCTTAGTTTCTGACCAAATAAGTAGGATGGATTTATTATTCTTGTCATAGGACTAAGAAATCCAACTCTATGACTGAAGTCAATGGAATTGTGGGATAAACAATCCTGGCAGTGCAATACTGGGGAGTCAACCCTGTTATCCACTTACATCTCCACATTTAGTATGGAAAAGCATCATGCCTGTTTCATTCATTCCTATGTACTCAACTTCAGGCCTTCTTGCTTTTAATTCGGTGCTCACCACCCCAAGCAATGACAAGAAAGCATGTGTAGCTTAAAAAGAGATGGAGGGCAACAAATAGTACCGAAAAAAGGTGCTGAAGTCAAAACTTTGGAGAACCCCTTGATTTAGGGCACACATTCTCAGTGGAGGAGATACTGCCTATAAAGGAGTGAAAGTGAATTATTGCAGAAGGAAAAGAAACGGAGATTACAATGATTTGTATCTCTCCAAAATGCAACCCAATCCAAAGAAAACCGTATCCTCTAGTATTTAATTTCCCTTGTTAGGGAGAATTCAAATTAAATTAAAATTTCTTCCTCAAGGGGAGGGAGAAATAATTAATAAAAAATGAGAAACATTGAATTATGGGACAAGAGAAGGAAGAGGCCATAATGAGCAATTTAGGGCTGATGAGAGAGAATGGAGGAAATCTAGGAAAATCTCAATCTCAATGTGTGTACTTAACTATTAAAAAATATCTAGTTATAGTCCCTAAGTAATAGACACAGAAACTTAAAATTCTTTTTAACTAAAACATTAGGAAAAACTCCTGAATATGGCATTCTATCTCAGTCAGGAAAATCATTACTCCTTCTCTTCTGAAACAGACCAAAAGGGACATAGATGAGACCTGGCTGGCATGGGTTTTTTGTTTGTTTTGTTTTGTTTTTAGAAAGGGTCTCACTTTGTTGCCCAGACTAGAGTGCAGTGGCGTGATCTCAGCTCACTATAGCCTGGACCTCCTAGACTCAAGCAATCCTCCCTCCAGAGTAGCTGGGACTACAGGCATTTGTCACCATGCTTGGTTAATTTTTGTATTTTTAGCAGAGACCGGGTTTCACCATACTGGCCAGGCTGGTCTCAAACTCCTGACCATGTGATCCACCCACTTCAGCCTTCCAAAATGCTGGGATTACAGGTGAGAGACATGGCACCTGGACGCGGCTGGCATGTTTTAAGAATATAATTATTCTGCCAGATATACACTTAAAAAAAATGTAATCATTAGAGCAGTTCATCGCCATGGGAAAAAGAACTTGTGGTATTCCAGGACTTCTTTCCGCATACCAGTCACTCTGATAGGCAAAACAAGTTCATATTGCCTAAGTTTTTCAAATATATTATCAATGAGGTTTAGATGAGTATTCAATCAACTGGAGGAAAAAACATACCCTACAGTGTAGTTTACAAAATTTCTAAAATAAACCTATCTGAAAAGCAGATGAACCGTATATGCCATGAGGACTAGCATGAACCTGAGCCCTGTTTTCCTTGGGCTACAATAGGACATTTTTTTCCTAGCTATGTAAAGTGACCTGGAATCTCCTTAGTTTTGATACTTATCAACATTGATCAGCAATGTTGGTGACCGGCAGCAGGAGGCTTTGGTGAATGAAGATATTGGTAGGACCTCCTTCAGGATCTCAGGGAAGACTCATGTTTAACAAATACTCTTAACTGGGACCATGATCAAAAAATCTCCAGAAACATATTTTACCATTTAAACAATGACAATGAATGTTTAAATGACATTATATGTAACCCTTGGATTAGATAAAAGATAATTATAGAAGATCAAAACTTCAACCTTATGTCATATTTCACAGGATCTTTAAAACTCAGCAATGTTTTGGTTTAGGTATAAACATTCAATTACTTTCCCCTCAAGTTTGGAATAGGAAAAACTCTTATCACAAAAGATACAAAATGGGCTGGGCGCGGTGGCTGATCCTAGCACTTTGGGATGCCGAGGTGGATGATCATTTGAGGTCAGGAGTTCGAGACCAGCATGGCCAACATGGAGAAACCCAGTCTCTATTAAAAACACAAAAATTAGCCGAGCCTGGTGGCAAGTACCTATAATCCCAGCTATTCAGGAGGCTGCGGCAGGAGAATCACTTGAACCCAGGAGGCAGAGGTTGCAGTGAGCTGAGAGATCACGCCGCTGCACTCCAGCCTGGGTGACACAGCAAGATCCATCTCAAAAATGAAAACAAACAAAAAACCCAAAAGATACAAAATGTATTTTGTTACTGGGTTTGTATAGATGGTACCTATTTCATTTTTAAGCTCTAAGTTTTGTGATTCTTTTCTTGAAATCACCAAGTTTCCCCTCCACTTCTCCCTCCTCAATCAATTTCCTAACACAGAGCTTCTCAACCTTAGGAAACGAACTAGTATCCTATGAGGAAGTTTAATTTCTGGGAAGGCAGGGAACTAATTCAATCCTTCTAGCAGTTAGAGAAGAACCATTTATTATTAGTTACATGAATACAGACGCTCAGGAAGGGAGAGCTATGTTCTACACATTTTTATCCCATTATATTGTTAAGTTGTTTGCATATTTGATCTAGATGGTCAAGAAGCCCTAGAAGTTGACTGTAGCATTGAAAAGAGGTCTATTTTCAGTTTGGCAACTGACCTGCTAGGTTACAAAGTGAATGTAACTTGCCTAGAGGCACAAGGAGTGGTACATTAACAATCACTGTAGCCACTAAAGTGGTCTGTTGCATACAGTTTATTTCACTAGATTGCAATTTTATACACAGTATGAAGGGGTTTCCTGATAGCACATATATAGTTTACTTTCTGTACTGCTGAAGAACCAATTGTTTTTTACATTGTATCATAATACCCTATCATTAAAACATTATTCAGTGAATTTTTTCCAACTACATATAAACGGAGATTTACCACACACATTCTTTACCACGGTGCAAGAATGTCTTTATAACATATTTGAATCACAAAATGTGAGTCTAAAGTACATCACTGTAATTAAAACACTACTTTAAAGTTACAATGCCCCATGTTATAGTAGCCAGATTTGATTAGTCCCTGTATAAATCACAAAGCAGTTTGGTGGATAATGTCTTGGATAACTGGCAGCAGCTTTTAACTGTAATATTAAAAAAAAAATCTTTAATTAAGAACCAGACATTCACAATTTAGAAAACTTCTTCCCTTATATGTCAATATTCTCAGTCGAAATGGGACATTTAAAAATTTGTAGTCTCTAAAACAAGGAAAATAAATCCAACCCTCCCTTAGCTGAAATGATGCGGTTCTAACATTAGGTTTCGTAGAAACCTAAGACTAGCATTGTGCGAGGAGTGGAAACAAGTCATAAGAAACGTAACATTTCTTTTAAAAACTCTTAGATTCCTCTGCCCCTCCCCATCTCTGTCAAACACAGAGAAAGAATACTGCATTACAAATAAAGATGTGTTTCCACGAAATGATGTAAACAAGTCAGAGGGAAAGATTTCTTCATTTTCCTATTTTGTGGAGTGGGGCAGTGGGATATCAGTTAAATAGGAAATAGAGCTCCTTAATCAAAGAATCACTTCATTACACACAAAGTAACTCAGGGCAACTGCTGAAAACTTCTCCTGTGTTTCCTTTCCTTTTCCCCAAAGTTTGAGAATATTTGAAAGTTCAATAAATAGTAGAAAAATAATCCTTTACTTAGAAATTTTGAGATGCATCGTTTAGAGCATAACATGAGTTCCATACAGCAATTGTGGTATCCAGGTACCGCTAAGAAACAAAGTGAAATCTTCAATGCACACATTTGTATCTGCATGTGCCACATTCCAGTCTCTGGGTGAGCAGATTTTTCTCTCTTCCAGTTAAGGAGAGCTGAATGCTTCTGGCTCTTCGGAACATTCCTCTGGCTCAGCTTCACTTGCAGGTTCCGTCTCTGTGTTTGGAGGCTCGCCTTCTGTTCCCTTCCATTAGTGTTATGGCAGGTTCGTTCATCAGGCTTATTTCCCCTCCATTTCAGAACCAGCCTCACGTCTTCACAAATGTGACTGTGTTGTTGTTTCTCTCATTTTTAACCATGTCATCAGGCAGGAAATGACTCAAACAACTCTGCACAAAGTACAAACACGAGGGAGGTCTCTTGCTGTGGGTTTTAAGCTGGTTCTTTTTCTTTCCAGAACATTCGGTAGCTCCCAGATCTCGTCTTGCTGTGGAGGTGAGGAGATCGTTAGCATTCTGCATCAACAGTGTGTACCGTCACGGCCGCCTGTAAGTGGTGGCTATGATGAAGTGTAGGGTGGTGTGACCGGTAGTGGTGGAACTTGTGACTTAGTAGGGCAGCAGTCTGAGGGGGGGTATCCAGGTCTAAGTCCTCATCATGGTTTCCCACATCGACCCCGGCTGACAAGGGGTCATTGTTGCATGGAGGATTTTCACTGTCCTCCTGTGGGCTCATGGTGCTATAACCTAGAAAAAGAACGGAACACACACACAGCTGAGAGCTTCAAGATGCAGAGAGAAGATTCACTTACAATTTCTAGGGCACTGGGAGGTATTCCTGCCTTTGCAATACGTAAGTGCAAACACTGGCAGACTGTCAGCAGATGCTAAAGTAATTTATCTTTTTTTTTTTTTTTTTTTTTTGAGACGGAGTCTCGCTCTGCTGCCCAGGCTGGAATGCAGTGGCCGGATCTCAGCTCACTGCAAGCTCCGCCTCCTGGGTGTACGCCATTCTCCTGCCTCAGCCTCCCGAGTAGCTGGGACTACAGGCGCCCACCACGTCGCCTGGCTAGTTTTTTGTATTTTTTAGTAGAGACGGAGTTTCACCGTGTTAGCCAGAGAGGGTCTCCATCTCCTGACCTCGTGATCCGCCCGTCTCGGACTCCCAAAGTGCTGGGATTACAGGCTTGAGCCACCGCGCCCGGCCTAAAGTAATTTATCTTTAAAGAGATTTAGTGATAACTCTTTTTCCCTTAAAACAATGACACAATACATACATAACCACTTTAGACAGCTGAGAAAGTATGGAGGAGAAAAAAAAATAAACCAGAACCCTCATCCCAAATCCCCAAACCAGCAACACGAAAATGAAAATCACCCTACATCCCATCATCCATGGCTAGCCACCACTGGGGACCTACCTTTCTACACTTGTACCTAAGATAAAGATGATCTTTTTTATTAAAGAAATCCAAAAAATGGGCAGCCTCAAGAAGAAGATCTGAACAGGACTCAGATCAATTGGCGCTGGTGGGGAAATCTGGGCTTCGAAATGCCTGAGTGTGACGCCACAATAGAACAAAAAGAACCACCACCATCACCTGCGTACTTGCTCGGTAGCAGGCACTTGTGTCATTTCTTGCACACCAATGACGATATATTTTAATATCCATTTTACAATTCAGGAAAATGATGTTCAGAGACGTTAAGGAACTTGCCCAAAGTTCTAGTGCCTAATGAAACACTAACTCCACATATACCCACGGCAACTAGCTGTGGAATCAACTATTCTGTGTTAGCTGCCCCACCTCCCCCGTTTAAATTTAATTTCTTTTGGTATTCTAAGCAATACATGTTTCAAAGGCAAATGTCCTTGCTGATCAAAGGATTCCATTCTCAGATTCCTGGCATGTTTTTAAATATTGCAAAAATCTCCTTTAAACATTTTGAGAAGCGACAGCTCATTAATATTTCCACTGCATCTACAGTTAGCATCAATCAGCACTTACCCGTGGGTAGTGCTAGTCACATTCATGGCTGCAAAATTGACGTTCTTGCATGCAGCCAAGCAGGAGTCATTTGTGGCTGAAACTGTATGCTCTGTGCAAAAATTCTGTCCTCAGTGAAATGTTACTCAAATGATAGAATTATATAGTTGTCAGTCCAACTTAACAAATATTTACCGTGTACCTACAATATACAAGTCACTGTGTTGGGCACTGGAAGACATACAAAGATGAAAGCCTGGTCCCTGCACAGGGAGCTCAAAAGCTAGTGTTTGAGAAATGAAACAAATAGAAGCATTGGTCATTCAATTATTCATTTATTGAAGACCATTATGGGGCTGGAGCGGGAGATGAGGAAACACGAATAAGAGACGTCACCTTTCCTTAATGACTTCACAGTTGAGTTTGAGACAGATGCTCACAAAGCAAAGCTTCCTCTTACACAGATAATGGTAAATGCTATAACTGAGGTATAATTAAAATCCAGAAGAGGGACTATCTAATTCTGGCTAGGGGAATAAGGAATCTTCGGAGAATTTATATTTTAGTCGGACTGAAGTGGATGAGTAGGAGTTTGATAAGTGGATATGAAGAAAGGAACAGGATGACCACAGCCATAGAGGCGTGGATATAAAGGCCATCCCTGTTCCACGTGGCTTGGATGAGTGCTAGCAGGTAGCTGGAGAGTAGAGCAGGTGGGAGGCAGAAAGGTGAGTCAGATCATAAAGCCCATGCCGAAGAGTAGCAAATAGAGAGACCACACAAGATTCTGAGCAGGCCAAAAAATGGCATGATCATTTGTGTTTAGAGGATGGTGGTTTGGGAGATGAAGGGAAAGGAAAGACAGTGAGCAGTTAGGAGGTTATTTCAACAGCCCATGTGAGGGATAGAGAAAACTAGGGCAGTGGGATTGGACAGATTTAAAAGCTATCTCAGTGGTGGAGGCAAGAGAAATTGGTAAGTCATCAGATGTGGGGGACTGTGGGGGACTGAGGAGTAGTGAAAGGTGGCTACAATTTCAACTTATAATGATAAGAAAGGACAACTCACAGACTGAGTCTCAGGAAAGAAGACAAATTTTGTTTATGCACAGCTTGATTTTGAGTCTGTGGGTCACATATGTGGAGATGTCTAGCCAGAATCTCAGACGTGTCATCTGCAAATTCAGGGCAGAAGAGGAAGTGTTCACTGACATATGTGTCCACCATGACTGAGTGCCTTCTTGGTGCCAGGTGCCAGGCTAGAAGCTGGACAGGAAAGGACTAAGGTGAGGCCTCAGCTCCTGAGAGGCCCATGGGCAAGAAGGGGAAACACCCATGTGCTAAAACAGAGGCACACAGAAGGAACTCCAAAGCCAATGAACTTGGCTTAGATCCTTGAGGAGGTGACAATTGGGTAGCCCTGATGGGAGAAAAGGGACTCAGTAGGTAAAGACAGGGGTGTAAAGGTACTTCCAGCAGGGCCCAAGTACATGTAATAGTACAACAGCTGGAAGGGCTCTGGTGGCTTTTGGGAATGGTGAAAGCTTGGGGCTGGGGGTGGGGGCAGTGGGAGATGGCACTGGACAGACAGGCTAAGACCAGGTCAAGAAGGCTGGCTGAAGCTATGAGCTATGATCTAGAATTGGACAGTGGGAGTGGTCAGGGGGCAAGGGGGAGGCTGGACAGAAGGAAGGTGGGATCAGAGGCTCAGAAGACAGGGTGCTGGAGCATGTGCCTTGAGGAGATGGCAAAGACCTGAAGTAGGGCAGCTGCAGTGTGTGGACTGTTCAAGTGTACAGTAGGCTGGATTTGGTGAACTTAATGGACTTGCCTGGTGAAGATGCCAGGGAGCTGACATCCTTGGAAAAGGTCGAGGTTTCTAGGTTCAGATGCTGTGCAAATAGTGATGCCTTTACCCAGGATTAAGAGACCAGGAGCCAGAATAGGTTTCTCAGCTTTAGCAGTGCTAAGTCTGGAGTGGTAGATCGGATGCTGCGCTCCAAAACCTAAGTCACAAACTGCTGTGCATGTTGAAACCACCTTATGCTATATATGTAAAGAATTAAAGTAGAAAACAGGATTTTAGTGAAATCCCAGTGATTATTCCAACACATCCTGGACAGCTTCCCGTCTCTGCTCATTTACAAGAACCCACACACTAACTGATAATTCATGTTAGCATTCGAGGTGTTAGATTCATGGTGGCCCTTCTGCTTGGCTCACCCTCCCACCTTCCCTCATCTTGCTATTGTGCCTCATGCTTCAGTTGGAAAGTCTTCTCTGGGAAGCTTTCCCGACCTATTTCCCCCACCCACCTCCAGTCCTGCCAGCACACATGGGGGCTGGTGCCCCTTCTGTGATTTTACATGCATTCTGTGCACATCTCTTAGATTTTGCCATATTATAATAAAAGTATAAGGCTATCTATCTATTAGCAAATTCTTTCTTAAATTGTAAGTTCCTGTTTATCTTTGTACCCCTAGTTTGGAACTTAAAAACAACTGCTGCCCCACCCCCCACCAACATATACTATACTCCCAAAGCAATGGCATCAATGAATTTTGTAGTTACCTATGGCTTTGCCTGGTACGACATTCACTAGTCTCATCTAATAATGAAGACATTCTAGGATACAGTGGGCCCTGTCCAGGGGTTATGACAGAATCCAGTGACACTCTGAACCTGGCTGGTCACAGGTCCTGGATTCACATCCAGGACGGTAGTGATGGTGCAGCTGTCTCCAAGGCAACTCAGGAGGGCACCCATCTCTTCATCTCAGGATGGCACCCCCATCTCTTCTGCTACTGCTTTCTGATAGGAACCTCAACAGAGGTGCTTTCAGAGTAAAACTCTTATACTAAGGCCATTCCAGTTAATTTCCTTACTATGATACCATTGCTCAACCCCTCTGTAACTTCCTCTTATTTCAATAATTAATGGAAATCTGAAGGGTTCAGGGGAGAAGGGAATAGCAAGTTGTGGAGAAGCAGGAGAAAGACAAACACATTTTCTTATTCAGCAAGTTAATTGTTTGCTCAGTGCCAGGCAATTCTGTTGAGCACTGGGAAGGGTGATGAATTAAGACAGACATAGTCCCTGACTCATGGAGGAAGAGGCACTCTTTGAAACACAAAGGATATTTGCAAACACTTTCAACGAAAAATTTCTTTACTATCCAAAGGCTTATGTAGCAGAGTGTCTGCAAATACAATCTCAAGTGAGAAATGGGCTTTAGAAAGGAGGTCAGGCATCTATAGAAAAGAGCTGAGATTAGGTTTCTGTTCTTTGACAGTCTGCTTATATATTTATCTGATAGTTCCTAAGAAACTTCATTTGATTATAAGGGGTGTGACGTCCCTCTGGGGACGCACTCACCATCTCGTGGCCACACAGAGTAACTGCAGGAGAATATCTGTGCACCTCTAGAAAACGGTCTTATGTTCATCTACAAAGTTTTTTGACCATGTTTTTAAGGTTCAGCATTTGCTTTTTAAGTATTTTGGAATTTGCCACGAACTCAGGGGAATCTTCCTCTACAAAGAAAAAAATGTTGCCTAATATACACCTACATAAAGTTTCTGATGAGATAGTAACCAAAATACAAATTCACAAGGAACAAATAACATATAGGTGTTTTTTGACTTAAAAATAAGCCAATAGATGATTGGACAGAACACGATATTTTTAAGAGAAATGGGCAAAGCAAATAGATAGTTGAAAACATACACAGGTAGTAACTGTTTCTAACCTCCACTTGTGAGGGTAACACTGCTGAAAATCAGTCATTCTAAGTGGTCTTAGACTATGGACCAAAATGATTCTACTTTCAAAAAACATTCTCAATTGGAGTAGTTTTTCTTAAGATACAACAATTAAAATTAGATTCTTTTGAAGAACAAAATTCTGTTGGCGACGTAAAATATTTCTAAATAAAAATACACCCTAAAGTTTCTAAGTTTAGTTTGGTAACATTCAATTTTAATTCAATTCTAGGATCACAACTCTGAACCATACCATGAGAGCCTAGGCCGTTGTGTAGTCATGTATTTACAGACTTAATTGAGTTTCCTTTTGTGTAACACACTCAAGGATTCATGTGGAAATACTCTGATCAGGGAGTACAGAATCATGGCGCCACAATCCTACCAGTTCAAGGGCCAGTCAATGCCAGTTCCTCCATGGGGTCTCCCATAATTTACTCGCAGATAAAAGTGAACTCTCGCCCCTTTCCTTCTTTGTCCTACTCTTTTTTTTTTTTTTTTTTTTATTGAGACGGAGTCTCGCTCTGTCGCCCGGGCTGAAGTGCAGTGGCCGGATCTCAGCTCACTGCAAGCTCCGCCTCCCGGGTTCACGCCATTCTCCTGCCTCAGCCTCCCGAGTAGCTGGGACTACAGGCACCCGCCACCTCGCCCGGCTAGTTTTTTGTATTTTTTAGTAGAGACGGGGTTTCACCGTGTTAGCCAGGATGGTCTCGATCTCCTGACCTCGTGATCCGCCCGTTTCGGCCTCCCAAAGTGCTGGGATTACAGGCTTGAGCCACCGCGCCCGGCCCTTTGTCCTACTCTTTTAAGGAAGCTGTCATATTCCATCTTTTATCAAGCATACGAATACATGCGTTCATTTATAGCTTCCTCCTAGACTGCAAATTCCTTCAGGGCAGGGTGGGCACAGAGGTAGGGAGGTCAACCCTGAGCACCGTGCCTATCATATGTCATTTCATTTCATCCTCATTGTAACTCTACCTAGCAGGTTTTTTGTTTGCTTGTTTTTTGTTTTTTTTGTTTTTTTGAGACAGTTCTGTCTTAAAGAGCTCAAATAGCTCTCGGCTAGAGTGCAGTGGTGCAAACATGGCTCATTGCAACCTCGACCTCCTGGGCTCAAGTGATCTTCCTACCTCAGTCTCCTGAGTAGCTGGGCCTGCAGGCATGTACCACCATGCGTGGCTAATTTTTTTTACTTTGTAGAGACAGGGTCTCACCATATTGCCCAGACTGCAGTAAGAATTTTTAATCCTACTTTTAAGTATTAGGAAACTCAGGTCTAAGGTAGCTCACTAAGGTCTCAACAGCTTGTGGAAAAAAAAGGGGGAGAAGTAGGCTTCAAAGTGAACTGGCTTTACCCTATCTCCTAAGCTCTTCCTCTACACCAAGCTGTCTTGAGGAAGTACCAAATTCCATCTGTAGCCCCCTCCACAGTGTACTAGGGTATAGCCATGCCTTGTGTAATGACAGAGATACATCCTGAGAAATGTGTCCTTAGGCAATTTCATCATTGCACAAATGTCACAGAGTGTACTTTCACAAACCTATATGGTACAGCCTACTATATACCTCAGCTATATGGCATAGCCTATTCGTCTAGGCTACAAACCTGTGCCACATGTTACTGCACTGAATACTGTAGGCAACTACAACACAATTGTATACAATACTGTAGGTAATACCACAGGTATTTACATATCTAAACATAGAAGAGGTACCAGAAAAATACAGTATAAAAGATTTTTTAAAATGGTTCACCTGTGGCTGGGTGCAGTGGCTCATGCATGTAATCCCAGCACTTTGGGAGGGTGAGGTGGGCAGATCACCTGAGGTCAAGAGTTCAAGACCAGCCTGACCAACATGTAAAAACCCAATCTCTTCCAAAAATACAAAATTAGCCGGGCATGGTGGCGCGTGCCTGTAATCCCAGTTACTCGGGAGGCTGAAGCAGGAGAATCACTTGAACCCGGGAGATGAAGGTTGTGGTGAGCCCAGATCGTGCCATTGCACTCCAGCCTGGGCGACAAGAGCAAAACTCCATCTCAAAAAAACAAAAAACACAAAAGGTACATCTGTATAGAACACTTACCATAAATGGAGCTTGCAGGATTGGTAGTTGCTCTGTGTGAGCCAGTGAGTGAGTGGAGTGAATGTGAAGGCCCAGGACATCAGTGTATACTACTGTAGACTTTATAAACACCATATACACTTACGCTACTCTAAATTTATTAAACATTTTTTTCTTTCTTCAATAATAAACTTTTGCTTACTATAACTTTTTTGCTTTAGAAGCTTTTAAAATTTTTAAACTTTTTGACTATTTTGTAATAACAGGTTAAAATACTGACACATTGTACAGCTGTGCAAAAATATTTCCTTTCGTTATATCCTTATTCTATAAGCTTTTTTTCTAGTTTAAAAAACTTTACGTTTCACTTTTTAAACTTTTTGGTTAAAAACTAAGACATAGCATCTCCAAAAAAAAAGAAGAAAAAACAAAGAAAATCCACGAATATAATTAAATGTCAGATAAAATACCAAAAAAAAAAAAATTTTTTTTACCACAAACGAGATCCTCAATATGTAAAGAATGATAGTTTTGAAGTACAGTGAGCCAAGATCACGCCTTTGTGCTCCAGCTTGGGCAACAAGAGTGAGACTCCGTTTCAAAAAATAAAGCACACACACCAAAAAACTAAGACACAAACACACACATTAGCCCAGGCCTACACAGGGTCAGGATCATCAAGATGTCACGAGGCAATAGGAATTTTTCAGCTCCAGTATAATCTTATGGGACCCCTGTAGTATATGCAAAGTGTTGTTATGCAGTGTGTAACTGTGCGTAGCAGATGCCAATACCTCCACCAAATAGGAGAGTAGAGCATACACAAATGAGCAAGTGTGCTGACAAAACAATTAGATTTCCTTGTTTAATGGGTGTATATAGCTTCACCTCTAGGCATCACAGGGACATTAACTCAATGCCACCATTTTTAGTGACCCACGTACTGGTTCAAGGGATGCCAACACGCATTTAAATTCTATTGATTTTATGATGCATTTGGAATATGGGGAGTGTCAATGCCTTCCCCTTCTTTTGGTGTTGCATTCTGTCTGCATGAGAAACTATTTTTCATTCCTTGGGGATAACAGGGATCCAATTATGGTGAAAAATGAAAGGAACCAAGCCCTTAGCTGGATGCCTTAGTGTGCAGATACGGACACTGCACCCTTCCTTTTATCTAAGCTGTTGCTTCATATGCCATTTCACTAAGACAATGGGAGAGGCTAATGGAACATCATAAACATCACTCAGAATCCTAATTTGGTATTGATGCAATTCCTATTGAGGAACACAGAGAAAAAGGATTCTATATTTCAGAGAGAGAAAAGAATTCAGTATTTCTGCTGAATAAGAAATTATTTCTCTTGAACTTTAGTAGCCTCAAACCTGTTTTATTATTCAAACAAGAAGGCACAGAACTGCCTGGCAGCAGGAATTTATGCAGGTTCAAAGGTTTGTAGGGAGAAAAGCAAAAAAGTCAAAGAAACTGAAAAATTTAAGTTCTGCTGTGGTTCTCCATAGAAACCCGAAGTTTCTATTTAGTTGGCGGGAATAATGTCATTCAAAGCCCAAATTAACAGTCTCCAATTTATAAAACAGAGCTTTAGCTGCTCTTCTTTGCCCTGGCTGTAGTGGAAAAAGTGATGTTGGTTGCTTTGAGGAATATCTATTTCTGCATTGTTTAGTATAGATGCAGGGAACACCCTGTTTGAGGACTTTTTTTTTTTCCAGGATAGGTATGGAAAAAGCTAAGTCAAAAAGGCTTAAGTACATTATTTATGTACTAAAAAAAGGACTTGATTCTGGGAGGAAAATACACATTTCTGGAAAATTAAACAGCTATCTTAAAAAAATAAAAAGATTTTACAATGGCAGGAAAAACACTACCCATGCCTGTTGTATTTTTGTGGAACCGTGGCAGTGATGCTTATAGACTGGGATACATCTGCTGTTCTTTGCAACAATGAGCAATATGGACTCAGTGAAGGAGAGAAGCCATGTGGGATGGTCAAGTCTTTGGCAGAGCATGTGGATTTTGTCAGTTACCTAGCACTCGGCACCTCTTCACAATTTGGCCTTGACCCTTCCAGAGCACCTTACAGGCACTTATACAACTCCATGACTTTGCACACACTGGTCCTTTGGCCTCTAATATTCTTTGCCCCTACCTTTTCTTTAATCACCCCCTCAAGGCTCAGTGCAAATGTTGCTTCTTGCTTCTTTGGTGAAGGCTTCTCTGAGCTCCCCAGACCATGCCAGAGGTCAAGGCAAGAGAATGCTGGAGGACAGCACAGATTCTTGTCATGCCTCAAGGGGACATGGCTGAAAAAGCCCTTAGAGATCCTGCTGTTTGCCAGCCAACACTGGAGAGCGGGACCTAAGAGGATGCTGATTTTATGGAAAAGCAAGTGGGATGGCAAGCAGGCTCCATTTAGACAATATGAATCCTTCTGTATGGAGAAAAACTTGAAAGCAATCTGTGTGCCCAGAGGAGTGCCGAGACATAAGCAAAACTGTCCTTGGGCTCTTATAAAGGTGGCACGCTGGGGTGTGTCTTTTTGGAAAACCATGTCAAAATAGGGTGTGAGCATCATCCCACAGGAGTACACGAGGTTCCTCGGGTCTTCAAATGCGGGAAGCTAGACCTTACCATGATCACTTTCTGTTCCTGATCGACCCCAGTAGCGGCGCCTTCTTTCTGGACTGTGTGCATGTCGTTCGATGACCGCAGCTATAAACCGAGTGTTGCTGACTGTGGGAAGTCAAGGACAGTTAATGTCACTCTTATGCCAGTATCTCTGTAGTTTCAAGCACATTTGCTCTGAGAGGGCTCATTTACATGCTGGGAGAATTCTCTTTGGAAAGCCAGAATAAATCATTTTTTAAACAATTCTGGGGATTAGGGTGCTGATTTTAGAACTGGTGCAGTGAGAGGTATTTAATTACATATCTCCAATATGCATCAGGAAGCTGTGGTCTAGTAGGTAAAGGCTAGGGTGTCTTAACACTAATGGAAATCTCTTTTGATAAAGAAAATGCTCTTTTTTCCTCCCTGAGTTGTACACACTAGTTAAGGGATTTTTAAAAAAAATGCATCCCTGAAACTTTCTTTTCTAAAATACTATGGTTGGGAAATAAAGAGTAAGAGAAATAAAGGAAAGGGTGAGCTGTTTTAGGCCAACACACTTAATGCAAAAAAAAAAATAACATCACAAAATCTTTTGAGATTCTTTAAAACAAAACAAAGACCTACACATACTCCTAACAAAAAAGGATGGAAAAAAGCAACTAAAAAAAACCCAGTCACCATGTCAAAGCTTCTTAAATTTTAATACAAGCCAAAAGGATATAAGAAAGAATATTTATTCTGGATTAGCCTCCTGCTGACACATTCTGCAGCAAGGCAGCTGAATACTCACTGATGCCTCTGTCTTCGTGGCTGTCGTCGTCCCTTTCATCTCTGTCATTCTCCAAGTTGGACATACGCACTGACATTTCTACCCATCATTAAAAAGAGAGAAACATGACTATTTAATCAAACAAAATCACCCGCTTTAATACCCTGCTGAGCGCTTGTTTGATGGCTGGGTGACAGCATTCCATCAAGAATGAATCCCATCTTAGAAGGGAATGAACTGATGCCCCGTTTTTTTTTTTTTTTTAAGGAGGAGGGAGCAGGAATCCAAACAAGAAGAACAAGTAATCAAGAGACATCTGAAATTGATTTCTAAGAAAGGAGGAGAAAAGAAGTTGATTGAGGCCAACAAATCTAATCCTCTACTGAAGTACTGAAACAGAAGGAAAGGGATTGAAAACATGACTGACTGTGTTGGTAAAATGGTGCAACAAAAGCCTCCAAAAGGCCAGGCATAAGCTAACACTGGACGACAGTCATCCTCAGTGTAGCTGAATCTCACCAAGGGAAGCACATAGTGATTATCCCTGTTACTAAATCAGGCAACATTACTCCATGATTCCCCTTCAGGCTTGTGGCCATAGTGAAACGTTTTAACATCAACCTGTCATTACAGCTGTTGGAGTGAGCTAAGTGGCCAGGAAGATGAGTTAACCTCATCTCCAAAAAAGTCAGGTCAACACTTCCCTGGGGACTGGGGTTTTAGGAAGGATGGAGATGGCCATTAAACAGTTTTGTTCCCTGAAAACAGAGTATAGATACTGCACTTAAACAGAGTATAGATACTGCACATGGTATTGAGGCCATGATTATAGGTGAATCATTTTGTACTTGGCTTCGATGACTTTTTTTTTTTTTTTTCTCAGATAGAGTCTCACTCTTTCGCCCAGAATGGAATGCAGTAGCGCGATCTTGGCTCACTGTAGCTTCCATCTCCTGGGTTCAAGCGATTCTCTTCCCTCAGCCTCCCAAGTAGCTCAGACTATGGGCGTGTGCCACCATGCCCAGCTAATTTTTGTATTTTTAGTAGAGGCGGGGTTTCACCATGTTGGCCAGGCTGGTCTTGAACTCCTGAACTCAAATGATCCACCCACTTCGGCCTCCCAAAGTGTTGGGATTACAGGCGTGAGCCACCGCGCTCGGCCGACTTATCCTGTTTTAAGAGATGTGATTATTCAAATGTGTGTTTATTCACACTACATAATGGCAGCTGCAATAGAACAGATTATGCTCTTGCCACTGGTGATCTGGGGTATCTTTGATTTGCCTGTCTTTTTGGAATGGTAAGGGCAGCACATCTAACAAACAAAATTTCCCACTCAGCATCCCAGCTCCCCTGGCTGGCTTATTGCAGAAGCAGGCCACTGGGGGCTAATGCTGATAAGGAGAGGATCCAAGGATTTTTCTGGGGATCAAAATAGAGCTTGTAGGGTTTAGGAACTGAAGAAGAAAGCAGGCTTTGGGGACTTCCAAAATGACTCCACAGAAGCTGAAAATATAGCACTGTGCTGACAATTCCTTAGAGGCTGACACAACCAGCCACTGTCCTTCTAGCCTGGCTGCTGCTTCCCCTGTGGGGTTCATTTTGACCTCACCTTGGGCAGCAAGAGGAGACATATGCTGATGGCTCCGGCGATGAATCTGGTGGCGGTAGGCGTACACTGCCAGGACCAAGACCATGATGCATCCCATGATCCCTCCAGCCACAGGACCCACGGGGGCGCTTTTAATCATGTTTAATGTGATCACCTCATCACCTTCAGTGAAAGAGCAAGAAGATGTTCCTCATTAAGATTTTCCAAGTGGGGAAGAAAGTAAGGATGATGAGATGGGAAGGAATAGAGTGGGAAGGGGGCTGGGGGAAGATAAACAGATGCTCAGTTAGGCTTTGAGTTCCTCAAACATGAGGTATGGGAACGTGGGAGCAGAGGTTTCGTTTAATTCCTGGTTCTCCAGTGTTGGTTCCTAGGCAGAGAAGGAGCACAAATGGCAGGGACTGCTGGAAAGAGTGAGCAGACCAGAAGAATTGCTTACACAGGCAGCACCCAACACCAAGAGAGTCCTAGCTCCCTAGGGTATGAGTTACTCTTGGAAGAGAGGAAAAGTCACCTAGTACAGAGTAACCACTGAAACAAAAGGCACCAGGTCCAATAAATATGTGCTAACCAGGCCAAGTTTCAAAGCTTATGGGTTTCCTTTAAAAGGCCATTTGTGCTTTCCAGATAGGAAACTGCAGGCGAGCATATAAAATGATGTCTCGGAGCCAAGTCACTTTCACATATGTACCCTCACCTCGTTCAGTAGTAACATACAAGCTCAAAATCCTTCCTCACATATGAGCTTTTCTTCTATACAGGCTGATGTAAGTGATCTTAAAAATCAAGGTATTAACTAAGGATTTAAATATTTGACTCTACTGCCATCTAAGAATTAGGTGCTAATTCTGGAAAGACCGAAAATAATCTCAGGTGAGTGATATAATCTTGGCAGTATTTCTGAGGTCTTGGAGACTGATCCCAGGGGCTCTCCACCCCATGGTGTCCCTGTGCTTCATCCTAAGTTGTCCCAGCTACACTGGGTAGCTCTGGCTTCTGTTGACTCTGTTGACTCCAAGGCCCCAAATACTGATTTGTAGCTATAAGACTTCACCTTCCAAAAGTTGTGAGTGAAGGTTTCAGCAGGCACTAGACATACAGTGGTCACTCCGTACATGGCCCTGTGCTTCTGCCAGCTGGCGTGCATATCCAAACAGACTGCAGAGTTCGGCCATGCAGAAACCAGGCCTGATAGTTCTCAGAGCAAGCTTTATGGGAAGGAATTCCAGGCTTGCAAAATTTGGCAGGACAGATGGCCACTCACTCTCTCTGCACAGAATATTTAGCCAGTTCTGAAGATAATTATCTGCCTTGGTTTTGTAACTAAAGACTACCAGCAAAGGAATCAGGGAAGTTGGGGAGAGGATTATTTTAAGATGTCCTAGTATATAGGCAAGAAATTGTATATTCAAGAATCAAATTGTTGGGGTATCCAACAAACATACCTATTGCTCCCATGTCATCAACGTAGGGACTTTTGGCTCCCACAATCCCCCCGAAGCATTCTTTCTGGGGAGCACAGTAGGATTTGTCCAGGTGAGTCTTTCCATCACTGTCCACCATGCACCATTCACAATCCAGCACCCCAAAACAGTCCCTGCCAGAAAGACAATACTTAGTCTTCTATAAAGCAGGGGACAGTACTTAAGCGTGGGCATCAGACAGTTCTCAGGATCTCCATTACTTACTAGTGTTATGAATTTCTTAAGCTTTAGTTTCCTTCCCTTATAAAATGAGAATAGCAATAGACTGCCAGGGGAATAACTGTTTCATGCCTCTTAACAGCTTGGAAAGGAGATAAATAAAACTGCTCTCTGTGAATTAAATAATGACATCCACACATCATAGGGCTATTCAAAATCATCTTACAAGACCAAACAGAAATGACCCCAATGTTTGTCAGACTCTGGCCTAACATCCCCCAAGTGTGGGGTCATTTAAAAAAATAAAAAGAAAGTCCAATAAGTTTGGAAATACTTGGCCAGTTACCACAGGTTTCCTCACTGCCAATTTCTCAGAGCCTTTAGTGTATTACATGCATTGTGACTGTCTCAAGAGAATATATGCAGTGTCAGCGTTTCCTAAACCTAACTGACTTGGGGCTACTGTATAACATCCCAGATTAATCAGTTTGACGCCACAATTCCTTTGCTAAAATACACACCCAAATTAGAGTAAGCTATTCATCTAAACACTGTTTAATAAGATGGCAACCTACAGCTACAATAAGCTAATAACCAACTCCCCTTCACTTAGTCCACCACAGCTACTATTTCCATAATTCTAATCCCAAACTCCTAATCCCACCTGAGGAGTTGGGGGAGAGTGGGAACATCTAGTTTTTAGTTCTCAAAACTATCATGAAGCAGATGTGTTTCCTAAGAAAGGAAAATAAATGATCTCCAAAATATCACACCTAGAGCCTTGACCACCGAGCTCTGCTTCTGGACCCCACAGGTTCCTCCTCCCTTGCCCTGCTGCTTCATGCCATGGCCCTCCACACTTCTTTTATTTCAAGAAAAACTCCCACTCACGGATGAGGCTACTAACATATGGTACACATGCTAAACAGGGATAGGAAGTGGGAACGAGACAACATTTAATCTGGTGGACAAATGCTTATGGAAATCAGTTTCAGATCTGAAAAACTGATACACCTTTTTAAAACATGAAGAGTGGGAATAATAAATATTAGCTGGAAAACCTCCATTCTTTACTAGATTGTGCTTACCCGCTTTCCAGCCTCTGACTGCACCTGCTGTTGACACACTGGTGAAGAGCATCTTGCAGGCCAGGGTCAATAGCTGTGTATGTCACTGGCTCCTGGTGGACCTCGCAGCTTGGGTTTCTGTGCAGGAGGTAAGTCTGGAGGTTAAGACCACCACTGCCCACATTCCAAACTCATGCTCCTGGTCCTTAAAGCAGTCAGACAGATTTGGGTTTGAATCCTGGCTTTGCCACTTAGTGTAACCTTGGATCAATTACTTAACAACTCTGAGCTTCCATTTATTTACCTTCATGTACAACAGAAATAATACAAATAGCCTAGGCAACATGATGAGATCTTGTCTCTACAAGAAGTACTACTATAACAACAAAATTTAGACAGGCTTGGGAATCACATGCCTGTACTCCCAGCTACAAGGGAGGTAGAAAGGTGGGAGGATTGCTTAAGCTTTGGAGGTAGAGGTTGCAGTGAGCCATGATTGCGCCACTGCACTCCATCCTAAGCAACAGAGTGAGACCAAGTCTCAACAAACAAATATACACGCCCAATACAAACACACATGACACTCTTAATTTCTAGAGAAGGGATTTATCACAATTTATTTTCCTGGTGTTAAAATCTGTCACTGATATAAATAAATAATGCTGTTATTATGTGTGAACACATCATACGTATGTGAAAAACACTTGTGTATTTATCACAGGGTTAATTAAAACACTAAGTGACTTAATATACATAAAGTACTCAACACATGGTAGACACTTAGTAAATGCTTGAAACATTCTCACATTTTTTTGTATGTAGCACATACACTCAATACTTTTACAGCAGTTAAATTTAAACCTCAAAACAGACATCATTTTATGGCACTACTGAGCTTGAATTCTGGCTCACTCAACAGTTCCATCATTAGAATGAATCATCTTTATATGCCCTAACTCAAAACAAATCTATAAGAGACTCACAGTATTATATATGTATTATTAATTTTACTGGTTCTCTGCATTGGTGAGGTTGCCTAACTCAAAACAAATCTATAAGAGACTCACAGTATTAGATATGTATTATTATTATTATTTATTTTACCGGTTCTCTGCATTGGTGAGGTTGCCAGTGCACTCATTGACCTCTAGAGGGCACTCACAAGGACATTCACATTCGTTTTGTTCCATTCTGAAGAGCAAAAAGAAAGTTACTATGCAGAAGGACAATGGCAAACTGTATGTTGTACATGTACTGGGGAAGCAAAATAACGAAGCTCTGAGCTAGTTTAAAAGGATAGTAAAAAGGAATTTACAGCCAAAGGTTAAATACATAAATGGCCTTAATCCATTGTTCTTTGGACAAGGATGCTGCAAACGGCACAGCTCTAAGTGCCTTTGTAACTGTGACTTTTCTTCAGGACACACACCAGCACTTTCTGTTTATTTTGCACTTCAAAATTCCTGACATCAGTTGAAATATTAAACAGCGTGGTGAACACAGAATATGACCCACTGCATTTTTACCGGTGACAGTTGAGACAGAGCCGGTCCACCATGCTGCAGGCACAGAAGGCAAGAGAGTCGCAGGTTTCATTGACAATGCCAACAAACGCATTGGTTCCTGGGATCCTTGCTAGTCTGTATTTGGAACAGTGGCTGCCATGCACAAGGTTCGTCAAATCCCCCTACAGAACAATCAAGGTATCAGAAATGACAGACAGCAATGCAAAGACTCAGCCCTACCTTGGTGAAAACAATTCTTCAACTACCCATGGAAAATAGCTTAAAATAAAATGTTTCTGATTACAAAAGTCACTGTTAAAAAATATATAGTCACTGTGAAAAATTTAGAAAATAAAAATTATTCATAATCAGAGATAACTCCCATTGAACGGCTGTGTATATACTATGTATTCTTTTATCTGTGCTTACACAAACATAAATTTTATAGCTGTTAATAAAATCTGTTTTTTCTTAACATATAATAGTATACCAGGAAAATGAATACTTCAAGAAGCAATAAAAGACAATTTTCAGGGAAGGAATAGTTAAAATTTATTCACATGCAAACCTAATTAACCACAAATCATGCATTTCCCTTTTTTGGGTGATGAACCCTTTTCCTTTTAGAATAATAAAATTATTTAAAAATCAAACCTCTCTAAGAGGCAAATTTCTGCTTCTAGAATATTTAAATAATCCAACCAAATCAAGTATCCCTTTTCTTCACTCCATAACAAGAATATATGATAGCAAGTTTCTTGAACTGTCAATTTTGTTTACCGTATTACAA
The DNA here is from genome assembly GCF_002776525.5 of Piliocolobus tephrosceles. Taxonomy (NCBI): domain Eukaryota; kingdom Metazoa; phylum Chordata; class Mammalia; order Primates; family Cercopithecidae; genus Piliocolobus; species Piliocolobus tephrosceles. The sequence continues at coordinate 157,484,328 of NC_045434.1, forward strand.
AATCAAAGATTCCAAAGTGGTATTGTAGAGTTGCGTGTAATCATTTTTCTGCATGTGTGTCAGATACACTAGGCAAATTATTTCACCTCAAGCTTGTTTCCATGCCATTCTTCCTGTACAGATGCTTGGTGAGGATGAGCTTAGTTCTGAGAATCACAGCACTGAATGGGTTTTTAGAGGTCTACATGAATTTCTCACTGTCTGGAGAAATTCCCCACCTCTAGAATATAAGCAGTATCACAATCTTGGAGTCCTGACAACCTGAGTACTCAGGAATGCTCTAATTCCATTTGGGAATAACTTCAGCCATTAAATTATTCAAATGTGCCTTCTGAGAAGTATCTACCTGAGTATCCTGGCATTGTGTGCTGAAGACTCCAGAAACCATTGCATAAATGATAGAAGATACGCAAAATAAGTCAGACTTTCCTATGACAACCTTACTTGGCAGTCTCATTTGTCAATGTCTCCTTTAAAGAGAGTGCTTCTCAAAATGGTATGGGGTCTGAACAGGATAATAATGACTTCCCTTGCTTTGAACACACTATTCTATTAACATATTCATTTTTTAAACTTCTCTTTTCCACCGGATAATTGCTTTCTGCAATAGAGTTTCCGAGACTCAGTTTAGGATTTTTAATTTAACCCAGTACATTTTAAAAATTAATTACATACTTAATGACTGACATAAATGCCTATTCTAAATAAAAAACCTACTTCCTGTAAGTAGCTTTTTGAATGTTCTATCATTCCCCATTTAGCTTTCTCCCAAGTAGGATTATTTATAAATTAATGAGAATGTCCTTAAGATCTTTACCATAACCAGGTAAATTTGCAGCAACTCAAATTATACAGAATACTCTAAGCTAAAAACAGACATTATTTTCAGATGATTTACATGAGAGTTCCCATCTCATAGGGCAAATGATCAAGAACTGACCTAACTTGGCCTTGGGAATTTAAGGAGACTGAGTGATCCCCAGAAGACAGGAAGAGAGAAACACATGGTGCCACATATATTTATACAAGAGTGTGGGAACCAACTTCAGCAGATATTTCAAAGGGCTTAGATTGGGTAAGTCTTTAAACAAACAAAACCAAAACAAAATACCAACTGTGAGACCTTAAAACATTCACTTTTCTACTCTGAGCTTTATATCTCCCAATCGCCAAACTGGGAACCAGAACTGAGGTACTGTCTCCTCCTGTCATCCTGTAATTCTAAGGCAATGAAACAGACATTAGCCATGATTCCAGTTCATGTTCCATAATGGGATGGAAAAATGAGAGTGTTAAGGAATCAGATCAACTTACCGCAAGGCTGGTGTTGAATTTATAAAACCTCTGGACCGTTCTGTCACTGAAGCTGTTGCACAGGTTTTTCTTTACAAAGTTGGGGTGGTTGAGGATATCATTTGCTACCAGGGGCTCCTACCAAGGCCAAAGAGAACAGAAGACATACGCCATGTAGTGAGCTGCAGGCGGTTGGAGAACTGAGCTGCTCAAGCTTTGTGACAAATACCTTGTGGGTGATGTGCTGCTGCTCCACAGGTGCATGTCCTTTGGGATCGATGAGAGTTGGGTGCGCCACCAGATAACCCCTGTCCTCCATTATGAAGCACCTGTACCAAAACAAGTCATGCCCCTCATTCATGTCAGCTGTCCTTTTTTAAACGTATCCAGAGAGCATTTATCTTGCTAGCCCTGAAACAAACTGCATTTATCCCAGGTTCTCAATAAATACTCATTGGAAAAATGAAGGGAAGCTGGCAGGCAGGTAGACGGGTACATGATTTTTGAAGTTGTGGGTCACCTAGAATACAGGTTAAGGTGAGAGTTACACTTGACTCTGTGGTCACCTACATAGTTTATACAAAATGTGCCCACATAGCCCAAGTAAGATGGACTCAGACCTTTTGCAAAGACATATGAATGGGAAGTTTGTTCTTTTTTCCAGGGAAGCAGATCCTAAAGGAAGTAGCCTTGAGTACTTCTACCTACAGATTTGAAGTAAAGCATATAATTTCTTCTTTCAATAATAAATACACATAAAATAACAACATGCAGGGGATGTATAAAAATATACAGTAGTCCTTCTCCCTTATCTGTGGAAGATATGTTCCAAGACCCCAATGGATGCCTGAAAGTGCCGATAGTACTGAACCTTATTATATATATGGTTTTTTCCCTATATATATTTACCTATGATAGTTTAATTTATAAATTAGGCCCAGTAAGAGATTAACAACATTAGCTAATAATAAAATAGAACAATTATAACAGTAATAAAAGTTATATGAATGTGGTCTGTCTCTATAAAAATATCTTATTGTATTATGCTGTGGTTCTGAACCCTCACAAAGTGAGACCAATGATAAGAGGGGGACTACTATATTTGATCTACATTTGATAGAAACAATAAATGAAGCTAGAACTGCTTTAATCAAGACTATATTTTGCTTTATTTTACTTTACATTAGTGATATCAGTTTGCCAGGAATTCTGCATTTCCCCATAAGGGCCAATGACACGAAGTGTGAACCATGAGATGGAACTAAGAAAGCTATTTTTAAAAGCAGCCTGCATTAAATCAAGGGAATGCCCTTGCTTTGATCAGACATGTTCTTTTGAAATCCAGGAGGCAGAGACTTTTGGTTCCATAGTCTCTTTCTGGGGAAATGTAAAAGGAACAGTCTAAGCAGCTGAAAATGTCACAAAGACTTTGGTTTAATGACAAAGTTAACATCAAAAGTCCTACACCCAAGAGTCCCCTCTGGTCTTTCTAGTACCAAAGATATGGGAAGCCTCTAATTACTGACTTCCAGGGAAACAAGAGCTTTTGGTGCATTCCATGCTACAGTTACTTTTCTTGTTGTGTGCTGAATCTGTCTGTTTAAATCATAAACAGTATGCATCTCAGAAAAACGAAAGAAGAGAAAAAGAACAAAAACTTTCTTAACAGAACACCCAGGCCATGAATTCAATTTCCTGTCCTGACCACAGCTATGCTGTTCCCATTCAACTGGAGATACCTGACATCTATTTTTAAATTTCTGCAGCTAGAAAGGAAATAGCATCCCTAACGCGCTTACCTTATTTTGTTGCCACCATCTTGGTTACAGACTGGTAACAGGTCCATCAGAACTTTGTAGAAGTACCTGAGTGTGAAGTCAATGCCCATCACAGCCACAGTATGCCCGGAAGACAGCTGTGTACTTTATATGAAAAAGATCAATGAGAAAAATAGGCATGGCTTATTTAAAGATAAAAGTTATGTTCAGTCCCAGGGACATTGTTTGGTATTAGAAATACCTTCCCACTGTTCCTCCCTACTTCTCCCACCTACAAAAATGATCAACTAAGTGACTGATTTAACACAACATGGAAATTTTATGAGAGAAAAAAATTTGAGACTTAATGTAGGACTGTCTAAATAAGAGTGGCCCAAAACCTGAGCAGCTGTGAAATACGATGTTCAGAGAGTGGCTCGACTGACAAAAATATGGGCGCAGAGGCATCAGGAGGGAGGTTGGATGCATGACTACTATGGCTACTTCCAACAAACCTCTAGATAAAAAAAATCCCCCTTAGCAACACCCTTATTATTTACTTCATTTTTTAGATAAGAAAACTGAGGTCTCACAAAGGTTAACTGACTGGTGTAAGGTCATACAAAACTTAGGAGGAACAATGGCTAGTCTAGTTTTCTTTCCCCAGCATGAAGGTTGATCTACTCAGAGCACAGCTCATATCCTAGAACAAGACTGTCCTGCTCCATAGGCCAGTGCTTTCTCCATTCCACCCTGCTACTCTCAACAGCCAAGGAAGAGAAAATTGGGCAGTAAAACACAGCGCTAACTTGTTTGGCTCTGGAATCAGCAGATCTGATGTCAAATCTTGGCCCTGTTGCTTTCTATATATGTGGCTTATGGAATGCTGTTTCACCTTTCTAAGCTTCAGTTTTCTCATCTGAAAATGGTACCTACTTTATAAGGCTGTCATTGGGATTAAATGAGATGGTGTATTTACAGTGAACACCTAAAAAAACGAAGCTAAGCTAAAGAAAACTAAACAGTGAAGTTGAACCCTCAGGCATGGGTTAACAATAAACTTACTACTCTTTCAGAGAAAACGTACTTCAAGAAATTGCTGGGTGTGTCAGAAGTGTGGTTGTGGACTTCTCACTTGGAACCTTAGCTCTTTTTAATCTATGCTCATGGCTAACTAGGAGGGCATGTGCTACTTGACTAACGAACTCCCCACACTCTTGTGGCTGAGAATCTGCAGTTTACCCAACATAGGACTTCCTAAGAGCCTATCATTTAGCATCACCCACCTGTCTCATTTCTTCATAAAGAAAATATCCAAAGAAAAATCACAAAAATCATAATTATTTCTCATAGCAATCTTACAAGGCATTATAATTTCCAGAGAACTGAAGCTTGGGGAAATTAGGTATTTGGCCAAGGTCACACAGTGAATAACTAGTAGAAGCAGAAATGTATTTATTATTTTTGTAAGAGATGGGGTCTTGCTATGTTGCCCAGGCTAGATTCAAGTTCCTGGGGCTCAAGTGATCCTCCTGCCCCAGTCTCAAGTAGCTGGGACTACAGACACACAATGGGCCAGTGGAAGCAGGGATTTAAACTTAGTGTCTTCAACTCCAAAGCATATACCATGAAGTTAAACTGCCTTCTTAGATCTGCAGAGCATTCAAGAGTTTCCAAGCAACTTTACACTATTTAACTATCCGTGAAAAAGCCATAAAGGAATCATAGTTCCCATTTTATAAATACAAGATTAAGCCTACAATGGCAAAAACACATAAGATAGGTCAGATCACCTTTTATTTATGGTATAGAGACCAGTACCCACAACTGGCTCTTTCTACAACACTACAGCTACCTCGGTGAAAAATAGCACTTAGATGTTTTGGTATAAGGTAATTTTATTTCTAAACTTCTCTTGTATAACTGCCATCTGCTTCAAAATGATAAACATGCTAAAGCAACAGCATGTATATTGCCCACGTAAGTCTAGGATTCATATTTTCACCTGCATTTCAGATGGGTACACTGTTACCATAGCAACTCATAAAGAAAGATACTGGAAAAAAGAAATCACACCAAATCTACATTTCTAAGTACAACAGACCAGACTGTTTGCAATACTTCCATGAGATTTTCACAGCCAAAGACACATCTAACCCCTCCTTTACTCAATGATTGTACTTCATCTCTAGCAGCACCACTCTTCTCCAAAGAATGCAAACCCAGATTCTCAGGGCACTAAAAATCTATATGAAAGAATCACATGAAAGCTTACTATGAGTAACTGATAAGTGAGTGTTGAATTAGAAAATGCCTCTAATTCTCAGCCAAACCACTGAAAACTGAGTGCATGGGACCGCTTCATGACAAGCTGAATGTTAGCTTAGGCTTTCTCTTCTGACCTGCTAAAATGTCAGAAGTTTAAAGCAAAAATAGCATGATAAAAATAGGTGTCATTTATTTGGGACTCGACCTTTTAAGTATAGTAGTAAGCACTTGACATGTATCATCTCTAATTCTCATCCTATCAGTTCAATGCAGGTATTACGGCCTCTGTTTTACATATGAGGTCAAAGAGGTCACAAAACATTATTATACAAGTGCTTAACATTTATTGAGCCCTTACCAGATACCAGGCACTGTTCTAGGAGATTGACATCTATTATTTAATTTAATCTTTAAAAATAATCATTTGAGGTAGGCTCTAATATCTAACTTTCTTAAGTGGGGAAACAAAGGTGAAAAGAAATTTGTTTATAGTCATGCAAACAGTAAACGGAAAATCTACTTTTTGGGAGTAGAACCATATGTTAGGAGGGATGAAGTTCTCAAGCTGGCACCCAAGGCCAACATCATCAGTAATCATTTGAGAAAAAACCTTTGCAAAGCCTATCTATCCATGCATCCATCAAAGTTACAGTTGCTCTGCTTGAGCACCATAAGAGGTAGTTGCCTTGCATTTTAAACTCTGTTGATTGAAAAATGCACAGCTCTAAATAGGAAAATCACACTCTGCTAAGCAAAATATTCAAACAACCAGGTGCATGGGATTTCATATTGCATAGGGCAAGAGCAGACACTTATTCTGGGGAATATACACACTCACCAAGTGACTCAGGAGGCAGAATCCAGGATTTCAACTGTCGGTTCTTGCTCTTATTATATTCTAGTTAAACTTGTGTAGGTTCAACCCATGATGTAAAAGTAACCAAATGAGGGATTTGAACCTGGGTTTTTCTGTAGCCCAGGTTGGAGTGCAGTGGCACATTCTTGGCTCACTGCAACCTCCGCCTCCCTGGTTCAAGCGAGTCTCGTGCCTCAGCCTCCAGAGTAGCTGGGATTATAAGCATGTGCCACTGCATTGGCTGAACCTGGGTTTTTATTTTTTTATTTTTATTTTTTGAGATGGAGTCTCACTCTGTCACCCAGGCTGGAGTGCAGTGGCACGGTCTCGGCTCCTTGTAACCTTCACCTCCCAGGTTCAAGCGATTCTCCTGCCTCAGTTTCCTAAGTAGCTAGGATTACAGGCACGCACCTCCATGCCCAGCTAATTTTTGTATTTTTAGTAAAGATGGAGTTTCACCATGTTGGTCAGTCTGGTCTTGAACTCCTGACCTCATGATCTGCCCACCTCAGCCTCCCAGTGTGCTGGGATTACAGGCATGAGCCACCACCACACCTGGCCTGAACCTGGGTTTTTCTAACTTGAAAGTCCATCATATTTCCAAGTTGTGATTCACTTGGACCAACACGATAAATATTTGTAAACAAACCAAATCAAAATTCTTCCACCCATTTGAATCCCAACAAAAGCATGTAAACATGCATACACAAACATAAACATCTGCCCCTGCCCTTGCCCTCCCGAACAAAAATAATACGTCTAGATAGAAAAGCAAATGTCTCTTGATAATAAGCTGCCAGGTGAGGGGAGCCAGCTGGGTCACCCAAAGACTAAGACACACCTGGATTTTGATTCCCTGTACTATAACAACATCTTTAAGAGCCCAGTTCTGGCCCATTTCATTGTAATCAAAGACCAAGGTGACTGCGGTCCCCTCAAAAGAAACAGCCTTTGTTTACTTTTTCTCAACCCATTAGAATATATGGGAGGGATGACAAATCACTGTATTTAGACATCAGTAGGCGTGTGCTTCACACATGGTCTGTTAATGAAAACACCGAGGGATGTGTTCTAAGTAAGTGTTTACTTGTTTGCATATGAAATCTTATATGATGGGAGAAGCTGACAAGAGTCAGACAGATACCATACCCTACAAAGGAGTCAACATTTGGCTGGCTGCAGGGCCCCGTTTTCCACAGAGACACAGGCCATGATACTGAAATTCCACACCTACGGTCTCCCAATTCTTGCTCCCAATGAACTTCCGTTAGAGGAATTTTACTGAATGTCAATCATTTGACATAATGAGCACCAGTGAAAAGCATGAACTTAAGCAAGAAAATCTGCCTCCTATAAATGTTAAGGCATCATTACAGGTACCAGTCAAAATATGGTCTTTCTTGGTTGCTAGGAAAAAATAGCTATTTGTATAATGAAGGGATTAAAACAATGTGTGTGACTTGCCTCCCCACCAAACATTTCACTGACATCTGGAGCTTAAATAGTGAAACCTTAAAAGCAGGAAACATAAAGCACTCTATATTCTGGGAAAATCAATTTTCAAAAAGCCTTTTAATTTTTCAAGAGATAGTTTCAAGGACAATTTTTTTTTAAAAGAAGAAAACCAAATAAACAACTTATTTAAAATTCTAAAGAATTAGACTCAAATACAAGAGGCAATAAGTTTGATGTCTTGGTATTTTCTTTCTTTCTTTCTTTTTTGAGACAGGATCTCACACTGTCACCCAGGCTAGAGTGCAGCCTCGAACTCTGGGGGCTCAAGCAAGCCTCCGGCCTCAGCCTCCTGAGTTACTAGGAATACAAGTATGCACTATCATGCCTGATTAATTATTTTATTTTTTTGTAGAGCCAGGGTCTTGCTATGTTGCCCAGACTGGTCCGGAACTCCTGGTCTCAAGTGATCCACCCACCTCAGCCTCTCAAGGTGCTGGGATTACAAGTGTGAGCAAATGAACCCAGCCTGTTTTTCTTCATTAACAATCCTCCTTTTCTTGGGAAACACTCTCTGGCAATCGTAATTGTCAGGCCTCTATTGATATTTCTTTCACCATTTTAAAGTGGATATCTCTTCAAACTGCTCTTTAGACTCCAACATCTTTTCTTCTTCATAAACATCATCATGGCTGCCAAGAACAGGGCTAACAGTCTTTCACTGACTCATTTTACATGACAGCCTTGTGAGGTAGGTATCATTCCCATTTTATAGACGTCAGGAGATAGCTATGGAATTGAAGGTGACAGAGAGAGAAGATGTTCAAATCCCAGCTTGCCTCACTTTAAAGGTCATGCTTCTGCCTCTAAGCCTTGATGTCAGTACTCTTCCATTCAGATTTCCAAAATATCCTTGACAGATTTAAGAAATGACTATAAGGTTAATTAAAATATTACCTGGACGAATGAATTGTGTGACTGATTGTCACGACATAACCAGCTCCTCCAACATCTAAGTAAGGACCAGTCAAAGAAATCAACCCTGGATTAGCTACTGCATGGAGATACCTAATGGAGACAAAAGAAAGTCATGTTATTTTAAAGTATGCACCTCTATTCTGTAAATTTCAAAGAAAAGTGAGCTTGTAAGTCTAAAAATATTTATAATGAATTTTGTTTGGGTTACACTGAAATACAAAAGGATTCTCATCTTTTGTATCTGCTGTAGTATCAATACAAAAAGTAAAGAGAATCTGAAATTCCTTCTTACTTTAAAAAGAGACACTGAACCCAGTATATATCTGGGCATTTACTAAGATCTGTAGTATAGTTTTTTTTGTTGTTGTTTGTTTGTTTGTTTGTTTTTACAGGGTCTCATTCTGTCGCCCAGGCTGGAGTGCAGTGGTGTGATCTTGGCTCCCTGAAGCCTCAAACTCCTAGGCATAAGAAATCCTCCCACCTCAGCCTTCTGAGTAGCTGGGACTACAGGTGTGTACCACCACATCCAATTAATTTTTGTATTTTTTTTTGGTAGAGATGAGGTTTTGCTATGCTACCAGGCTGGTTTTGAACTCCTAGGCTCAAGCAATCCACCTGCCTTGGCATCCCAAAGTGCTAAGCTTCACAGGTAGAGATGTTTTAGAGACTAGGTAGATTTTCTGTTCTTATGTCCAATTGACTCCCCTGCTATGCTGTAGCACATTGTTAGCTTTTGCTTTTGAAAATTAAAGTCAAAATAAAGCCTAGAAGTAAAAGAATGTTTTTGAATTTGTGTGTTCATTTTTCATAGGTCACACCTAAGCTGTAACTTGACTCTATAATCATGTGTAGTAAAATGAAGTCTATCCACTAGAGACACATTTTGCATAAGGTAGGAATCAAACAAACCACTAGGAATTAAAATGGCCAAGCATAAAGAATTTCAGGCTCAAAATTTCAATGAAGAGATAAAAACACTGTAGATAGAAAAAGCCCACAAAGCTGTTGTTAATGCTGCACTGAAAACATTATTCAGAAACATTTTTCACCACCACGAAAGTATCTTCTTTAGTTTAATGGCCTGAAGTTGCTTTATTGTATGTACTTACCATGTCTCTCCAGGATTTGGGGGAGAACCTTTGATAATGGAAGCCCCTAAAACTCACCATTGTCTCCTAGTGGGATCAAATGCTTTGTCCATGAGGGAACCAGGATAAATTCTGAGGACGCCATTGGGTGTTGCTATGTAACGGCGGACAATGTAAGTGTTCAGGCTACTCATTTCCATTTGTGTCATCCATTCATCTGTGACGTGGCTGGTAGCCATTACTTCATTTCTGACAGAGAACTGGGAAACAAAGGAAGACATAGCAGGGATCCTTTAAAACTCACATGAAAAGAGAGTGGGCTGCTGGCAGGGCTTCCCGAAGCTCTGCTGCAGAGAAGCCAAGCCCAATTACTTTTTAAAAATCTTTCCACAGCAGATGGATGCAGCCAAACTTGGTGAAAACAAAAGCTTGCAGAAATACAGTCAGCGGATGCGTGATCACTCAATTGTTCACCCTAGCTAGGCTTTCTGAGTTTAAGAAGAAAAATCCTATAGCGAGTCATTAGTAGACACACATACACACACTAACCCTAAAGCTTTGTTCCTTAAATTTTATATTTATCTTGAGAGACAGCAGGGGCACTTTACTTCTTCCCCTGGGTAAAACACAGCTGGGAAAGTTTCACTAGTCTCTAAATCACATCCCTCTAGCATCACTGGAAACCCCCAGTGCTTCTAAGGCCTGTAACAGATTCTCCACGTGGCGTGCGGGGCTTCTTAATCCATCAGAAGGGTCACTGCTGACCAGCCTCCCCTGGGCTACACCCTGCAGCTTTCCAGCTGAGAGGCACAGATGCAGAGCTGGGCTTCCTACTTCAAAGGTTCACTGCCAGCACCCCCTGCTGGGCCGGTGGAGGGGGACACCAGAAATGGAGCTCCCACCAGCACTTACTTTGAGGCCCGGGTTAGCAATGAGGCGGGTGTTGTCGCTGAGATAGGCGGTGTAGTGCTCTACCATGCGCTTTGTCTCTGGCTGGCTGAGGTGCTCATAGGGGGAGGAAAAGCTGCCAGCAGACAGCATGACGGTGGGACTTTCTGAAAGAGAAGCAAACAAAGCAGGCCTGAGAATGCAGAGACTCTATCTCATGCCAAACCAAAGCATCGCTCGGGCTCTGCCAATCTGTCAGCTATGGTGGCTTTATATATATATATGTATATATATATATTTTTCAGACATAGACTCGCTCTGTCGCCTAGGCTGGAGTGCAGTGGCTCGATCTCAGCTCACTGCAAGCTCTGCCTCCTGGGCTCCCACCATTCTCCTGCCTCAGCCTCCCGAGTAGCTGGGACTTCAGGCGCCCACCACCACGCCCGGCTAGTTTTTGTATTTTTAGTAGAGACAGGGTTTCACCGTGTTAGCCAGGATGGTCTTGATCTCCTGACCTCGTGATCCGCCCGCCTTGGCCTCCCAAAGTGCTGGGATTACAGGCATGAGCCACCACGCCCAGTGGCAGCTTAGTATCTTCCACCAGGAAACAAAGAGCCCTGCGCTGAGAAGAGCTAAAAAGGAAAAGGGCCACATTCTCTCCCTTCAGGGAGCTTACGGTCCTAAGAATGAATGGGTGAAGACAGGCACCAATAAACACAAGTGCTGGGAGTAGAAATTCTTCAAACTACCTGAGATCCACATATAATATCTATGAGGAATGAGGGGACAGCTTATGACTCACATGAAGCCAGTCTGGATTAAAGCCATTTCCTAGCTGTGTGTGTTTCTCTCATCTGCACAGTGGGGAAGATAACAGCAGCAATCTTATAGAAATATGGTGAGAATTCAATGAGTTAATATTTGTAAAGCAAATGAGTATTAGCTATTATTCATATTAGCAGTATTTAAGAAAGACAGAACAGTGAAATCAATGCAAAAATCAAATAAAAATTACTCAGATGGTGGCAGCAAACTTGACATAAAAGCTTCTAGAAATATAGCAGCTAATGTATACATGTTTCATTATTGGTTTGATCTAACAGGAAAATCCTAGTTCTCTATTTAAGATAAAAATTCTCACAATGAATCGCAGTGCAAAACAAAAACACTAAATCTTTGTCTTTGAGATTTTCTACCATTCAGCCTTACGGTATTTTTAAAAGCTTTAGAAAGCATGATCATGTGTCCTATCTCATTTAAACACATAGGGCATCTTCTACTCCTTTTGTTAGTTCTCACACGTCATGTCTTGTCTCCTGGTAGCCTGGAGATCTCTGATTGTGCTGGACATTGTACTTAAAAACTAATCTGTAGAAATAGCTTGAGGCCTAAGAAGATAGGGGATCTTTCTATAGAGAGGATTGTTGTTTCATCCTGTCCGGTGCCACACTGCAAGATGTAGCAGTTAGGGTGTTGGAAACAGTTCCCAGTTAGAAGCCAGGATACTGACCTAAGCACTGCATGACTTCAACCAATCCTATTTTAAAGGCTAATGCTTGAAGTTCCCCAAACCACTCAGATGATAGGAACCCCAAGTCAAGGGCCTGATTTAACTTCAGGCCTTCCCCTAAAGATGTAGTCTTTTAGAATCTCTGCTAAAAGCATATATGTATGTGGGACTGGGGGTAAAAAATTTATTAGAGTCTCCACCTTTTGTGGACCCTGGATTTGATTTCTGCTTCTCTTCCTTGCCTGAAGTAGCTATGTAAAGCACGGTTTAATTTCACAGCTGTTTCTTCTGGATTGGTAGATACGTGCATCACAACAGTGGCTTTGAGTGTTGGCTCTCTTCTCTGGGTTCTTATTTTCTCTGAGATTTTTGCCCAGTAATTCCTCTCTATCATGTTAGCTCTGATGCTTTACAAGATTGTAATCCAGGATTATGTTTCAATCCAGGAATTTTATTAAATAGTTATCCTCAGTAGGTTGGGTTAGAATTACCTAGTCTGCCATTCCTGGAAAACATTAAATAATGTTATGTCTCATTTAATTCTGATGGTATCTTCACTGGCTACCCTGGGAGATTATTATTATATTAATTAACCAAAGCAAAGACAACCAGAGGCTCGAAAAGTGCCAAGCAGCATGCTGTGGATTCGTGTATACATTCTTTTGCAGGCTCTCCACGCAAGGACATGCCAAAAAGAGACAGGGTAGTTCCTGAACTCAAAGAAGTTAGGGTCCAATTGGAATGACAAAGGATAAGGAAAATAGAGAAAAATAACAATGTAAGAATAACACAATAATATAAGAAGTGTCAAAGGCATACATTCACTTTAGAGACAGAAGAGTCGCCATGGGGCTAGAGTAAAGAGAAGGAGAGGTGGCTTGGGGAGTGGGTCTCTTTTGTAGTGACAGAGACGGGCATTTTAGAAAAGGCTAGTGCAGTAAGATGGGTGAGCACAAAGAGAAAGAATCAAGATATAGAACTTGATTCTATATCTAGGAGGTAGAACTCTGTGTCTCCAAACTTTGTGTCTAGGAGGTAGACATGCTTATTTATACACACATATACATATTTAATTGCCTTAGATAATTTACTCTTAAAAAATTTTTCTTTGTCTCTTTGTGTACCAAGAAAGATGATGTCCTTCCATCAGCTCACTTGAACACAGGTGACATATATTTAAGACCTGGCCTCTAAACCCCCACTTCAATGAAATCAAATGGAAACTTGGCCACTGCTTCCCATATTTCCCATTCCCTTTCTATTGTATTTTAATTAACTTGGTTCATTTTCATTGCCAACTGATCCTAACTAAGATGCCCTTGATTACCTCTCCACCTTGTCCTGCGGCCTTACCATCCAGGTGAGGAAGGGTGGCAAGATCTCCCAGTGAAAGTCAGACACTGGCCTATGGTCTGCTTGTTAATCGTATATAAATAATTAAGTTCATAAACTACATTATCTGAATAATCGCTATGAGACAGTGCTTGCTGTCCAACTGAAATACAATATAATCCACAGATGTAATGTAAAATTTTCCAGTAACCACATTAAGAAAAGTGAAAAGTGGCTGGGCACCATGGTGCCTGTAATACCAGCACTGTGGGAGGCCAAGGCGGGAGGATCACCTGAGGTCAGGAGTCAAGACCAGCCTGGCCAACATGGGGAAACCTCATCTTTACTAAATATACAAAAATTAGCTGGGCGTGGTGGCACGCATCTGTAATTCCAGCTAATCAGGTGGCTGAGGCAGGAGAATCACCTGAACCCAGGAGACGGAGGTGGCAGTGAGCCAAGATCACACCACTGTACTCCAGCCTGGGTGACAAGAGTAAAACTTCCTGTCAAAGTAAAAATAATAAAAAAAAAACAAAGCAAAAAGTAGTATTAAATTAATTTTAATAATGTGCTGATAGAATCCAGTATATCCACAATAGCCGCATCAATATAAAAATTAAGTATGAACTTCACACTTACCATACACCTCAATTCGGACAAGCCATATTTAAAGTGCCCAATAGCTACACATGACTAGTGGCTGCCATATTGGCAACTGTAGCTTTGAGAGATTATGCAAAGGAAATAAAAAATCTAGGCTTGTGCTTCTTTTTCATCAAGAAAACTATTGTACTTTACTGTCTTAAATTTCAAAACAGTGACCTAATTTTCACCAGCAGTAGCCTGCTCACACAGAACTTAAAAGAGGTATGTACACATTAGCGTTTCAGTAAAGCATTCCTTAAAAATATGAAAATTTTAAACATACTTTTTTGTATAAAAACGAACAAAACCCCAAAGACCAAATCAAAACGAAGAAATACAAAATCCTGCCTTCTTGGATCAACATCACTGGCTCTATCCAAATTGTCAGCACTGCTGGGAGGTATCCCAGAAGAGACCACTTAGTCCAGCCTGCCCTTCTGATCTCACGTTCAGGCAGAACTCTCGAGGATGGAATTTAAGGGAGGAACACAAACACGAGTGCTATCATTTGAAATCTAGAGATTGCAGACTTCTAGCCTTGATTTTATTCCCATCGGTTCCCCTTCTTCTCAGTTGGCCAGTTGTGTCACGATTCTTAGTTATTAACTATTTTGAACCCTAAGTCTTTTCAACAGTGAAAAAGAGAATACCTGTTTTACTGCACTGTGAGTATACTGTGGTTTGGTGACAACATAGACCACGAATGCCTAGTATGTGCCTGGCACATGGCAGAGCAGACGTGCGTGGGTCAAATCTCAGCTTTGCTATATTTTATGTTATCTGGAGGAAAATTATCTTTGGTAAACCCAAATCAATCACATGTCAACTCAGATGAAAAATAAAAAATATCTGGTACGTAATAAATGTAAATTCCTTTTTGCTTCCTTTGAATTATCTTTATATTCCTAAGCCCTTCTGAAGATAGGGATCTGTGGTAGGTTACTGCTGATATGCTACATAGATTCCTTTGGAGGCCTTTTATTGTTATTCTACCCCACCCCACCTCAATATCCCCATGCTTATATGTTTACCTTTAATGGGCTGTATCTGTGCCTCCCTCTATGGACTTTGGGCTACACTGAAAACTCTGTGCCTAGCACTAGAAGAAAGCTGAAAGTGACTAAGAAATATGAAAGCTGAGTTCTCTTCATAGAGTCTGGGCAAACTCTATTGGTGTAATTTACACGCCAGAGTCCCCCTAGAAGACCAGGCTGAAGTTAAAACTTCACTCAACATCAAACTTGTCTTTTTTCCCTTCCTTGTCCTGTTTTCCTCACTTCCTCACTGGTTTCTCAAAGCCCATCCTGTATAAATCACCAGCACACAACACCTTGTCTCAGCTAGACGACCTGATTCGAGGCCAGGCTTCAAATCGTCTTCACATTTGTATCCCCAAACCAGCTGACTCTGCAGGCATTCAGTATCTTTTTTGGGGGTGTGGGGTGGATGGTATTCAAAAGGATATTTACAGTGAGCTGCTAAGAGTAAGAACGTGAAGGAAGTGTAAGGACTTTACCTAGGGTTGCCAGCTGTTTGAAGTGGAGGCAAGCACTAGGCTGGCCCAGGAGATCCAGCCGGTGGTACAGCAGCTTGCTGCTGGGAACAGTGTTGAGGTTCTTCAGTTGTTTCACAGGTATTTCTGGTTGTATCACCACAATACACAGAATAAAGGAAGTGTCTTGTACCTGTAAAAATCAATGAAGAATTTCTAACCTAGAAAATGAGGGTTCCATGGGGACAGGGACTTTGCATACATTATTTTCTGCTGCCTTTATCTTCTATCCTCACATGGAAGGTGTTCATTAAATATATGATGGATGAATGAAGACATGAGGATAGGGTGATAGAAGGTATCTAATTTTATATTTTCTGTTTTCTCTTCTTGTTGAGGAGACCTGAAGTATGTAACAGAAAATCATGGGGCTAACAAAAGGATAAGAAAAGAGTCCCTTTGAAACTGTGACCCTAGCCTTTTTTTGCTAATATGGGTTAATAAGCACAAGCTAGAACAGGACATAATAATACAACACTTATTTTGATTTGGATTCGAAATGCACTTAAAAATACGTAATTGGTTTTGCCATAAGTGTTCTGACAATTGACTATTTTTCAAACCAGTAGTGAATTCTCACTTTAAAAGAAAGGACTGAGGAGCAGCCAATACAGAATCAAGCTCATTCATTATATTCCAATGAATGCTTTCTCTTGTCCTGGTTGGAAATGACCAACATCACTACTTAAACTCATGAAAAACACAAATCCTATGGCACCCCTGCAGAGTCAGCCTGATTTGTCATTGCAGACCATCATAGGCAAGTGTGCCATAGCTTAAAAAGTCTAATTTATTAGGCTCATATGTAGCAACAGTAGCATTTCCAGATTCACTATGTGCCTAGAAATGGATGCTTCAACAAAATTTAGTGGGGACAATTCCACCACAGAATCAAAAGCCAATCTGCCTAGTTCTAGCCACTTGATAAAGACTTAAAAGTAAAAGAAAGCCAAATTTCTCGATTATTATCCTATTATATTAGAAGAAAGAAAGAACCTATTTAAAGATGGTTCATAAATAAATGAAGAGGCTGATGACTAGCAAAATCAGAACTAAAGAACGGTGCCTTATAAAGCAGCTCATGTGATTTACTTAGTGAAGTAAAAGTAAAAGATAAAGGAGAAAATTTTAACTAGGTAGGTTAGAGTTAAGTGAAATTTAGGATTTGTGAGGATGGTTGCAGACTCTTAAACACAGAAGCAATTTGTATCTTTCTGGAATTGCTTTCAAGTACTGCTGGCAAAGATATTCACTTAGATTAACAAATGTAATCCTCTTCCTCCAATCCCTAAATTATAAATTGACAAGGTGCTCTGAAGTGGCATTTACTATTTTCTCTCTTTTCAATCTCACAGTCATCCTTTAAGTTTGTCTTCCTATGTTGTGTGTTCCAAGGAACCAAAAGACAAAACCCTACCAGAATGACTAGAATATAATTTTATAATTGGGTCTATTCTCTAAGAGAAAAATAAAGGTACCGTAAGCTTCTAAAAGTAGCACTTCATAAACAGCTCTTAGGAAAGCGGATTTCAATATAGGTCTTTCTGTCATGTTCTGAGCTGAAAAAAACAGTGTCTACATTAAAAGGAACTTTATTTCTAGAAGAGCTCTCTATGGGTTGGGAGTGGGTTTTTTTCACTGATTATAACATGGGATCCATGTTTTGAAGTGAAGCAGGCCTGTGTAACATGGGAACATGTGAATACCTTCTAATAGACAGTACTTCTATCAGAGCAAACAGCCTCCTAAAATGCTAAAAAAAAAGCACTTGGGTTACTCAGTGACAGAGTAATCTCTTAATGCTGCTAACACAATCTCTCAAGTTATATTTAAATTAATTCAGTGAAATAATCCCTCAATATCTGCTATATCTATGAGTGCTAAGCAGTTTAGCCAATTGTCCTCAGGATAAGCTAACTCCATTTGGATTATATTAGAAGAAACCATTTTAATTTTTAGGACAAGATGAGTATCTACCCTCCTCCCCAACAAAGTAACTAAAGAGATCTTAAAAATATTTGCCCTTATTTGCCTGGGTAACCAGCCTAGCATTTTTTTTTTCAAGTCTCCAATCTCATTATTTATTATCTCTTTAAGTTTTCACTTACAGTGATCTGCTCAACAATTTTAGAACTTGGAGAAAGCTAACACTGCTACCTGAAGTGACTGCATGATTACTACCTCGAATCTGCCTAAGGAGAATAACCAGAATTTACTAGGATCACTGAAAAAAGCACAGTAACATTGAGGCTCTTTACTGTACCAAGAAAAAAACCACACTAACATTGAGGCTCTTTACTGTACACAGATGCCTACATTTCCTACTTTTCTTTTTAATGCCAACAACCATGAAGATATTTTCCCAGGATGTAACTGAGTTGCTTTCAATCAGAATGTGCTGGAGGTAAACAATCTCTAATTTCAAACACAAATGTCTGTTTTCTAATTTGGTGACTGGCTCACCCTTTCTGATATTAAAATTAAATAATTTGTCTTTAAAAATGATATAAGGGCAGATGGTGCTATCATTCTAAAGAAAAATCTGAAAATGAATCAGTTAAGAGAATTTCAAAATAGGCTTTGACTTTCCTCAAATGTGTATTACCAAACAACAAACTACCAGTAGAATTAGGCTTGTAAACGTTAAGTTTCTCAAATAGTTTATTAATTTGTTTGCTTCATTTGCATTTTAGTAATTGCTACTGCAATAGTGATACTTTAAGAACCAAACAAGAAGGTTGGAAGAGACTCCTGCCTAAATGCATTCTGGCTACTCCCAACTCCTATCTTTCCTGATCCAACTGGTAAAGGCACAGACACTGTGTTGAGTTGCTCTTTGACTGTCTGCATCCACCACGAGGCTCGATGCTCTAGGCAGACAGAGTGTCAATCTTCTTTATCCTGCTTAGTATACAGAAAATGTTCAATAAGTAGTTTGTAAAGGGATGATTAAATGGATCTATTTGGAGTCAATAGGTTAAACATCAGATTTGTCCATCTAAGAAAAATCTCATGCATGACTGCATTTTATGTTCAGTGATTAAAATTTGATGATGAAAATAAAAGTCCACTCCCCTTTTGGTCAGTTATAGTATTTAGGGTCCTTCAACAGCACTGCTATGCTAATTGGGAAGAAGATGAGAGAAAAAACACAGGTAATGTGAACAGTGTGTGTTAGATCTGCTTTCTCTGTGATTCCTTGAAGCCTGGTGTCTGAAAGAATCTGGTAAGAGAAAGCAGAAATGAGTGCCACAAGTTATGGCCAACCTATCGATCTGCTTGTGTTGAACATGAGTAATCCAATTTCTAATCAAAGATTTTCTTTTCCCTAGAGAATGTCAGAGGGTACTTATGCTTTCACATCTCCTTTTAAACTCCCAACCTTCATAATTTGAGTTGAACTGAAAAAATCCAACTGGATGTAATCGAAATGTGCATTAATAGGGGAGTGTTTAGAGAAATTTGGGTCATCTACACAATGCAACACTATATAGCCATTAAAGCCGTGTGTGAGCATATATACACACACACACACACATATATGCCTACCATTAAAGCTGTGTGTGAGTGTATATACACACATATACATATATATGCCTGTCTGTATATACACATTTTCTAGAAATTGATCTAAGTGGCTACTTATGGGGAATGGAAAGTCAAAGGAAGGAAAGAAGTAGATAGTTTTGGCGCTATCATGGCTCACTGCAGCTTCAACCTCTCAGGCTTAAGCAATCCTCCCACCTCAACCTCCTGAGTAGCTGGGAGTACAGCATGTGTCACCACGCCTGGCTAATTTTTACATTTTTTATAGAGATGGGATTTTGTTATGTTGTCCAGGCTGGGCATAGTTTACTTTCTGCTTTCTATCCTTTTATATGGTGTGATGAATTCATCATGAACAATTATGAGTTTTATAAACAAAAAAGGAAAAATAATTATACAACATCTGTGGAATGTCTTCTTTCTCAATCACTTTAAAACCTGGTTAGTCACATTCTGAGATACAATATCAGACCCAAGTGCCACCCCCTGCCTGAGAATTCCCATATGAACAAGAGCACTGCACCCTGTAGCTCTTTAAGCAAAAACAACTTCCTCTCACTCACCATCTTCCAGGCATAGCTAACATTGTAGACTTCCTTTCCAGTTTCTCTCAGCTTGTTTATGTGCCAAGACAGGGATGAGTTCACAGGGACTGCGATAATCTGGCTGCCCAGAGGGAGGCTGTGTTGGCAAACAGAATTAAATATTTCAGGCAAAAGATAAAATTAAGCACTTAATTAAAGGCAAGGAAGAAGCTGTGAGCCAATGGCCACCTCCTGATTTTGAATACCAATGAAACTCATCAGTTTTGAAAGAGATAATGTGAGATTTTCAATTTCGTAAAAGCATTATGTCAGCTCTGCATTAAAAACATTCCTTACTCTCCATCCTTGCTCCCCAACTCTAATTCTTTCCAGAGACTAACTTGTCTCAAATCGCTCAGTCGTTAATTTTCAACCAATGAGCACAAAGACTCATTCCTCTACAGGTTACCATCTGCCAAAATAATGTATCACAGTTGGAAAAAATCCAATCTGTTTTTTATTTTAAGAAAAAACAATGTATAAGATTGTGCTGTCAACTTGGAATGGACCCTACTTTGCCAGGCTATTTTTTGGCAAATGCAACAAAGCTGGTCCTCAACTTAGCCTTTTATTTTGTCAACATTTTTCAATTTGGTATCACTGGAACTTTTTTTTTGAAAATGAGATGAAATATATCTGATTTTACAATGAAAGTCAATGTGAACACAGAATTTGATTTACAAGACATTATCCTCAAATGATAGTTCCAAGAGACCTTATCTGGGATACAAAGTGAGCAAAATCTTGGGTGCTATTCTTATGGAAACATTACTGAGAATACTTTTGATAACATTAAAATAATTTATACACTTGTTTTACACTTTATAGTAAATACTCGTATGTGGCTTTGATGGGTCCCATTCTCAGGGAAAAAGAATCCTACGACCCTCACCTTTTCCTTACCTGAGGATATTTTGCCGAACTAATTCAAATTTTGGAATGTTTTCATAATGTATGATGTCGGTATGAAGTGGGGGCTCTGATAATAAATATGGCCTGGTAAGAGATGGGTGCATAAGTGTATATCCTGCAATAAGAAAACAAAATGCATGTTAATAAGAAACATGTTGTAGGAAGTTCTGAATCACTGTTTTGAAATATGGGGTACTCTGGGCTGGCTGCCCAATATTCAACTTCTCATTGTGCAACTCACCAGTCCAATAAAAACTGAACCTGTTTTATATGTGCTTATATAAAACTCTTGCAGCGTGGAAAGATGTCTTAAATTATCAAACATCCATCTAATCAAGAGTATTTTGGAGGTATTGGTTGTTTGGTTGTTTTATAAAACATTCTAATCTACCACATAAATCTTAAATAAATCTAAGATAACAATTTAGTAAAAAAAAAAAAAGATCCAAAGGATGACATTCTTTTTTTGTTTGTTTAACTTCTTTTAACTTCAGGGGTGCATGTGCATGTTTATTATACAGGTAAGCCTGTGTCGTGGGGGTTTGTTGTACAGATTATTTTGTGACCCAGGTACTAAGCATAGTACCCAATAGTTATTTTTTGTGCTCCTCTCCCTTGTCCCACTTTCCACCCTTAGGTAGCCTCAGTGTCTGTTATCCTCCTCTTTGTGTCCATGTGTTCTCATCATTTAGCTCCCAATTGTAAGTGAGAACATGCAGCACTTGGTTTTCTGTTTCTGAGTTAGTTTGCTAAGGATAATGGCCCCCAGCTCCATCTATGATCCTGCAAAAGACATGATCTTATTCTTTTTTAAATGGCTGCATAGTATTCCATATGTACCACATTTTCTTTATACAGTCTACCACTGAGGGGCATTTAGGGTGATTCCATGTCTTAGCTATTGTGAATAGCACTGCAGTGAATTTACAGGTGTCTTTATGATAGAACGATTTACATTTCTTTGGGGGTGTGTGTGTGTGTGTGTATATATACATATATCCAGTAATGGGATTGCTGGGCCGAATGGTAATTCTGTTTTCATCTCTTTGAGGAATCTTCACACTGCTTTCCACAATGGCTGACCTAATTTACATTCCCACCAAGAGTGTTCAAGTGTCCCCTTTTCTCGGCAACTTTGCCAGCATCTGCTATTTTTTGACTTTTTAATAATAGGCATTCTGACAGGTGTAGGATAGTATCTCACTGTGGTTTGAATTTGCATTTCTTCAATGATCAGGGATACTGAGATTGTTTTCATAGGCTTGTTGGCTGCATTATTTCTTCTTTTGAAAAGTATCTGTTCATGTCAAAGGATGACATTCAATGTGTCATTCAATCCTCCAGTCTAACTTCCTGATTTACAAATAACTGTTCCCTACCCCTCAAAGAACATAGAAACATATGTGTAATTTGGAGATCCACTCCGCCATCTTTATGGTGTTCTACTACAAATGAGTAATCTTAGTCAGAATGCTCTTCTTTACGCTATAATTTTTCTGTTTTGTTTGTAGAACATCTATACCTTATTTTCTTTAGGTTTCTAAAAAAGTATTCTTAGGATGAACATTTAGCAGATTACCTTTGTCATCTATGAGAAAAGTATAGGAAGCCAAAGAGTCTTGGTAATACGTCACATCTTCAAGAATATAAGCCAGATTCACGTCCACACCTACAATTCCCAGAAGTAGGTTTCCAAAATAACAGGGTTTACTCACAGTCATTATCAAACCTATGGGTTAAAAACAAAATAAATCTAAAGAATAGCAGAGAAGGAATTGGACAAAGACTGGCACTGTGCTCCGGTGAATCATGAAGGCTTCTACCAGCTGTCTCAATTTTGTTTGGAAGAAAAGTTTCCCATGTGGTCCAGTAATCAAGCACTGCCTTTGCAGACAGCGTAATAAATGAGTTAGAGTGGGAGGGAAAGAGCGATCTTTGGCAGCTCAGATAGCGCAGTTAATTCAAATGGAAGCAATTTCTATGTTTTCCACTACTTTTTCACCTAAAAAGATAAGACATTCCAGATCAGTGCAAAACATCAGCAGCACTAAATACATTTTTCTATTTCGTGAAGTAGGTAGATTCAGCTGAACTTGAAAGATCAATGGACAATGAATTTAAAAACTGTACTTATAGTCCAGCTGTACCCCTTTTGTATTGTACAGGTGACACTGGATATAACTTCTCCGAGCCTTGGTTCACACATCTGCTTATTTTTTTTAATTTTAATATTTCGAGATGAGGTCTCACTCTGTCACCCAGGTTGGAATGCAGTGGTGCGATCATAGCTCATGGTGGTCTCAACTGCCTAGGCTCAAGTGATCCTCCCTCCTCAGCCTCCCAAGTAGCTGGGATTATGGGGATGAGCCACTGTGCCTGGCTCACACACCTGTTTAAAGGATACAGCATTAACTGTTTTACTGACTTCTAGGAAATGTTAGATCAAAAGAGACTATGGATAAACGAATGCTTAAAAGGTATTATTACTATACCCCATTAATGCATCACTGAAAAAGTTTTTTTACAAGGGTAAAAAAACTTAGAAAGGTACAGTATCTGAACATACAGAACTTCAAGTAGCTGAAGGAGGAATTAAGTTTCCAAAGGAATGTATTTCCAGTCATTCAGGCCAGGAGTTCCTAAATTTTTATGTAAGGGGTCAGACAGGAAATATTTCAGGCTTTGTGGGCTACACAGTCTCTAGTGCATAATTTTTCCTTCTTTTTTTTTTTAATAACCTTTTCAAAATATAAAGACCGTATTTAGGTAATAGGCCATTAAAAACAACAACAACAACAATAATAGGATAACTAGGGAAAGGGCAAAGCACACAGGAGGAAAATGCAGAAACAGAATGTGCTAATGGTGGGTCAATGCATGGCCCTGAGATCGAGACACCTGGTTTCTCCTTGTGGCTTCCCTCCTGGGTTTGGTAAGTTGTGCTACATCTTGGAATGAGTCTCTCCATATATCAGATGGGGTGGGGGGGTTAAATAAAATGATCTTTACGATCCCCAACAATTATACAATCCTATGGCTCTAAAGAAAACTCTAAACAAAAAGATGGATTGTTTATCTTGATTTTGTGTTTTCCTGTGCTTGATGTCATGTTGATGTCTATCAGCCTATCAGAAAGCCATTCTTCTAGAAACATCCAGCAAAGGGATTTAACACTCCTGAAGGCTTCTACAAAGAATGAGCTTCTACACAGAGAATTGCATATGATGTCCACTTGAGGTATTATCAAGTTGCTATGGTTGCATAGGCCAACTAAATGCATCATTTGGTAGGAAGAAGTGGACACATCACTGAAAAAGCTTCTGAAGTCATGCAATGGGTCTCTATTTTGGTTTCAAAAGCATTTTTTAAGCAGTTCACATTTAGAATGCTATCTGTTTTAAAACGTTTTAAAATAACAGGTATTTAAGAAGGTTTTAGAAATGCATTTTGGAGAAGGTTTTTCCCAGGTCTCCCAGGATAAATAGGTTGTAAGCGGCAGGAGCAGGCTGAGAGGACCAGCATGGAGACAGAGGTCACAATCTGCCCGCCACAGTCCCCTGAGCTTTAGTCTAGGATTAAAGCCATTTTCATAGATCAGTAAAGTACAACAGAAATACTCAGTGACTGAGATGCCTGTTCGCTTCAAATTTCTATTCTCCTCTGGACAGGTTGAGAACAAAGTCTTAAAAAAGAAACACAATCTTACTTTTCAATTATCAACTGGGACAGAAGACTCTTGATCCCATTATGGCAAATAAAGTATGCTAAGCTCCTGTTATACTGACAAAATCCTCAATCACTCTCTCTGCTTTAACCTAAAGCACATAGATTTACTATTTAAAAAGAAATATGTTCAGTAACTGATATTTTAATCTGTGTAGGTTTTGAACTAGAGTCACATAAAGATGGGTTTCCCTAGAGTCAAGCCTCATGTCATGGAGTTCGAGGATGTGTCACTCAATAATTCTAGGGACTGAAAAGACAGACACACTCCAGCAGAGGAATTCAATAGGTCTGTGACCCAATCCCTGAAATCCATGGCACGGGATTCATAACACAGGCCCCAAGGAGTAAAATTTGGATGGTATCAGGCAACAGGTGGCCCAATTTCTACATGTGATTTGGTTTAAAGCATTCAGGGTAAATCCAGCTCTCTGGATTTAGGAGGGAGTCCCACTCTACCTGATACTACTATCGATAATAGAATTTGGCTATATAAACTTCTGAGTTTGTGAAAAACTGGATTTCTACATCTTTTGTCCCTTTCACACAGTATTAACAGGAATTACTGATTTGCCTTTCTCTTCTCAGACTTACAAGCTTACTGAGGGTAGGATGTGAGCCTCACTCACCACTGCCTGGCACAATGCTTGGCTGGCACTCAGTAATGTAGGCTACATGCATAAAAGGTAACTTGGATTTAAGATGTCATGTTTTCACTAAAAAGGGAAATAACTTTATCTAAAAGTGGGAGTTTCTATTCTATACACATGTGTAGGCCCTGACAGTAATAGCAGTGATTTAAAAAAGTGAGGCTGGGTATGGTGGCCCACACCTGCACTTTAGGAGGCAAAGGTGGGAGGATTGCTTGAGGCCAGGTGGTCGAGGCTACAGTGAACTATGATCACGCCACTGCACTCTGGCCTGGGTGAGAGGGAGAGGCCCTGTCTCTTTAAAAATAAAAATTGAGATATAATGGCAGTTGGCTTATTTCTTCCTTATAGAAAGAGAATGTCTACCTAGTTTCTAGAAAACACCTTCTCTATAGGCTTGTTACTTTTTACACGAGTTTAAAAAAAATTCGTAGTTGTGAGAGTTCCTAGCTAACAAAATATAAATATAATATCTCAAATGGCAATGGTGCCTGTCTGGCTAATAATTAGCTACTTCTTCAATTTTCCTCTCTGTCAAGGAAGGAGAGAGGGGAGGATATAGAGAAAAGCGTGGAGGAGGAAAAGAACGTGGAGAAGGAAAAGAGAAAGATCGCGCGTTTACTGAAAATATACTGTTAGGCATTGTTCTAGATGTTTTATTATTATTGCATTTAATCTTCGCAACTGCCTTGAGAGAAATGTTGTATTTTCTGTTATATTTTCCAGATTCTATTTTATAGGTTAGGAAATTGAATCCTGTGAAGGTTCAGTACTTTACTCAACATCCTGTTATGGGTAACTTAGGCATCAGGATGATGGCAACACTGATGTTAGTAATAATAACAATGACAACAACAAAGGTAAAATACATTTAATAAATGAGATAAAAACAGTAATTATAATTGAATGGTATGCCAGTCATGTGTTATCATATATTTTATAATATCTAGGTAATCCTAGATTAACTAGATAATGACAGGTCATATATGTTATCTAGTTAATCCTAATAATCTGAAAGATTTACTATCCCATTTTACAGGTGACCAAATGGAGAATTAACACCATTAAATAACTTACCAAGGACAACACCTCAAGTGGAAGAGTGGAATTTGAAAGCCCGTCTGAGGCCAGGCCCGTGTTTGTGCCACAATACCGCGCTGCCTTGTCTCAGGCTGAATCCTCGGCACTTCTGCGTTTCATTTCCCATGTGCCATGATACAAAGCTACCCTTTAGTCCTAATTCACAAACTTTTGGATATTTGAGAATCCTCACATAGCCTCCCCAGAGGATATATCCATTATGTGTACTCTGGCCAAGGAAGAACCTGGGCTGGGGATTTCTGCTGTACAATATAGAGCTATAGGACAGGTGGCAGGGGTGCTAAGAAATCCTATGATCCTGAGAAAGAGGTGCCCATTTCTAGCCACCCAATTCTTTTCCCCTTCCTTTAACAGGAAGTTTATCCAAACTCACCATCTCCCATCTCATCAGAGAAGGGGAGGCTGAAGACGGCTTCGTCAATCATCCGGTTGGGAAGGTTTGTGTAGAACCTGCCCACTGTGGTCTCCAGGTTGCTCAACTGGTTCAGCACCATCATGCTGCCCTTAATCACAGGCAAGGCCGTCCGGTCTGGCACACCGTACTTTCCTGAATTCTGTTCAGCTAGATCCCTCAGAAAAGCCAGCTCTTTCAAACCAGTCACCCCATCTAAAATGGAAAGCCGAGAGAAGACCACGGAAAGCAAAATGGTTTATATTCATTCAACCTCTTGCCATTTAGATCAAATACAGGCATGGATGAGGTCCTGTAATACCAAAGGGGTTTTTGCAGAGACCGCGTGGACTCTGGATACAAATACCAGTTCCTGCTGAGGAAACAAAGCCTGAGGCATGGTCTTCCCTGAAATAGTCAAGAGGGGAAAGGGACTCTTCACAGGGCAACGATGAAAAACATATGCGTAAATAAAGGAGTCCCGTTCAGTAAGAATGTGTTCTCCCCATAAGTTAATTATAAAATGAAAATTCATTTCTGCATTTAATATTTAAAAAGAAAAGTAATAATTAACACATCTGCATTTAATAATGTAGTAGATGAAACCATAAGAGTTTTAAAGGATAGAGGTTTATCCTTTCATTCCTTACTTCTTCACCTATAAAACCACTTGCCAAAGTCTCATGCAACTAAATGAAAGAATTATGGACTGCATTTACTGATGCTTCCAAACCCTGTTTCTTTAAGCTCATTTTAATTATAAACATATTCATACTTGATATTGTTAAGACAATACTGATTTTGATTTATTTAATATAAATTTTTTACATTTAGAGGGTTTTGAAAACTTTGTACAAAATTTAGGCATACTGGGAATGTATTGTTCTACAACATCTATAATTTATAGCACAAAAATAAATAATACTTTTTTTTTTTAGTTTGCTATTGTTGGAACATAGTCAAAAGGATTATAAACTGATTGCATATGGGCACTGTTGTAAACAAATTCAAAATGATTTCAGTCACTACTGAGGTTCTACCACTTCATTTTAAAAAGGTTTTGTCTCATGTTCCTGAAGGTTTCAACAGCAAACCATGAACTATTCAGTCATTAAAAAGAATCTGAAGCTTTCCTGGTTCATCTACCACATACATCTTTAGCATTTCTACATAGAGAGTGTACATACTTCTAGCACTGGAAGTCCACTTCTAAAATCATGGCAGAATAAAATAAAAATAATTTCTTTTCCCCACCCCCTACCTTTTTTTTTTGAGACAGAGTTTCCCTCTGTCACCCAGGCTGGAATGCAGTGGTGCAATCTTGGCTCACTGCAACTTCCACCTCCTAGGTTCAAGCAATTCTCATGCCTCAGCCTCCCAAGTAGCTGGGATTACAGGTATACACCACCATGCCTGGCTATTTTTTTTGTATTTTTGATAAAGATGGCGCTTCACCATGTTGACCAGGCTGGCTTCGAACTTCTGGCCTCAAGTGATCTGCCCCCCTTATCTCCCAAACTGCTGGGATTACAGGCGTCAGCCACCATGCCTGGCCTATCATTTCTTTCTTAAAACACATTATATTTAGATAAACTTGACTTTTGCTCCATGCATGCAATACTAAAGGAAAGGAAAAAATATCTGGGCCAAATTAAGTCAGAATCATGTTATTGTTCCCTTTGCATGGCACAGAGCTGAGATGGAGGGTGAGGGGTACACTCCAGAGTAAAAGTTAACACCAAAGACACGATTGGTACCTGACCGTGTATCCTTGAGAAGCTCACAGAAGTAAAACAATAAAAGAAGAAAACTCGAGCAATAAATAAATTTCCCTTCTTTGTCATGTACTGTTTGAGTCTCTCAAAACGTAAAAGAAAAGTGACAAACAAGAATATATACTAGGCAAAGAAGAGTAGCGTGGGATGGAAGGTTATGGAGGATGGAGTATGAGGTGTTACTCCATCATGAGATTTTATGCAACAGTGGTGGTGGGTCAGTAGGGTGGCTGATTGGTAAGTACACTGGGTTGCCTATTATCAACATGGTCATGCTAGAAACTACATTTCCCAGGATCCTCTTTTCTAGTATGCTACCAGGTTAAAAATGCAAAACGTGAGGGCTGTATTGCGAGATTTGGGGGACAAAGAAAGAAGCGGTGAGAGACAGACACTGAGGGGCCAGAATGCTCCAGTTTGTCCTGCTCTTCTCTGTGTTCAGCTCCCTTTCCCAGCTGCTGACCTGCTCACTGATAGCAACCCCAGGCATGTTCCAGATGCTTCACTGAGCATGCACGGGGGCCGGCAGCAACAAAAAGCCAACATCCTTCCATGGACTTCTACACCAGGTCTCCTAAGTGGTCTTCCATGTTCCTAGCTTCTGGACTTCTCAGACTTCCCAACAGGCCCCAACTTGGTTACTAAACTTTCTGAGATGTCAACTCCCCATCTTGGGTCTTTCATTTTTTTTTTCTCCCACAATTTCTCCCAGTTTCTCCCACAATTGTGTGCATTCTAATTCTGACAATAAACTCTTTTTTAAATTTAATTTTTATGGGTACATAGCAGGTGTATATATTTATGGTATACATGCAATGTTTTGATATAGGTGTTCAATGTGTAATAATCACAGCAGAGTAATTGAGGTATGAATCACTCCAATCATTTTTCATTTCTTTGTACTATTAGGAACATAAAACTTCTACTGTATTAGTTATTTTAAAATATATAATAAATTACTATTGACTATAGTCACCCTATTACATTATCAAATACTATATCTTATTCATTCTATCTAACTATATTTTTGTTAGATAGAATGTAACCATTACCAATCAATACCCATTAACCATTCCCAATCCCCCCAGCTTCTCTGGTACCCTTCCCAGTCTCTCATCTCCAGTAGTTCAAGTGTTTTATTTATTTTATTTTTATTTTATTTTTTGAGACAGAGTCTCACTCTACTGCCCAGGCTGGAGTGCAGTGGTGCCATCTTGGCTCACTGCAACCTTTGCCTCCCAGGTTCAAGCGACTCTTGTGCCTCAGCCTCCTGAGTAGCTGGGAATACAGGCATGGGTCACCACACTTGGCTAATTTCTGTATTTTAGTATAGATGGGGATTCACCATGTTGGCCAGTCTGGTCTCGAACTCCTGACCTCAGGTGATCGGCCTGCCTCGGCATCCCAAAGTGCTGGGATTACAGGTGTGAGCCACTGAGCCTGGCCCAAGTATTTTAATTTTTAGCTGACAACAAATTCTTTATTCCAAGGTTCTCTTAGTCAATCTGTTCCCCTATTTGTAAGTAAGGTAAGTGTGTCTACTCTAGTGAACCACACATAGAAATAGCATTCTGAGAAGGAAAGAGAAAACTGGCAGTGAGGATGTGTGTCTAGTTAGATTAAAGGAAGAAAGATAAGAGAAAAGGATGCTGAGATGGAAGTGACTAGAGATTATAAAGTATGGAATTACTGGAACACCGAAAGTGTGTAAAACACTCTGGTTGAAGAATTTAGGACCAGTGAAGGAATGGGTGGCAGCAAGGAAGTAAGGAAGCATCTGCCTGGGCAGACCTTCAAATCTAATGGAAGAGAAGCAATCCCTTCCTTTTGGGCCTCCTTACTCCTCTACTATTGAATTTCATTCATCTTCTGTGTCTACCGATCTTCCTCACTGGGTCATAAGGATCTTGCAGACAGGAACTTTGCATAATACAGCTCTGAAACCTCAGTACCCTATGTTGTACATGGTAGGTGGTCAATAAATTTTATTTTCCTCCTTTTCTCCCTCCCTTCCTACCTCTCATGAATGAAAGAAGCCAACACAAAGGAGAAAAGAGCAACAGGCGATCAGAGATGACACTGACGGGCACGTGCCCAGGCATCCTCACTCACCTCAGTTGCGTTCAGTCCTGTGCTAAGCGCTCAGAATGCAAAGAAAACTAAGACATAGTTCATGCCTGAGAAGTTAACATTCTTGTGGAAAGTGGAGGGGGGAGAGAGAGAGGACAGTATGTGGGCACCTTACTACAGTATAATGGGAGACATGCTTATCAGAATTAGGCACAAGGTGCCAGGGGACAAAGAGGACTGGACAGAGATCTGGGCCTGGATGGCAGAGCTCCACCTCTGAGCTATGCTGTCTGAGAGAGGAAACCATAGAAGCTTTCATAAACTCCTTTCACTGGCTTTGAGGACCCATTCTTTTTTTTTTTTTTTTGTCTTTGGAGACGAGTCTCGCTCTGTCGCCCAGGCTGGAGTGCAGTGGCGTGATCTCAGCTCACTGCAAGCTCTGCCTCCTGGGTTCACGCCATTCTCCTGCCTCAGCCTCCTGAGTAGCTGGGACTACAGGCGCCCGCCACCTCGCCCGGCTAATTTTTTTGTATTTTTAGCAGAGACAGGGTTTCACCGTGTTAGCCAGGATGGTCTCAATCTCCTGACCTCGTGATCCGTTCACCTCAGCCTTCCAAAGTGCTGGGATTACAGGTGTGAGCCACAGAGCCTGGCCTTTGAGGGCCCGTTCTTTACCAGGTACTATGTTAAGAACTTTCAACACAATCATATATTGCTTATTTATTATTACAACAACCCTATGCAGTAGATTTTACTATTTTTCATTTCACAGATAAAACTGCAGTCTAAAGAGATTAAGTAATTTGCCATAAGCCACACGACTAGCAAATGCAGACAGCAGCTAAGGACCACTAGATAACAGAGCCTGTGTTCTCTCAAGTGTGGTCTAGAAAACATTTGGAAGAGAATCACCCTGGCCAAAATGAAGACTCCTGAACCCCTCCTAAGAGGATATGAATAAGAGTCTAAGAGCAATGCCTGGAAATCTGCATTTTAAAGCCATTCCCCCAAGGAATCCTTAGCACATCAGAATATGAGGCCCACTGTCCCTAAACCACATGGTTCTGCATGGAAATTTTGCAGGTGACAAGAGAAACAAAAGATAGTAGGTGGGAAAGGCTGCTCAAGACTTGGCTTTTTTTTTTTTTTTTTTTTTTTTTAGACAGAGTCTTTCTCTGTTACCAGGCAGGAGTGCAGTGGCGCAATCTCAGCTCTCTGCAACCTCTGCTTCCTGGGCTCAGGCGATTCTCTTGCCTCAACCACGCCCAGCTAATTTTTATATTTTTAGTAGAGACAGGGTTTCACCACATGGGCCAGGTCTTGATCTCTTCACCTCGTGATTTGCCCACCTCGGCCTCCCAAAGTGTTGGGATTACAGGCGTAAGCCACCGTGCCCAGCCAAGACATGGCCTCTTAAAAACAAGAGAAGATGGCCACTTTGAATACTGAGGGCAATGGGCCTGAAGATGTCATGGTAGAAAAGCAATGTGTTAATAGGTGGAGAGATACAATACGGCTAGAAAACAGTGCTGCACTCAGACTAGCGGACAGACTGAATAGTAAAAGGGGAAAAAGGGAGTAGTAGCTTGAATTTGCCAATTTCTAAACCCTTTTACATTCTGTCATTCAATAGCAGCACAATCCATTTTAATGAGTGTTTACTGTACATTAAGGCTAATCCTCACAACAACACTGCAAAGTAGATAATGCTTATCTCCATTTTACAGCTAAGGAAGCTGAGGTGGAGAAAGTGGCAGAAGAGGCTTCAGGTGGTGATTCTGTAGGAAAATGTGATATTCACAGATCGGTAGCACAGAAGAATCTAGGTCAGTGCTTTGGCTTCCTGCAGCTTAAACCAATGAGATAAGTTAAAACCTTAGATAATCCTAGAATATGAAGAACTGAAAAAAAAAGGTGGGGTGGGGAGATGCTGTATAAAATCCTCTGCAAGACCACGCAAGTGGAGAAGAGGTTTAGAAACAAGCAGTTAGTTGGAGAGAGAGATGAAGAGAAAGGAACCTCCTAACACGCCCTAAATACCAACATCAGGTAGAGAAAGAGCTGCCTGGTTGCCTTTTCCCATAACCTTCATCCAAGCACACTGTTACGATTCTTCTTCTTTTTAAAGCAGCATACACTTAGAGGGATCTTTGATCTGAAAGGAAAATCTTGAAATACTACCTACCGTTCATGAGGGCATAGGTGAGAATCATTACGGAGTTGTTTAGAAAGCTATTTTCTTCATTGATGACTCGGAGAGTTGCTTTTTTATCTTCTTCTGAAGAGTCCTTTGATGTAATGCCAGCTGACAGGTAAATGATGACCATGTCTGTATCTAAGCAAAAACACATCAATTGAATGCTCTATTTGGATTCTGGCTAAAGGCAGCAGTTCAGTTTCCTGTTCATGTTCTTGGACTTCCCCACCTCGAGGACCTGCCTAGCCCATGGTTCCTAGTTCCTCCCATTTGATGCTGTGGCTTTCATCCCCCCACTTCTGCCTTTCTTCCATCCCACCCTTTTTGGACAATGAGGCCACATTTATGCAGCATCGGGTAAGGATGTTCCACATATATTTACCAGATAAAAGGAGGTGATTTCCTTTAGGCACCCATGGTTATAGTAATTTAAGCCAATCCAAATGGAAATCTCTCCTGCCTTCTGAAACAGATGATGCAGAACGGGACTTATCCTTTCCTCTGTGATGCAGGAACACCACCATGAATGCTTGTTTCTTGAGGATCAGGCTTTAAAATGATGATTCTTTCAGGGCTCTTCAGGCACATAATGTTATTTGCTCCTGTACTAAATATCTCTAGGTAATTTTCATTGAAAAATCTCATCAGTAGAGCAGTGAAACATGGACTTAGAAGCCAGTTGACTGTGTTCAAAGCCCAGCTCTGCTATTTACAAGCTGCATCTGGGTAATTGAGGCAAATTTCTCAACCTTTCTACACCTAATTTTCTTTGTCTATAAAATGGGAGTAAAGACAGGACTGACTTAATAGTGTTGCTGTGAAGAGTAATTGGTTATTTTAAGTAAAGACTATCAGCAAAAAGGTGATGACAAAAAGAAAATAAAAGAGAAAAAAACAGAAACTACAACATACACATAAAACAAAAACAAAAACCATGCCATTGGATTGAAGTAGCAGCCCTGAGTTAGAATTGAAATTATTTTCCAAACAGGGCTGAGAGGTAGAATAACTGAGAGTTAGGTTGGTCCAGTAGAACTTCTGTCAAGTGGATTCACTAAAAAAAACAAAGGTGATAAATTTCCTACAATTAGAGATAAATAAGCAGAGGCTAAATGACCACAATAAAAAGAGGGAAGTCAGAGAGCTGGACTTTTATATCCTCTTTCTAATCTGCAATTCTTTGATTTAACACATATATATGTGTTAAATATATATGTTAAATACGTGTGTATGTGTGTGCTTATGTGTGTGTGTGTGTGTGTATGTGTGTATGTGTGTATATATATCTATATTAAGACTGAGTCTTGTTCTGTCACCCAGGCTGGAGTGCAGTGGCATGATCTCAGCTTACTGCAACCTCCCCCTCCAGGGTTCAAGCAATTCTCATGCCTCAGACTACTGAGCAGTTGGAACTACAGGCACGTGCTACTATGCCCAGCTAATTTTTTGTATTTTTAGTAGAGATGGGGTTTCACCATGTTGGCCAGGCTGGTCTTGAACTCCTGACCTCAAGTGATCTGCCCGCCTCTGCCTCCCAAAGTGCTGGGATTACAGGCGTCCCGCACATGTGGACATTTTTAGGACATTCTACATATTTTTTACTGAGAAATAAAAATCTATGTAATATGTTATATACTTATTTCTTCAGGTTTTGGTTATTGCTTTTTAGTTGAGGTTGCTCTAAACTGACTGTGGCAGGCAACCTCAAACTTGGCCCCTTAGTGATTCCATGTCCTCCAAATTCATTCACCTCCTGGGGTAGTTGCCTTCCTTGAGTGTGGCTGGATTTAGTGAGTCACTTATAATGACAGAATGCAGCAGAGGTGAAGGAACATCAAGACCAAGACTAGGTTACAAACAGACTGTGGCTTCTGTAAGGGGGGGGCTTTCTCATTCTGAAGAAAGCCAGCTGGCAGGTTGTAAACAGTCCTATGGAGAGGCAAGGAACAGAGGCCCTTTGAACTGAAAATCCTGCCAGCACAAGTGTGAGCGAGCTTGGAAGCAGTTATTTCCCCAGTAGAACTTTGAGATGACAGCAGCTCTGGTCAATAGGTTGACTGCAATCTAAAGAAACTTGTTGGGCCAGAGGCACCCAGCTATGCCGTGCCCAGATTCCTGATGTACAGAAGCTATGAGACAATAAAGATGTATTAAGCTACAGAATGTTGGAATAATTTGTTACACAGCAATAGTTAATGAATACGGTTACCCTTTAAAAAATTATCCTAATGGTGAAGACACAAAGCTTGAATTTCCTTCAGTTTATACATTTTAGATGTAAGTATTCTTTATTATGCAGAATTGAACAGTTATCTTTTAATATATGAATATCATAGATAACTGAACTGAGTTTAACAGAATTTGACTCTAAGAAACAAATGCATTCAAAGTTCCTCTTACTTACTCCTAATACTTAATACCAATTTTGATACTTGAACATTCTCTAGTGAACATTAACTGCACATTTAAATTTCACTATCTAGTTATCAGAGATTAGGAAGTGAATGCTGATGCAAAAAGAAAATCCACACATTTTAGGAAGATTCTTGTCTTAAATTAGATGTCAACAAACCAGATGTCAATATTTTTTCAAAGTTGTATATACAGTTCAGTAAATTATTTTATAAGGACCCTAAACAGTTCATTTAAACTTCAGACTGAAAAACACAAAAACAAAAATTGCTAGATAAAAAAAAAAATAGATATAGATATAGCATAGGAGGATCTATGGTATGACGCAAACCATCTGCTCATCACAAAAGTACATGTGTGATAAATTCCTGGACACATTTAGGCTGACCTAAAGGAGAACCCTAGTGTCTAAGTTTTTTCACTTAGCCTTATGATTCTGCATAAAATACACTGTCATTTAGAGCTGTTTCTAGGGCAAAGGTCCATGTTTGGAAAGCCAGAAGGCTTGTAGCCCTTGAGCTCCTTTGGTAGCCAAGCACATTTTCTTTCCATTGCAACAATAAGACATACACTCTGTAAGTATCCTTGCTGGCTCTGCCCAACCCCTGACTTCATTCCCACCTTATCCTCAAGAATAATTGAATTATTTTTCCATTCTTATCAGATCTGTCAAATTTGGTTTGATTTTTTTTTTAAATGCATTGGGATATTCCCTTTTTAGTCACCCAGTTAGAGCAATTTTAGGGGCGAATAATTATAGGGACTTGGGGTACAGCAGAGATGCAGCATGTAACTGGAAGAAAATGTAATAGCTCTCCATTTGGTGAGTCTTTCTATAAGCCACCAGGCATGTCTTGGGGTCAACATCAAAAGGGGAAGAGCAACATAAATTTGGGCTTTGCCCATACCATTAGGTCTCTACTCTTAATCATCTTTAATTGAGGTTCATTACGATCCTCAACTAAAAAGCTCCAAAACAAATTCAGAACAAACAACTCCAAGATGTTAATGCTGTCAGTTAAAGATCTACCATGAGACTGAAGAAAGGGTCAGAACCGGACAAAAGTTTTAGACTTTCTGGTTGGTACAAGGCAAATTAGTGTCAACCAATAATGATTTATGACATGTAGTTTATTTTTATATGGCTACCAATGTGGGCATACTACAGTGTACTTTCATCATGTACTGACTAACCCTTGCAATGATCGTCAAGAGTAGGTCTTATTTATTTGAATAACCTCACAGGTGGCAACCAAAACAGCACCAGATATACAGTAGACATTAAATAATTGTCTGTAGAGTGAAGAGAAATAGTGATGTATAGAGTTTACACTAGAATAAACTTCTAGGAAGTACATACAGACGCCTCGCTATACTGTTGCCTAGGCCATGGCCATCTTTGGGCCTGAGGTCAACTTAGGACATCTAGGGTATCTAATCTAGTTTAGCTGGAGCTAGAAGTCTTATAGGAAACTGAATATCATAATAATCACAGCAAATATACATTAGATATTTATGATGGAATCCTGGATATTATCATCCCTCCATTTACAGATTAGGAATCCAGGTCTGGAGAAAATAGAACAATATAGACAAATTCACAAGGTTAGAAAAATTCCAGAGTAGAACACTGGTTGAAATCCATAACCCGCATAACTCCTGGGCTATACAGCCTGAGAGTACCCTGGGACCGCTCCTTAACAAACTGGACAACACTCATTCCTGAAGTCTTTTCTTCATACAAACTAATCTAGATTATTTTTTCTCTAAACTGTCAGTAAAAGCTATAAATTAGAGGTGAGTGAGCTAAGCCTTAGAAACATCTTACTTGGCCTAAAAAGGGTTCCTCTGAGTATTTAGAAAACTGTGCCTTCAAAATTTGTCCAAGTCTCTAATGGTCAATCTTCTTGCCATGTTTTTGTTTGCCAACATTAAGAAAAACAAACACAGAAAAATCCAGAGGAGAAATGCCTCCCATCAAACCAGCCTCCTGCTCACATGCAGTGCAGGAATGTCTGTGAGAAGAGATTTAATGAGGTCTTTATTCACAGCTTTAAAGCTGGAACAAATGTCAACATTTGAAAATCAAGGGATTTCACATGAAAACCCAGAATTCTGGCATCTCTTGAAACAGAAGATATGGCAGCACTGGGCAGACATTCCTGCTCAATGGACTGAACAGAGGAGCAGCTGCCCTCTGGCTGGTGCATGCTCCGTGTGACCATGTTCTCCAACTCATCCTCATTACCTTCCCCCAGCTCACATGTGCTGCCTGGCCACTGTGGGCATCTGAGTTTGCAACTGCTAGTCTAACATTTCTCTCCATTATTTGAAAAGTGTAATAATCGGCCGGGCGCGGTGGCTCAAACCTGTAATCCCAGCACTTTGGGAGGCCAAGATGGGCGGATCATGAGGTCAGGAGATCGAGACCATCCTGGCTAACAGGGTGAAACCCTGTCTCTACTAAAAAATACAAAAAACTAGCCTGGTAGGTGGCGGGTGCCTGTAGTCCCAGCTACTCGGGAGGCTAAGGCAGGAGAATGGCGTAAACTCAGAAGGTGGAGCTTGCAGTGAGCTGAGATCGCGCCACTGCACTCCAGCCTGGGCGACAGAGCGAGACTCCATCTCAATTAAAAAAAAAAGAAAAGAAAAAAAAGAAAAGTGTAATAATCAAAACTAGACTTTAAAGACAGTTTGATGACAGAATTCAGTAGAAAGAACATGCCTAGTGAGGAACGCTGACGGGTGGGTGGCGTTAACAAACAGGCCAATCTGCCTTGAGTACTTGAGTTCAGCCTTGTTAACTGACCTTACTGAACCAAGGGCAACTTTATACTCAGCCACCCCATAATATTGGCTTGTGGAGATAGCTGACGCTTGCCAAAGCTGGTAGGCCAAATTCTAAGATGATCTAAATGAGCAACATCCTGTATATACTGAATGTGTGCATAACCTGTAACTTGCTTCTAAGAAGAAGAATATGGCAAGTAATGAGCCATTACTCCTGTGATTGTGCTACATATCCTTGCAAAGATGGATGGATGTTTGCCAAGGTCCCTGATAAACTCACTTTGAGTTAATCACAAGCGAGAGTAATCTGATTAAATCAAGAGGGAGAGCGGGGCTGATCTACTCAGATGAGCTTGTTACAGGAGGGTCCAAGCCTTCTCTGAAGCTAGGGATTTGAAGAGATGCTCTTCCATTGGCCTTGAAGAAGTAAATGAAATGAGTCTCACAGTTGCAAGGAAATGAATTCTGCCAACAAACATGGGAGCTCATGTTTGTTGAACCTTAGTGTGAATGAACCTTAGCATGAACCTTAGGACTCTGAATGAATGGTAGTCCTGCTGACACTTTGATGGTAACATCGTGAGACCCTAAACAGAGGTCTCAACTAAGCTATACCTGGACTCCTGACCCACAAAAACTGTGAGATAACAAATGTATATTGTGTTAAACTGCTAAGTTTGTGGCAATTTGTTATGCGGAAACATAAAACTAACACACCATGTACCATCATTAGTTATAATTACAGTAGCTTCCTTCTTTTGAGGATCCATTATGTGCTAGGCACTATGCTTTGCATTAATCAGTGCTTGGCTTAAACACAGACACAATGAAGGGCTTGGAAATCTATTCTTTAAATTTATCTCAATAGGATACATTAATGTTTTCAAACAAAGAAAAAAAACTGTAAAGAGATTTTTTTTTTTTGAGATGGAGTCTCACTCCGTCACCAGGCTGGAGCACAGTGACGCTATCTCGGCTCACTGCAACCTCCGCCTCCCAGGTTCAAGAAATTCTCCTGCCTCAGCTTCCCAAGTATCTGGGATTACAGGCGCGTGCCACCATGTCCAGCTAATTTTTATAGTTTTAGTAGAGACGGGGTTTCACCATGTTCGTCAGGCTGGTCTCGATCTCGTGACCTCGTGATCTGCCCTCCTTGGCCTCCCAAAGTGCTAGGATTACAGGCATGAGCCACCGCACCTGGCCTATAAACAGATTTTTTTTTTAAATAAAAGGAAAAATGAAATAGATTCCTTTAAGTAGTTCCAAAGCATGAGCTCCATTTCAAGTATCTTTTCCCTTACTTTAGCATGCATCCTAATTCCAGATTTTCTTTAATATATAAAAACTAAATTAGAGGCCAGGCGTGCTGGCTCACGCCTCTAATCCCAGCACTCTGGGAAGCTGAGGTGGGGGGATCACAAGGTCAGGAGTTCAAGATCAGCCTGACCAACATGGTGAAACCCCGTCTCTACTTAAAATACAAAAATTAGCCAGGCATGGTGGCGCGTGCCTGTAATCCCAGCTACTCAGGAGGCTGAGGCCGGAGAATCGCTTGAACCCGGGAGGTGGAGGTTGCAGTGAGCCGGGATTGCTCCATTGCACTCCAGCCTGGGTGACAGAGTGAGACTCCGTCTCAAAAAAAAAAAAATTAAATTAGAGTGCTTTTGTACATCTGAAAGGCTGTGCTCATCTAAATGACAGCTGGTTAGAAGAAGGAAGGATCAAGGCAAGAATTCCTGCTGCCTGCTTCACGTCCGCATGTGCACAAGCAGACATTCACTCTAAGTCAAAGAGGAAGCAAAGCTGACAATTAGCATTAGAAAGGATGTGGAGATTCCCTTAGGACATAAGTGCAGACATGATCTAAACAAAGGGGCAGGAAGAGAAAGCTCAGAGTCAAGAAATTGTACAGACTGACCATCTTTGATTGGGAAAGATGAGAAAAATCCAGTTAACATCCTAGTATTCGATGATGATGGAGACAACCCATGACAATTTTATCCCAAATGAATTTTTTTTTCTTTTGAGACAGAGTCTCGCTCTGTCGCCCAGGCTGTAGTGCAGTGGCATGATCTCAGCTCACTGCAACCTCTGCCTCCTGGGTTCAAGTGATTCTCCTGCCTCAGCCTCCCGAGCAGCTGGGACTATAGGCAACCACCACCATGCCTGCCTATTTTGTTTGTATTTTTAGTAGAGATGGGGTTTCATCATATTGGTCAGGCTGGTCTCGAACTCCTAACCTTGTGATCTGCCTGCCTTGACCTCCCAAAGTACTGGGATTATAGGCATGAGCCACCGCACCTCACCCCCAATCAATTTTTTTTTTAATCCCTCTACGCTGGGCACAGTGGCTCATGCTTGTAATTCCAGCACTTCAGGAGGCAAAGGCAGGTGTATTGCTTGAGCTCAAGAGTTTGAGATCAGACAGGTCTCAGTCAGTGAAACCCTTTCTTTACCAAAAATACAAAAATTAGCTGGGTGTGGTGGTGTACGCCTGTGGTCTCAGCTACTTGGGAGGCTGAGGTATAAAGATTGCTGGAACCCAGGAAGTCAAAGCTGGAGTGAACCATGATCACGCCACTGCATTCCAGCTTGGACAGAGCAAGACCCTGTCTCAAGGTAAATCAATCAATCAATCAATCAATCAATCAATCTCTCTAAGCATCATTGTGTGATCAATTTACAATATATTCCTATTGTCATTTTTATCTATTATGCTTGTAAGTCCTCTGAGAGAACACACTCACTTGCTTGGAACTTTGTGTTATTGTTTGTGCTTCGAATCAGCTGAAATGCCTTTTGGAATCCCACTGCGTGCTGGGTAGGACTGTCTGAAGACTTCACGTTGCTAACAAAGGTGGACATTTTCCTTTTTGTCTCACTGGTAGCTGGAGACAAGAAGGTCTTATAGCACTGGTCTAGTGAGCAAGTCCGGACGGTATCTGCCACAGTTAACACAGAAATCTGCAGGAAAGAAAAAAAAAAAAAACCAAACTTGTTATCCTACCATTTAAAGATTGATTTGTTTATGTAACAGAAGAGCCCAAGGAAGGAGAAGGCTTACAGAACAGAGTCTGAGAGTTTCAAAATAAATCCCTGGAGCCATCAATCTATCAAATTTGAAAAGGATCCATAAGGATTGGTAAAGTGGGGAAACCCCTAGAGTTTGGTTTTTGTTCCAAGATGAAGTAGTAGTACTGTGTTCATATATAACATTAAACACACACACAAACTATTTTATGCAGAGAAAAGTCATAGCAAGAATGAACTATCCTGGTTTTCAACCTGGAGGTGAGGGTGAGGGTAAGAGAGTAAGGTGTGTGTGTTTTAAGCCACTAAGTTAGTGAGCAAAACCTCTGGAGTTGGCAAAGTCAAAATGATGAAGCAGAAAATGTCCACACGCAATAGATTATCATTAGCTGTACCCACACCTCTCTCCAAGGTGTCCCAGAGATTAGTCAGCCACTAGTAGCTTTCCCTTCTCCCTGACTTCCCAACAATCTTGCGATAAAGTTCAGCCATCCACCAGCATCTAAATCCCCCACCCCTCTCCTCCTCAGCGTAACCTCCAGTGTGAAAGTCATGGCTAATTAGAAACCTTACCATGAGCCATAAAGAAGTATAAGACTAAGGTTGGTGGTAGTTACAAAAGAGATTTTTGGATTGGTGGCTGCTTCCTCAAATATTAGAATAATACTCTTTTCCCAAAGTCCTTTTAAAGATGGATTTTAAAAAATATACAGATGGTCCCTGACATACAATGGTTTGACTTTACGATGGTGCGAAAGTGATAGGCAGGCACTGAAGCTGTACTTTCAATTTTGGATCTTTCCCCAGGCTCCTGATACTCTCTCATGGTGCTGGACAATGGCAGTGAGCCACAGCTCCCAGTAAGCCATGCAATCACAAAGGAGAACCGCTGATACAGTATGCTGCAGTGTACTACTGTATTCAATAAACTACATGAGATAGCCAATACTTTATTATGTTATAAAATAGGCTTTGTGTTAGATGATTTTCCATAACTGGGGGCTAACCTAAGTGTTCTGACAATGTTTAAGGTAGGCTAGCCCAAGCTATGACGTAGCTCAGGTGTATTAAATGCAATTTCAACTTATGACAGATTTATCACGATGTAACCCCATTGTAAGTCAAGGAGGATCTGTTATATCACAAAACAATAAAGTACTTTAAAAAAGGCATTCAAGGAGAACCTCATGCCATTGGGGTGACAGGGGTCACGGTCACCTTGTCATGTTCATCGATGGCACTGAGGATGACCTGAGCAGCGTCCTTGGCAATCTGAAGCTGAGTGTCTGTGACCGAAGCCCCGTGGTCCAGAATCACGACTATGTGCTTTGACTGCGGCCGGACTGTAGAGACGTAGATGGGTCTGCAGGGAGAAGAAGCTCTCTGGGGTCAGTCTTGGTTTAGGTAAAGGGCCTCAACACAGCTGTGAACATTACAGTGCACGGGGCACGTTGGTCTCTGTGTTCTCCCAGAGATGGCGCAAGGATGGAGGGATCCACATGGAAGGAGAAACCATACTGGTGCACTGAAAATAATACCTAAGACAATAATACCTAAGACAACAAGACAACAAGGTGTGTCTGTGGAACAGGTATGGGTAATTTATGCCTTTAAAGATCAAAGCAGACAAGAGAAGCTTTTCAGCAGCAAACCCTTTTGGAGGTTGGCTTTTTCAGCATCACTAACATCCTGCTTTTCTCTCTCTCTCTCTTTTTTTTTCCTCAGAGAAAAGCAGGATGTTAGTGCTCTTTAACTCAATGCATTCTGCACAGCTCAAAACTTCTAGTAGTTAAAATCCTCATATAAAATATGTACAACCTCTGCTTGGTATTGCCCGGTGTACCTGTTTTGCTAAAGGGTGTGGATGTGGCGGCCCCTTGGTCTGAGAGATCAGTCAAGGAGAAAAAGGTCCCCTCACCAGGGCTGGATTATCCTCTGCAGACTTGCAGAGTGAGGCTTGGCTAGAAGTGAGGCAGGCTATAACCCGTGAGCATGCTGAGCAGCTTTGAATGGCAGGTTTGGTTCCTCTTTTCTTATACAAAGGCTCCTGCTAAGAGGCCCCTTTCCTTTCTGGACTGAAACAATTCACATAGGTCAGCCACCAAAAGGCCCCTTATCTGAGCATTTAAAACTGTGCCATCAAAATTTGTCCAAGTCTGTGATAGCCACTCTTCTTGCCAGGTTTTTGTTTGCCAACATTGAAAAAAAGGGGGTTGGGGGCAGCCACAAAGGAGAAATGCCTCCCATCAAAGCAGCCTTCTGCTAATGTGCAGTGCAGGAAGGTTTGTGAGAAGAGGTTTAATGAGGTCTCTATTCACAGTTTTAAAGCTGGAACAAATTAGAAGGAGTTTAAGAAAGCAAATCAGCCTCAAGAGAATTCCCTCCTTTACTGACACCCCTAAAACACTAGATTTTCCTGTGAAATGTTAGATGCCAGCTGAATCACAAAAGCCTGGGCACCAATTAGGAAATGTAGGCAAAGTACCAAAAAAACTCAAAATCTGGCCAAATTTACACTAGTTGTTCTCAAGCCCAAAGTCCTGCAGTAATTACTAAAGTACCACTATATTTTCACTAGTCAATACCATTGAGCCACTAGGGAAATGGAATAAAAAGAATCCAGGAGAGGTAGCTACAGAAATGAAACAGAGAACAGAAAAGAAGGAAAATCTGATCATCTCAACACTGACAAGTAGGTCAAATATTTAACTTTTTAGATTCTCCAAGCTAGGTGGGTGGATTTTCTTTAAAATGACACACTTCCTTTGTTCAAATTCAAGTCACATAAATGAAACCTGGGATATGTGTTGGCATCGTCACATTGAGTTGTTAAAAGCTGCTTTAGTGGGATATATAAATAGTGATGCTAAATGCACAAACTGGGGGGAAGTCCTCATAGAATGACTGGTATCCAACAGTTCCTTTCTTGGGTTGCTGTGTCCTGAAATCCATTCCATACTTGCAATGAATGTAGAGAACTCGGAAAGGCATCATAGGAAAGCAGTTAGGACAAGAGATGCGAATCGCAGTCTATGAGGAGAGAAATGTGGATTATTTAGCCAAGGGAAAAGAGGTTCAAGGGCTATTTAGTGCAGATTTAGGGTGGAGATACATGAAAACTTTCCAAATTGCCTTGTGTTGGTGAATGCTGATTTTGACAAGGTTTCGCTTTCCTTTTTAAACTTTCCTTCACGGGTGCTTCATTAAAATCAGCAAGCCATCTAGCCTATCTCTTCTTAGAAGCAAATGGGAAGTAGATGGTTCATGGTGGCCTTTGTTCTCATGAGAAGCCATCGTCATGGCTTCTGGTCCAGTCTCCAAGACACCCAAGTCTTCATCAGAATGTATGGGGAGGGAAAGGAAGAAACCAAACACACAATAAAAATATCTTAGGATGGCCGGGCATGGTGGGTCATGCCTGTAATCCCAGCACTTTGGGAGGCTGAGGTGGGCGGATCACCTGAGGTCAGGAGTTCGAGACCAGCCTGGCCAACTTGGCGAAACCTCATCTCTATTAAAAATACAAAAATTAGTCAGGCTTGGTGGTGGGTGCCTGTAATCCCAGCTACTCGGGAGGCTGAGGCAGGAGAATCGCTTGAACCCAGGAGGCAGAGGTTGCAGTGAGTCGAGATCATGCCATTGCATTCCAGCCTGGGCAACAAGAGCAAAATTCCTTCTCAGGAAAAAAAAAAAAAATCTTAGGAAAAGCACAGATGAAGTATTTTCCTTGGGGAAAAATTCTGGATACAATTTAAAGTGAAGATGAAGGGAAGCTAAAGTAATTGTGTAGACTCCAGAAAATGGTGTGAAAAGTGGGTGCCCTGCACTATAGCTCCAGATGTTCTGGCATCAAACATCTGACACGGCAAACAGGAAA
Source organism: Piliocolobus tephrosceles (assembly GCF_002776525.5). Classification (NCBI taxonomy): domain Eukaryota; kingdom Metazoa; phylum Chordata; class Mammalia; order Primates; family Cercopithecidae; genus Piliocolobus; species Piliocolobus tephrosceles. The sequence continues at coordinate 157,529,008 of NC_045434.1, forward strand.
CTGCCAGGATTAAATAGGAAAGTGTATTTGCTTTGGGGGGTTCTATAATTAATGAGTCTTGTCATACAAATTATCTCACCGTTATTGCCCTTCTGGCTACATGGTAGAATCTTAAGTCATGTCTGTGAGTGAGAAAAGCAGGATGTTAGTGATTTTTAATCCAATGCTTTCAGCTCACCTCAAAACTTCTAGTAGTTAAAATCTGCATGTAAATTTCCTGCAGTATGGCCAAGCATGTCATCATAGAAAGGGAAGCTGAGTATAACAAACTCTACTCTGAGATATGTTATAAAGTTATGTTCAAGGGCTGCCCTATAGACAAGGTACCATCATTCACATTTCAACAAAGAATTCTGAAACTCAAAACACTCTAGGTGCTTCACACAATTTGACTTCATGAGTAAGTACCTTTTTTTATTTGGCATGTTACATAGCTATAGAAAAGCTCTGGGTTTTGTAATTTGCCCTTGCCTGGAATTTCACATCCACATATATTAAATGGTGAATTCATTTCAGAACAAGTACAAATTTCTGAATCCACAGCTTAGAGGCATAGCCATGAGTAGAAATGAGAAGTTTTATCTTTCATGTAGATCACTCTTAAACAATAATTAAAAACTTCAGAATGCAAGTCAACATACCTACTGCGGTGTTCATAGCTGCCCTTACACCGGAACTTGTGTGCTGGGAAAAGAGTGAAAATTCCTTCTTCTGAACTGAAATATTGCCACTTAATTCCAGGGTTGGATTTCAGGTTGTCTGCAAGAACTAGAGGGGTGAGGAAAATGAAGTATAACCACCAAATCCACAGGTGCATGCAGGCACCGCTTCTCAGGCATCTGTTTTGCATAAACTGCTTGTAGTATGAAGAAATCCCACTAGATACAAGGTTGTAAATTTTCTATGAAATATTTGCTTTCTGCCCCTTAAAAAATACCCTAAGAACAGAAAATACAATGTTTCAGCTAAGTGAAGCTATTACTCTTAATATTGTACCATGACATTATATGTCTTGGATTCTTTTTCCAGTGCAAATGATTCACTTGCATTAATCTCTCCCTGCACTGAGCTGGCCCCTGTTGGGCCAGCACACACTAGTTGGCTTGGGGGTGCAGTCTGTAACTGTAGAAAACAGTGATGTTAACAGGCCTCATCGCCAGAGGGACTAGACCTGTGACCTTAACCTTGCCTTTGCTTCACAATGAAGGAAACAGCATACATGGTACTTAAAAAGACAGGCCATCATTGTCTGGTTAAGCTGTTACTTACGGAAAGATTCCTCTGTGCCAGGTGCTGGAATACAGGCTTCCTTATGTGATCTCATGTCATCCAGAAAGCAACCCCAAGATGTGGGTGGTATTGTTATCACTACTTTGGAGTCGAGAAAATATGCTTAAGTGATTTGTCAAAGACCTCCTCAGTAAATGGCCAAGCTGAGATTCAAACCTGGCTGTCCTGACTCCTGTGTTCCTTACATCATGCTGTACTGCCTCCCTTTATCTACACAGCATTCCTACCGCTGACCTGCATCTGCCATTCCCTCAGCCCACCTTGTTGTATGCAATCCTGTCCCACAACCTCCATGAAGTCTTTCTTACCCTCTCCCGCAAGCAGAATTTCCTCTCCTTTCTGAGTTCTTAGGATCTTTTGCTCTGCTCCATTCTGACTCAGCTACTTATTACACACTTACTACGTGCTGGTCACTGCTTTACATTTGGCAAGATATACAAAGATGAGCACAAAACAAGCCCTATTGTAATTACTGATATACAAGCAGAGTTATACAGATGGAAATGGAACAAAAAGAAATTCAGTTGCGGGAAGATTCCAAGCAAACGTAAAAAGGAAGGAATGCGTGAGGTGTATTTGACCAGAAAATACATTAAGCTTTAAACACCCATGTGATCAAATAAGGATCTGTTTGTATGACTGTAAGGGCTGAGGCTGAGATATGACTCTAACAATGATGAGGGATCTTCACTTCTACTGTAGACAAAGAGCTTTCACACAGGATATTTAAGTTTCACAAAATACTACATGATATGTGGTCTTATCTTCAGATTGCAATGAGGAAACTGAAGCTCAAAGAAATTAAATGGCCCTTTATAACACTGCCATGTTTTATTTTCTTCATAGCATTTATCACCATCTGAAATATCATTTAATACCAGTTCATTCTTCTCTTCTCCTTCCTCACCCCCAGTTAAATTTTAAGATGCAAGCAATGAAGAACTTGGCCTTGTCCCCCCTATGGCCTAGAACAATGCATGCACAGTGAGTATAAATACTTCCTAAACAAATGAATATCCACGGCTAGTAGGTGGTAAGATCATGCTTTAACATAGCTCTTCTGACGCTGTGTTTCTCACTAAATCCTTCGGCCTCAAATAAAAGTGGGTGGACTAATTATGGTATTATGTTTTTATACCATATGTAGCATCAGGAATTACATTATGAAATGGGAGCTGCAAAGATTTGCAGGATATTGTAGGGGTGATGGTTCCCTGTGAACTCAGGTGCAATAGTCATGTGCCTGCCTCCTCTCCTCTAGAGCATCATGAACTCCAAGAAGGTAAGACGATGGTCTACTCTGTCTCCTTGGCACTCAGGACAGTGGCTGTGCTGTTCTGGAGGTTTGTTATATTAGCAGGACTGAATTCCTATTCTATTTTTTATTTAAAAAAATTTTTTGAGACAGGGTCTCACTCTGTCGCCCAGATGGGAATGCAATCACAGCTCACTGCAGCCTTGTTTTCCTGGGCTCAAGTGATCCTCCTGCCTCAGTCTCTTGCATAGCTAAGACTATAGGTGGGCACCATCACACTCAGCTAATTTTTTTTATTTTTGTAGAGACAGGGTGTCACCATGTTGCCCAGGCTGGCCTCAAATTCGTGACCTCAAGTGATCCTTCTGCCTTAGCCTCTTAAAGTACTAGGATTACAGGCACGAGCCACCGTGCCCAGCCCCAAGATTTTATCTGAGACAGACAGGCCTTGCTTTCAGTCTCTGCTGTCTCTAGTTCACTGTATTTATATCCACTATTATTCTGATGTTTGCTTGGCTTTGATCAACTTTTCGTGATTTGTTCTTGGCCTACCATGGGCAGGGAACAGCTTTTAGGAATGGCGGTAAGGAGAAAAAAAAAAATTAAATCCTTACCTACAAAAGAAAGACTAATTCAGGGAGATTGGAAATATACACTAAACTTTTAATTAATTATCACAGTATCTGATCAAGAGCTTGGGTGAGGTACAGAGAAGGGCTATGGAAATCCAAAGATAGGAAAGATCTACCTGTGGTCATTGAGATGGTGTTGGGAACAAGTGCTGAGTGAGCGCCTTTGACCGTCTAGGCAATATGCTAGGTGCCTTCTACAAAGTATGGTGGACTTTTGACATTTGGGCATGTACCTTGAAAACATACCCACCTCCCAAGATGACCAAGTGCAAGAGGAGGGGAGTGAGAGCTTTGCAGCAGGGTCACTACAGAGAGTGCTCAATTAGCAAGACAGGAAGCCAGAGGCCAAGTTCCTCTCAGTGACTTGTTAAAGGACAGTGTATGTAAGTGCACAGCATGTGCTGTTGCCATCTACATATGATGTAGAGTGCGGAGTGACAATATATTCAACTCCCTTCCCTTTTTCCATCCGAGTGAGGATCACCACTTTTAATGTTTTATTTACTTTGCAGGGGTCTTTCTGCCATTAGCAATATGTTATCTGAAGACTACCTTTTTGAGCCATGGCAAATATTTTGAGTGTGTTCCAAAAATTAACACATGTGACAGTCATTAAACTTTGTGGTTGGTGTTAAAATGCCAGTTTCATCTTTATTTCTAGCATGTACATACTCAGGTATGACTTTAGTGCTGGCTCCACCTATCACTGGAACAATTTCAAAGCATGAGGCAAAGATAAAGACATTGGTCAATAAACCTCATTTTAGACTAATTGTTAACCATAACTTACAAAGAAGAAAATGCTGGAACAACATGTGACTATTCCATAAAAGTGCCCCATGGTGATGCCTGTGTCAACCTGCCCACTCCCAGAAACATATGCCCAGAGTCAAACAGGGTTACACCTATGTGGGGTCTGATGAAACATAATGGAGACTCAACTCTAGTAAACACCTACCTGGCGTCTGCATGTGCCAGCTTTGTGCTAATGCTCCCACATACAGCATTTAATTCTCACCTCAACAAACCAGTCTTTTAACATGCACTAAAGTTTCATGTGTTTAAATCAGAATGGAGCGAACTCCATAGACATTTAGGGACACTGTTTTTAAATTTTTTTTTTTTTTTTTTTTTTTTTTTTTTTTTTTTTTGAGACCAAGTCTCGCTCTGTCGCCCAGGCAGGAGTGCAGTGGCGCGATCTTGGCTCACTACAAGCTCCGTCTCTGGGGTTCATGCCATTCTCCTGCCTCAGCCTCCAGAGTAGCTGGGACTACAGGTGCCCGCCACCATGCCCAGCTAATTTTTTTGTATTTTTAGTAGAGACTGGGTTTCACCGTGTTAGCCAGGATGGTCTCAATCTCCTAACCTTGTGATCACCTGCCTCAGCCTCCCAAAGTGCTGGGATTACAGGTGTGAGCCACTGCGCCCAGCCTTTTAATTTTTTATTTTTACAGATTTAAGGGGTACAAATGCAGTTTTGTTACATGGACATATTGTGTAGTGATGAAGTCTGAGTTTTTAGGGTAACCATCACATGAATAGTGTACATTGTACCCATTAGGTAATTTCTTTTTCTTTTTCTTTTTCTTTTTCCCCTCTGAGACTGAGTCTCGCTCTATCACCCAGGCTAGAGTGCAGTTGTGCGATCTCGGCTTACTGCAACCTCTGCCTCCTGAGTTCAAGTGATTCTCCCGCTTCAGCCTCCCAAGTAGCTGGGATTACAGTCATCTGCCACCATGCCCAGCTATTTTTTGTATTTTTAGTACAGACAGGGTTTCACCATGTTGGACAGGCTGGTCTTGAACTCCCGACCTCAAGTGATCCGCCTGCCTCGTTCTCCCAAAGTGCTGGGATTATAGGCGTGAACCACCGCGCCTGTCCCCATTAGGTAATTTCTCACCACTCACCCTGCCTCCCACCCTCTCACCTTTCCAAGTCACCTTTCCAAGTGTCTGTCATTCCACTCCCTCTGTCCAAATGCACACATTATTTGCTCCCACTTACAAGTGACAACATTCAGCATTCGACTTTCTGCAGGAACACTTTAGAATTCCCACTCATCCCCTATCCCTCACTGCTTTAAATGACCAGATCTCTGTATAGAAACTTCCCTTCAGTCTGGTACAGTGATTGGCCAACTTCTGTAATGGGCTGGATAGTAAATATTTCTGGCTTTGCAGACCATAAGGTCTTTGTCATAACGACCCAAATCTGTCTTTGAGAGGGCAGACACAGACATTTATTTGTAAATGAATGAATGGGCTGTGTGCCAATACAAGTTTATTTACAAAAATCACTGGCAAGCTGGATTTGGTCAGCGGTCCTCCAACAAAGCTATGCAAAATATACTACACATAGGACTTACAGCATTTCCAAAGCCTTAGACTTTTAGCTATTACACCCCTTGCCCTCCCCAGATCCCTCATGCATACCAAGGGGCTGTAACACATTTTATCCTCACCAAAGTCCTAGGAATAAAAATTAATTATCTCCAAGTGACAGCTGAGCTGTTTTTGACATGCCTGAGGTTTCACAGTGGGCAAGAAGGGGCCATGAGAGTCAAGGCAGTCTGTGACCACAATGCCTGTCTTCTCGCCTCTCCGTCAGGAAACCTGCCCTTTGTGAGACATCTGGCTGACATGAGTGTGTGTAAACATGGAAGAGGCTTTTTCTCCACCTAGTCTCCTGGGGTCTGAAGCTTTAACCTTGATCTCACATTAGCACTGTTCTCCAGACAGCCCTGCCAACCCCTTAATAAAAAGGCAAACATTGCCTTTGGAAGTAAAGGAAAGCTCAATGACCTCATTTAAAAGTAACATCTGTAACAATAAACAGGCTACAGTGAAACTATTAAAAGGGGAGCCAATGGGAGCAAGAATGTTTAAAAAATAAATCAAAACTCATATAGTGCATGATACATTTAGTCTCACCACAAAAGATCATTCTGGTTCATTATAATCATTCCAACACTATAGCACAGTTTCAGGCAAGGTTTCTCCAATTCTCCTGCTGAGGACTCCTTTGGCATCTGATTAAATTACATCCATTATTTGGTACCAGCAGAAGATGATGGATATGATGGTAATGAGGTCCCCGGGGCCCAGAAGTAATCTATCAATGTGCTGTGCTTCCCAGGAGGCCCCTCTCTGACCTAGATGTGGAGGTGAATGAGAGCGTTATTATCCACACAAGCAACCCAGAGGGGGCTTTCCCCATTCCTATGAGTCAGTTAGGTGTCTAGCCACTGGATAACTTGGGCTGGCGTCCAACCACAGGGTCCTTCACACTCACTCTTTCCTCAAAAATGTTGGAAGTGGTCCAGGAAAAAAGCTGGGCAGACGCCCAACCCATCGAGCGGTGATGCACAGCATTAGGATTTAAGTGATGAATGGGCAGGGTCTGTATCTGTCTAAATTGCTCTACACACCTACACCTACCTCAGACAGACACATGTGCGGGAGGCAATAAAGGGTGTTTTTCCTCAGTGAAGTGTATCCCCAAGCTAGAAGTTACTGCACCCTTTTAAATCCTCCTCTGGCGTTTTACCTCTTCCTACCTTCTGCTCTGCATTATCGTTGTTATAGGTACATTCCACCTCCCCCATCTCTAGATTCTAAGATCCTTGAGGGCAAGATCTATACCTGACTCATCTCTGCATCCTAAAGCAGAGATTCCTAGTTCTTTTCACATTGAGGCACACATTCTCTGAGAGATGCAGGATTGGTATCTGTAGCACACAGGCTGGGATGATCTGTACGTTTGTGTGTTTCGTTCTAAAATCTTATTTTCTTCTAATGCCAACTTTTTTTTTGAGACAGAGTCTCACTCTGTTGCCCAGGCTGGAGTGCAGTGGCACGACCTTGGCTCACTGCAACCTCTGCTTCCCAGGTTCAAGTGATTCTCCTGCCTCAGACTTCAGAGTAGCTGGGATTACAGGCACCCGTCGCCATGCCCAGCTTATTTTTGTATTATTAGTACAGACGAGGTTTCACTATGTTGGCCAGGCTGGTCTCAAACTCCTGACCTCAGGTGATCTGCCTACCTTGGCCTCCGAAAGCGTTGTGATTACAGGCGTGAGCTCCTAAACCCAACCTACTGCCAAATTTAATTTAAAAAATTAAATATTGTGACTATATCAATATAGAAGCAATGACAATTTTAAATATGTCTTAAAACCTAGACACTCCCTTCTCCGAACACCACTGCCTTGATTAAGAAAGTTTGCCAATGCAACCAGCATAGAAATAGATGGAGAGATAAAAAGCCTGCTGTGTGATTTCATGGGTCTATACATGTCCAAATCTACTAACTGTACATGTTAAACACATGAAGTTTATTGGATGTCAATTATACTTCAATAAAACTGTTTTAATAAAACAGTGAAAATGTATTGAGCATTATACAAAACAGTTTCACATATGGTGTAATACTTTTCATAATTACCCTATGGGTTTGTTATTTTATTCCCATCTTACAGATGCAGAACTAACATGCTCAAGGTGGCAAGAGCACAGCATGATTTGATTGATTTAGGTGTGCTTGCTTTAACACTACATATAGTACTTCTCTGTGTTAAGAAATACATGCTAGGCCGGGCGCGGTAGCTCAAGCCTGTAATCCCAGCACTTTGGGAGGCCGAGACGGGCGGATCACGAGGTCAGGAGATCGAGACCATCCTGGCTAATACGGTGAAACCCCGTCTCTAATAGAAAATACAAAAAACTAGCCAGGCGACGAGGCAGGCGCCTGTAGTCCCAGCTACTCGGGAGGCTGAGGCAGGAGAATGGCGTAAACCCGGGAGGCAGAGCTTGCAGTGAGCTGAGATCCGGCCACTGCACTCCAGCCTGGGCAGCAGAGCAAGACTCCGTCTCAAAAAAAAAAAAAAAAAAAAAAAAAGAAATACATGCTAGATGAATTAGCAATCAACAGATAAAAAACTTACTGAGTATTCTTGAGAGGCAGAATAAATATATAAACATGCAGGGGCTTCTCAATCAAAATAACAGATTTATTAGTTTGTATGTACAAGGTAAATAAGTACAATTAAGGAGACGCGTAACAAAATGAAATGATTTCATAATTGGAATAAAACCTAAGGCAAAACTGACCATTTAATCTTATAAGGAAAAACAAACTGCTGAACTGCTAAAGCTGGCAAATACTAGCTGGGTAGTTCAGGCTGGTTAACCTGGAAAATTGCAGAGACACAAGCCACTGCTTAATAGGCAGAGCTGATAGTGCATGTATGACTCTGAGCAACCTTTAACACTAAATAGCATATGTTAGATAAGAGACAGGGTTTTTATATAACCGAGAAATGGTATAGTTGTGATCTCTTAATTATTTTGAGGTGTTCAACAGGTTAGAGACATGAGCCTTAGGTGGCTTTTATTTTTCACTGTCAACTTCAGCAAGTATAAGAAAGCCATTTGGAAATGGCCTGGTGTTATTTTGCATCTTCTACTTAATTCAGGTTAGTAGTTATCAACTAGAAAAAAGACCCTGGTAAATCAGAATGGACTGGGAATGAAAAGCCACAGGTTCAAGTCCCATCTCTTAAGACTGGCAAGCTGTCTGACCTTAAATTTACTCTCTATATAGCATCCAAAGGCTTCTTTCTAAAATGTAAATCAAATCCCCTGTTGCTTTGCTTAAAACCTTTCAAAGGTTCCCTACTGTACTACACTTAGCATTAAATTCAAACTCTACAAGGCCCTGCATGACCTGGCTCCTTCCTATTCTCCAACCTCACCTCTTCCCCCTTCAACTCAGTACATTGTACATCAAGAGCCAATTCTTTCAGTTCCACAAATGTGCCCTTGGTACAAGGTGATCCTTAGGCATGGGAAAATTCTTTCTTCACTTTTCAGATAGCTCTTTTTAAGCCTTCAGGTGTTGCCTGAAATTCCACCTTCTCAGAGATCCTCCCCTGACCACTCTCGATTCTTATCCTCTCTTATAGTACTTGGTATTTTCCTTCATAGCAAAAACTGGTAATGTCTTGTGTAATCTTTACGTAGCTATGTGTTTAGTATCTCTTACATAGGGGACCTTAAGCTCCATGGGGAAGGAAGTATACAGATTTACAACTAGAGAGGAAGAACAAACTTCCAGCTGGCTTTGATCAAGTTCATAGAAAAAAAGGGAAAAGGGGAGCATCCTCACTCCTACTGACTTAGAATATATAAATCAGCACTATGAGACTATTATCAGTGGCCCAAGACTATATATATATATGGAATATCCAAGTGGTACCAGGAAAAGTTTATTTAGATGAACATATGGAGAAAATTTAATGTCAGTCTTTTAAAAACAGAGCCATCACAGGTAGCTCACTATGACCACTGATGAGCAAGGGCAAGAGGAAGTGTTTTCTCATTTCAAGTATTCTCATTACAAGCATTTCAAGTATTTACTATTTCAAGTATTAATTATCAGAGCAACCATGAAATCTCTTCCTCTGAAGCCCTTACAAGCAGGAATGATGCCTAGTAATTTAAGATTATTTGGATAGAGCCCAGGAGACTATCAGCGGGCCAGTGGAAGGTGAATTTGGTCCTAAAAATTTTGCCTTTCAATTTTGCTGCAGACTGTGTAGTGGGAATCTTTCTATTTGGCTGTAAGTTTGGGACCTTCCTCCTCCAACCAACTCTAAGGCACAGGATCTTAATAGTTTCTGTTCCATAAATGCTTTGGTAGTCTGGAGAAGACAGAATCTTTGTAAAGCATACAAATAAAACATTTAAGATGCCAAAAGAAACCTATTATAAAGAATAGTTTCCAAAATATTACAAACGTAAGTGTATGATAATATATGTGCTTCCTATTAGTGCATTAAGAAAAAGAAAGGTTATGGTAGGTCTCATACCTTCCATGATTTGGAAATCATGATGAGCATACATGATATTTCAAGACATATTCAGCAACTGTTATGTGAGATGAAAATTGCCATGATTTCTTTGATGACAAAAATCCCTGGTATGAAATGTACACTGTGGATTGTTACCTTAATTTATGATTGAATTAGAGATCAATTAAAATACAGATCTAATTTATTTAACATCCAAATGGATGAATCTCTTAATTCTATCTGTGAACTCCTTAGAAGGGTATGAGGTCTGTCTCTAAGGGACAACGCACTGCTGTCGATTTTAATATTCATATGAATTAGAAATCTGCTTACAAAGGAGGTTTCACTGTAAGGACAGTCTCTGTGGTGACCACTATTAAGTCGCATTTCTAAACAGCTACATGTAGGTGGAGAAGGAAGATATCTAGATAGTCATTATTTCCAAAGTCAATATGGTCTCTATTTTATATTAACAAAAATTTATATTAACAAAAGTTCACAGCAGCTCAGAAAAGTCCAAACTACTTTAAAAAATTAAATCATTGAAGGCCTATGATGCCTGGATGAAAAAACTGATAAGATATGGTGCTGCCAGCCCACTTCTCCTTCTTTAAACCTTTACCAACGAAAAATTCCCAGGGTGCCAAGCAGATGATAATAAGTAAAGAGGGAGATGAGATTTAGACAAAAATAACAATAAGACCCCAGGTATCATTCTACGTATTTTGCTTATATATTTTTGAAATCTCATAACAATTCATTTTATAAAGTCAATATAATTACTGTCATTTTACAAAGCAGAAAACTGAAGCTGAGACAGGTGAAGCAATTTACCTATGTCCACACAGTTATTATAACTAGAGGAGGCAAATTCTGACCAATGGATCTAGTAAGTCATCTTGCTTTTTCCCCTTCCTTCTTGCCTTATCAAATATTTATTGAGTCCTGACTATGTGTAAGGCACAGTGCCGGGATCATGCCCTCTGCTTTTGGGTCTAGAACACTTTCTACTAAACCAAGGGAAGATTCTTGGCATGCAGCAGTGAGAACACAGATGAGGGTACCTGGCAGAGAGGTGCTCTTAGATCCGACCTCCAGTGCCTACCACCATTCCAAGATGCTCTTGCCCAGAGCATCCCAATATTTAAGGCTCTCGAATACAGATTCTATTTGATCTCTACACTAAAAAATACTGACAAAGTAATATCATAAAATGGAAGGAAACAGGTCTTCTGACAAGCTCTATTTCCTCCATCACCCTCTGTGTAAGGAATTCAACAAACTGACTGTTTCTTAGCGTTACTATGCTAATTCTAAGCAAAACCCCACAATTTTTTAATAATCATTGGCTTATTTTTCTTTAGCCACAGCACACAAACTGTTGTCAGATATGCAGCTGAAAAAATATGCCTTCCCCATTTCAGGCATTCTCACTTTCCATTTGTTGAGTCTCAAGACCCTCCAGCATACAGTATACTAAACTCTCCATGAATAATTCTAACAGATGGGCCCCAGATTCTCTGACCCCCAGACGTTTTCCTTCCAATTTCACTATCTATATCTAACTGGTTCTTATGTCATCAGCCTCTGCAGTCAAAACAAAACCAACCATGTCCTCCAAACTCCTTGTCTGCCCTCTTTAATGCTTAAACTACCTCATCTATGGGAAAAAGATGGATTTTTGTTGGGTTGTGACTTCTGTTTTTCTCAACAATATTGTCCACCAGAGGTAGGGACACATAGAACATGCTCGTAATGGAAAGCTTATTGCCTCCCACCTCAAGGATATCTGGGCTTCCTGATGCCCAGCCCAACACCACTCAGAAAAACACATCAAGCTGTCTACCTCCCGCGCTTGCCAAATAGAAAACACAAGAGCTATCCTAAATGCACAGGGACACAGACAAACGAAAACACACATACTTCCTCAACAGAACAAAACTGACTTAGCACCTCTCAGTAATGTTCTGCACAACAGCAAACACTCTGGAGGAGAAGAAAATAAATTAACATTCTGAGGATTCCAAACAAAATTTGTGGCATCATACTGGATCCCACCTTCCCAATTCCCACCTCTCACTTACATCTTGAGTATTGTTTTGCCATATACTATTCTGCTATTCCGGAGGGGCCATATATTTCAGTGACCACTGGATACTCTTTATGCTGCTCCAGGGGTGGTAAGCATATTGAGCACTTGACAATGTACCAGATAAGGCTTTTATCTACATTACCTCAGTTAATTACTACAACAACCCTATGAGAGTTTTTAAGCAGGGGAGGGAAAAGAGCTTTATGGAAAATGGAAGGAAGTGTAAGTTAGCCTGGAAGGAGGAGTACCTGGGACCAGACTACTAAGGTCATCAAAGAGTGAAAGGAAGGCAGTGGAAAGGGGCCATGACATAAACAAAATGGCTAGATGCAAGTTGAGTGGGATGGCAAGAACTAGAGAATTGATGTAGACCACTCTTCTTAGTTGCGTAGCTGAGACAAGGGGAAAGATTACTAATAACTTAGGATATAGGACTGTTTTTCATTGTTATTGCTATTTTTTTGAGGTAAGTTTTATTATTCATCATTATTGCTATTTTGTTTTTTAATCTATGAGGTAGGTTTTACTTATTATTCAGGAAACCAAGGCATAGACAGGTTACTTTTTTTTTTTTTTTTTGAGACGGAGTTTCACTCTTGTTGCCCAAGCTAGAGTGCAATGGCATGATCTCGGCTCACTGCAGCCTCCACCTTCCGCGTTCAAGTGATTCTCCTTCCTCAGCCTCCAGAGTAGCTGGGGTTACAGGAGCGTGCCACTACGCCCGGCTAATTTTTTGTATTTTTAGTAGAAATGGGGTTTCACCATGTTAGCCAGGCTGGTCTTGAACTCCTGATCTCCGGAGATCCGCCTACCTCAGTCTCCCAAAGTATTGGGATTACAGGTGTGAGCCACTGCACCTGGCCATTATTACTGTTTGTAAAGCTAAGGATATTCTGGTTCAGAAAGGTGCGGAGTGACTTAAACCCTGAGCCCTCAATGGGACCTAGGCCATGTTGCTCAGTGATCTGCCACCACACTGATCATGCCAGTTAAGGCCCATTGCAAAAGTTAAACTAATGACAGTTGACCAAGCCTGTTTCTGGGGGCAACTCAATGATCCTTTCCTATCTCCTTGTTATTATTTTAGTCTAAGACTAAGGCTAAGGAGCAGGCATCCTCAAATCCCTGATTCTGTTCTGAGCTCATAGCTCTTTGTGTCCATTCTAGGTTGATTATATAATGCAAAAATAACCAGTCCATTCTGTCCTTGATTCAGCCTGGTCATGGGCTCAGGGAACCCAGAATAAACTTCTGGGGATAATCCAAAACCAGTGGGGTTCCACCACTCTCCCTTCTTCCTATCTAGTAGACCATTCCCAGAGGACCCAAAGGTCCAGGTGATCTTCAAGCATTTATAAAAGAAATAACAGAAAATTAACAAAAATGTAGTTCTCAAGCCTAGGTGATCATCACAATTTTTAGAACCCACAGATTACCAAGCCAACATTCTGATTCACTATGTCTGTGTGGTGGCTGAAGAATAGTTTTGTTGGTTTGTATTTTTTTTTGCAAAGCACCCCAGGTGACTCTGATGTTCAGTTTGGTTTGGGGCAACTAACCCGAGACATTAATCTCCATTTTCCCATCTGTTTGTTTCACTTCTTTCTCTGTCTTTGGCATGTAAACATTTTTAAGTTTTTCTAACTTAAAAAAAAAAAAAAAGCAATAATGATGAAAAACATTCCTATAACCTATCAGTAACCTTTCCCCTTGTCTCAGCTATGCAACTAAGAAGAGTGGTCTACACCAATTCTCTAGTTCTTGCCATCCCACTCAACCTGCATTTAGCCATTTTGTTTATGTCATGGCCCCTTTCCACTGCCTTCCTTTCACTCTTTGATGACCTTAAAAGTCTGGTCCCAGGTACTCCTTCTTCCAGGCTAACTACACTTCTTTCCATTTTCCATAAAGCTCTTTTGTCTCCCCTGCTTAAAATATCTCAGTTGGTTGCCTTCAGAGTAAAAAACAGATAAAACACAACCAAACAAACCCAAACAAAACACCTCAGACTAATATAAACGATCCATTAAAATCTGGCTTAGCACTACTCTTATTTTCTGATACTCAACTCCCTCCTAAACAATGATCCATACTGCATGCACATTTTATAGATTCCAAAATGCATGCTTGCCACAAGCACATCACCTGGATAATTCTTACTACATTTAAAAGACCCAGCTCAGAGCTCACAACCTGGGTCAAGTGCCCAGGGTTCACCTTCATCATCATAGCACTTAGCATTTTATCATAATTGAACTTGTCTGTTGATTTTTTCCTCCTCTCCCCTCTCACCAATACACTTCATTATTTTGGTGTCTGGCATAGTAACCACCACATGCTTGTCACTTGAGAGAAGCTCTTTATGAGGGAGAGCCAGGAAGGAGTCAGAACTTATTCTGGGTCTCAAGATTAGGTAACTAGTAAAATGAAGCTGCTGTTAACTGACATATGGAACATGGGCCAAGGAGGAAGTTTGGGTGGGTAGAGAGACTATTTATAGGTATGGTTTTAGATACAAAGAGTTTCAAGTGTCAGTAGGCAGAATACAGTGATGGAAATATATCTCTTCACCTTAAGCAGTCTATCTCAGGGAGGCCATTGACTAGCAGTCAGGACACATAATGTTAAGCCATGTCAATACCAACAATTGCTCATCGACTTTAGGTAGATCAGAACTTCTCATCTGTAAAAATGAAGCTTATAATGGCCCTTGGTGTCTGGTAAGAATAAAATGAAAGTATAAAATGGTTTATGAGGTACTAAGCAGTAATGGACTGATTGTTTTGTATATATTGTGTGTCTGGGCTCACCATAGATGGTTTCACGTGACTCCAGAATACCATTATTCATTTGTATAGTCTGCATCACTCCATATCATGGGACATTTATGTGTGTTGATTTGCTACTTAGCTAAGGACACCACTGCAAACTAACAGCAAATCACAACCACAATCCTTTTTTCATCGAAGTCCTTCAAGAGTCTTGGTTATTCAACAAAAGCACAACAAAAACCCTAGTGGCTTTCGTTCTTTCTTTCAGTAAGAATTTACCGTGTACCTGCTATGGGCAAGGCACTGGACTGGGCACTTGGCATACAATAAATAAAAAGAAGCACAAGGTCAAGTAGGTGTCTAACTTAAAAAAATCAAAAATCTGTAGTAAGAATGTGCCATAGAGTAAAGTCATAAACGGTCATAACTGAGCCAATACAACCCTGGAAGGCCACCCCAGCTTCCAAGCAGTCCTGGGGGTGGCAGAGGCCTTTGCTGACACTGTGTAGAAGCCCTGCTTTCTCCCACTCTCAATTCTCCTTTCCTCCCTTTCCCCATAGGCTGCCAAGGTCCATCTCAGAGTCTGCTTCCTCAGAAAGCCAATCTGCTACAACAAACAAGAAATTCTTATCTACAAGGGTGAAGGAAGGTGACAAGGAAGTTGGGTCCTTAGGAAAAAGTAATGTTTTACACGTCAGAGGCAACTGGCAGTGTGCTGCAGGATGAAACAATAATGTGATCAAAAGTATGGAGTGGTGATGGAGGTGGGTGATGCTGAAGAAATGAAGGGGATATTCCTGAGGCTAGAGCCCAGAGGACTCAAGGAAAAGGAGCCGAAGATGGGGGTGCACGGTCTCCAACATGAGCTTAGATGTAAAGGGAGCCATCAGAGGATTTTGAGAAATGCAGTTACAGAGGAGATTTTTCAGAATACTCAGTGTGTGTTTAGGATGTGTGGAAAAAGAGGGAAGAGAAGCAGGGAAACCTTCTGGTGGTGGTGGTGGTGGGGTTCTACATTAATTATTCTTCTAGAAAAGCAATGAGGATCCAAATTTACCACAGTAGCAGGGGAAAAAGAAAGGGGATTCAAGACTGATTTTTAGACTATAGAAACTGAGCCAAATTTCCCTTTCAATGAATAGAGGACAATGAGACCTATGTTACAAGTCAGTGTACCAATCAAGAGCCACTCATAGGCAGATGTCCAGCTGGTGTCTAGACCAAACAAGAGCAACACACAGGCAGATGCACAGCCGGGTATCTAGGCCTAACAAGAAGAGCAATGCACAAGCAGGTGCCCAGCGGGGTGTCTAGACCAAACGAGAGCAACCTATAGGCAAATGTCCAGCCAGGTGTCTAGACCAAACAAGAACAACCTATAGGTGGGTGTCCAGTCAGGTGTCTAGACCACAAAAAGAAAAGCAACACACAGGCAGATGTCCAGCCAGATGTCTAGATGAAATAAGAAGAACAATACATAGGCAGATGTCCACTCAGCTGTCTAGACCAAATAAGAAGAGCACCACATAGGCAGATGTCCAGCCAGATGTCTAGACCAAACAAGAGCAACCCACAGGCAGGTGTCCAGCCAAGTGTCTAGAAAAATGAGAGCAACACACAGGGAGATGCCCAGCCAGGTGTCTAGACCAAGCAAGAAAAGCAATCCATAGACAGATGCCCAGCTGGTGTCTAGACTAAACAAGAGCAACATACAGGCAGATGCCCAGCCAGGTGCCTAGATTAAACAAGCACAATGCACAGGGAGATGCCCAGCCAGGGGTCTAGTACTTAGTGAACACTTGATAAATATTCACTTATTTATTTATACCCTTACTTGGACAATGACTCGTGTTAGGTCAAAATGGATAAAACCTAGAGAAGTACTGAGTGGAGAATGGTGAGGAAAAATTCCCAGAATGAAGGTAATACTGAATATGACAGGGAACTCAGACTGGGGAGCAAATTCAGAGGAAAGTTTGTTTTGTGTACCTACAGGAAAATCACAGAGAGATGTGTGTCCTGAAGGTGGTTATTCAATAAACAAACTCAGAAATAGACCAGGTCTTAAGCTAGAGATTGTGAATTCACCAGCACACGGCAGGAGCTGGGAAGCTGGTTAAACTTAGAATATTCAGGAAGATAATGATTAGTGAGGTGAGGAGGATGGTAAGAGAGGATATATGGGGACATCTACTCTGAGCAACAGAATAAAGAAAAATGAGCCCCAGAAGAAAAATAAGGATTAAACAGAGACATAAGAGGATAAATAGCAGAACATAATTTTATAGAAACCAAAGGATAAGAGAGTTTCAAAAAAGAGGTTTACATGTCAACTACTACAAAATAGTCAAGTAAAATTGTAGAAGAGTCACTTGAAATCCTTCCAGGGAGCAATGATATCCTGCCTTTTAAATACATAGCCACACCTTAGAGATACTGCAGCTCAGTTCTAGACCCCTGGAATAAAGTGAGTAAGGCAATAAAGTAAGTCACACGAAGTGTTTGGTTTCCCAGTGCATATAAAAGTTATTTTTACACTACACTATAGTTTATTAAGTGTGCAAAAGCATGATGTCTTAAAAACACTGTCATACCTTAATTTAAAAATATTTTATTGCTAAAAAATGCTAATGATCATTTGAGCCTTGAGCAAATTACAGTCTTTTTGCTGGTGGATGGTCTTGCCTTGATGTTGGTGGCTGCCGACTGATCAGGATGGTCGTAGATGAAGGTTGGGGTGGCTGTGGGAATTTCTTAAAATAAGACAACAATAAAGTTTGCTACACAAATTGACTTCCTTTCACAAAAGATTTCTCTGTAGCATGTGATAGTATATGACAGCATTTTACCTACGGTAGAAATCCTTTAAAAAACTGGAGCCAATCCTCTCAAACCCTGCTGCTGTTTCATCAGCTAAATTCATGTAATATTCTAAGTCCTTTGTTGTAATTTCAACAATGTTCACAGCATCTTCACTAGGAGTACATTCCATCTCAAGAAACTATTTTCATTGTTCATCCATAACAAGCAACTCCTCATCTGTCTAAGTTTTATCATGAGATTATACCAATTGAGGCACATCTTCAGACTCTATTTCTAATTCTAGTTTTCCTGGTATTTCTACCACATTTGCAGTGACTTCCTCCACTGAAATCTTGCCCCGAAAGTCATCCATGAATGTTAGAATCAACTTCTTCCAAACTCCTATTAGTGTTGATATTTTGACCTCCTCCCATGAATCCCAAATGTTCTTAATAGCATCTAGAATGGTGAATCATTTCCAGAAGGTTTTAATTTACTTTGTCCTGATCCATCAGAGGAATCACTATCTATGAAAGCTATAACCTTATGAAACGTATTTCTTAAACAATTAGACTTGAAAGTAAAAATCACTCCTTGATCCATGGGCTGCAGAGTGGACATTGTACTAGCAGCCATAAAAACGACATTAATCTCTTGGTACATCTCCATCAGAGCTCTTGGGTGACTGGGTGCACTGTCAATGGGTAGTAATATTTAGAAGGGAGTCTTTCTTTTTTTTTTTGGAGGAGTGGTGCTCCATTGTGGGCTTAAATATTCAATAAAACATGCTGTAAACAGATACTTCCAGGTTTTTTGAAAAGAGGGAGAGAATTAATTCTAAGCAGAAAGCCAAACAAATGCATGTGACTCATTTTCCCTGAAAACATCTGAGTATCGCTCTATATACTACTACCTAGACTGGTGCTTCAATGACCTAGGTATTTTCCTTACATACACATTATAAAATTTAGCAACAAGGGCTGAACGCGGTGGCTCATGCCTGTAATCCCAGCACTTTGGGAGGCCGAGGCGGGCGGATCACAAAGTCAGGAGATCAAGACCACGGTGAAAACCTGTCTCTACTAAAAATACAAAAAATTAGCTGGGCATGGTGGCGGGCGCCTGTAGTCCCAGCTACTCAGGAGGCTGAGGCAGGAGAATGGCGTGAACCCAGGAGGCCAAGCTTGCAGTGAGCTGAGATCGCGCCACTGCACTCCAGCCTGGGGGACAGAGCGAGACTCCATCTCCAAAAAAAAAAAAAATTTAGCAACAAGGAGGATGAGTAACCACCAACATTAATTCAATTCAATAAACATTATATAAGCACCTATACAGTGAAGACCGAATGAGATGTAACCATGTTGATATAAAGATAGATAAATGCTTCTGTGATCTCATAGTATGATAGAAAAGGCAAATGCGCACAAAAATGGTATTGATATATGGAATCCTATTAAAAAAACTTCTACTATAGAGATACTTTGTATTAAGACAATATAATAACTTTCATTTGAATTATGCTTTTATGGTTCATGATATGGTTTGGCTCTGTGTCCCCACCTAAACTTCATCTTGAATTGTAATCCTCACATGTTAGGGAGAAACCTGGTGTGAGGTAATTGGATCATGGGGGCAGTTTCCCCCATGCTATTCTCATGATAGTGAGTTCTCACTAAGTCTGATGCATTAAAAGTGTTTGGCAGTTCCCCCACCCCAACCCCCTCCTGTTGCCATGTAAGACATGCCTTGCTTGCCCTTTGCCTTCCAACATGATTACAAGTTTCCCAAGGCCTCCACAGCCACGAGGAAATGTGAGTCAATTAAGCCTCTTCTCTTCACAAATTCCTCAGTCTCAGGTAGTATCTTTACAGCAGCATGAGAATGGACTAATACAGAAAATTGGCAATGAGGTAGTGAGGCACTGCTATAAAGATACCTGAGAATGTGGAATTGACTTTGGGACTGGGTAACCAGCAGAGGTTGGAAGAGTTTGGAGGGCTCTGAAGAAAACAGGAAGATAAGAGAAAGTCTGGAACTTCCTAGAGATTTGTTGAATGGCTTGGACCAAAATGCTGATAGTGATATGGACAATGAGGTCCAGTCTGAGGTGGTCTCACATGTGGATGAAGAACTTACTGGGAACTGGAGCAAAGGCCACTCTTGCTATGCTTTAGCAAAGAGACTGGCAGCATTTTGCTTCTGCCCTTGCAATCTGTGGAACTTTCAACTTGAGAGAGATGATTTAGGGTATCTGGCAAGGAAGAAATTTCTAAGCAACAATGCATTCAAGAGTTGACCTTGCTGTTTCTAAAACTGTATGCATATATGCATGAACAAAGATGATCTAAAACTGGAATTTGTATTTAAAAGGGAAGCAGAGCACACGTCTGGAAAATGTGCAGCATGACCATGTGGTAGAAAAGAAAAACCCATTTCCTGGGGAAAAATTCAAGCCAGATGCAGAAATTTGCCTAAGTAACAAGGAGCTGAATATTAATAGCCAAGACAATGTCTCCAGGGCAAGTCACAGGCCTTCACAGCAGCCCCTCCCATTACAGGCCCAGAGGCCTAGGAGGAATAAATAGTTTCTTGGGCCAGGCCCGGGGCTCTGCTGGTCTGTGCTACCTCAGGATGTGGTGCCCTGTGTCCCAGCCACTCCAGCTCCAGTCATGGCTAAAAGGGGCCAAGGTGCAGCTTGGGCCATAGCTTCAGAGGATGTAAGCCCCAAGCCTTGGCAGGTCCCATGTGGTATTGGGCCTGTGGATGTACAAGCGACAAGAGCTGAGGTTTCGGGGCCTCTGCCTAGATTTCAGATGATGTATGGAAACACCTGGATGTCCAGGCAGAAGCTTGCTGTAGGGGTGGGGCACTCATGGAGAACCTCTGCTAGGGCAGTGTGGAAGGGAAATGTGGGGTTGGAGCCCCCAGTGGGGCACTGCCTAGTGGAGTTTTGAGAAGAGGCCACCATCCTCCAGACTCCAGAATGGTAGATCCACTGAGAGCTTGCACCGTGCACCTGGAAAAGCTGCAAACACTCAAGGCTAGCCCGTGATAGGAGCCAGGAGGTGGGCTTACCCTGCAAAGCCACAGGGGCGGAGCTACCCCAGGCCATGGGAGGCCATCTCTTGCATCAGCATACCCTGGATGTGGGACAAGAAGTCAAAGGAGATCATTTTGGAACTTTAAAGTTTAAAGACTGCCCTGTTGGATTTTGGACATGCATGGGACTTGTAGCCCCTTTGGTTTGGCCAACTTCTCCCATTTGTAATAGATCTCTTTGCCCAATGCCTGTACTCCCATTGTATCTAGGAAGTAACTAACTTGCTTTTGATTTTACAGGCTCATAGACGGAAGCGACTTGCCTTGTCTCAGATGAGACTGTGGACTTGGACTTTTGAGTTAATCCTGGAATGAGTTAATATTTTGGGGACTCTTAGAAGGGCATGATTGTATTTTGAATTATGAGGACATTAGGTTTGAGAGGGGCTGAGGCAGAATGATATGGTTTGGCTGTGTCCCCACCTAAATCTCATCTAGTAGTTCCCATAATCCCTATGTGTCGTGGGAGGGACCCAGCAGGAGGTAACTGAATCGTGGGGATGGTTACCTTCATGTTGTTCTTGTGATAGTGAGTTCTCAGGAGATCTGATCATTTTATAAGGGGTATTTCCTCCCTGCTTCACTCTGCACTTCTCCTTGCTGCTGCCATGTGAAGAAGGACTTGTTTGCTTCCCCTTTCACCATGATTGTAAGTTTCCTGAGGCCTCCCCAGTCATGCTGAACTCTGAGTCAATTAAACCTCTTTCCTTTATAATTACCTAGTCTCGGGTATGTCTTTATTATTAGCAGCATGAGAGTGGACTAATACAGTAGGTCTAAATGTGGGAGCTTAAATAAACAAATTAAGATTTGTTTTACTGATTTTACTGCATAAAATCTTATTATTTATTTTTTTTTGAGACGGAGTCGCGCTCTGTCGCCCAGGCTGGAGTGCAGTGGCCGGATCTCAGCTCACTGCAAGCTCCGCCTCCCGGATTTATGCCATTCTCCTGCCTCAGCCTCCGGAGTAGCTGGGACTACAGGCGCCCGCCACCTCGCCTGGCTAGTTTTTTTTGTATTTTTAGTAGAGACGGGGTTTCACCGTGTTAGCCAGGATGGTCTTGATCTCCTGACCTCGTGATCCGCCTGTCTCGGCCTCCCAAAGTGCTGGGATTACAGGCTTGAGCCACCGCGCCCGGCCAAAATCTTATTTTATAAAAATAAAAAAATGTTCAGGATACATTTACTAAGTTAATAAAAGGCTATATCCATTTTGATATGTAGTATGAGTGTGAGTGTGTATATTTGTATTTATATACATATGTTGTGTATATATGTATATATGCCAGTATATGGCTAACAAAATCTTCTGAAGTCAGTGTAATAGGGTTGTTGTGAGAAACTATAAGAACGACCAAACTTTGACATAGCTTGCAGTATAGGAATAGAGTCTGAAGAGGGAATCAGGTACAGAAAGGAACCTTATTTGTTTAGTTCCTTAATTCTGTGTATGCATATACATAGTATACACCTATACATACGAATATAAACTGAATCATACAAGCTCAAGAATCTAGATTTCTGAGTGACTAAACAGCTTTTAAATGTTATATAAATAATTACATATTTTATGACACTAATGCAATCATGAAGCTGAAGCAACTGGGCATAAAAAGGAATGAGAAATGCCTAGCTTGGTTGATTTTTCTTCTTTATTTTAGGTAGAACATGGCTTTTTCATTGCATTGTTACCAGGAGAATTTTTCTAATGCAGATTTAATGGGTAATTTTCATGGTATTTTAAAGAGAAAAACTTATAGAGTACGTATTCATAGCTACTCATTATCAGTCATAGAAGAAAATGATGAAACCAGAACAAACGACAGCCTTTAAGACCCACCTGTACATCCTATCCTATAGCATTTACCTCTGTAACGTGACTTATAAATGCCCCTTACACCCCGTGAATCCTTTTTCTCAATGAAGACTGCAATGTTACCAAGATCGAAGTTTGCAACTTCAAATGCTCTTTAAAATCAAATGCAATAAAGAAAGTCCAGACGCTTTTTCTTTCAGTGAGAAAGACTAACTCCTACTTCACTCTCACCTCAATTGCATAACTCAAGAGAGCAAGAGACAACTTCTCTTGGACTCTTCAAATAAACTCTCTTTAGGGATCAGGCCATGCACAAGAAAATAGCTCAGCAGGAATTTAAAAGAAAAAAAAGAGAGAGAGTGAGAAAGTGGGGATAAAAGCAGGAAAGAACCTGAGCAAAACATTACCAGAACCATAATATAACACATGCACTGTCAAACTTTAGTTATTTGAATAGACTCAGGGACAAGGAGTCAATTTAGAAAGTAGGGATCTGGCAGGGGTGGTTTTAAGAAAAAGAATACACATGTGTGTTGGATGAATGGACACATGACCTAGTTTTGGATAAATGAAGCTAAGAATGGTTTATAATTTATGTGAGTCTGCTTCCAGCTAGTCTGAGAGGCAATCTGAAACTGTGTTATCAATTAGGGGCCCATTGATGAATTATATACAGTCTGAAAGAGCCTAAGGCTGGACATCTTACAGATGTAAATATCAGACATGTGATAACCTATGAAGTACATTAATTCTGCTCTGAAAAGGGGCATGAGCTGTACAGGAGGAAAAGGGGGAACTCTGAGGTCACCTTTCACCATATCCCACTCCTCTCATATTACAAATAACTGCTCAAGTATGTGGACTTTGGGATGTAGCCACTGCCTAGTAGAATGCTGCAAAACTTCAAATGCAAGCAAGTCGGTTCTTAAATACCTGAATATTGCCAAAATCTGCTTGTAAATCTAGCTGTGTCAACTGTGCTGAGAACAACTCTTGTTATATAGTGGGTTATACTTGAGACATGCTCATAGAAATATAAAAATTCAGGATCTCGTCTTTATATTCTACTTACTTCTGTCCTCTCCACACTCTTCTTCCCCATGCTCTGAGTTTTCACACTATCTGAACTCTCTTCCTTAACAAATAAACACTGAAATACATCAGCATTTTGTTGGGATTATTTGTGCACTGAGTTTCAGTCTAAATTCCAGTAATAGGAGGTAATCTTAGTACCACTAATAGGTCTTTAATGCTTATTCCCTGGTCCTCACTTTCAGCTGATGATCTTGTTCTCTAATTCTCTTGAAAAAAAAAAAAAAAAAAAAGAATCACTAAGAAGGGAGTGCCACTAAGTTCACACCCATCATCACATAAGCATCTCCACACATGTACTCTTCCTTTCCTCTTCTTGCTATGAATAAACTCTTTGTGCTTCTAGGTCCTTTACTGGTGACACAGCATCTCTTACCTAATCAAGGAAAAAGCTCTAGCAATCTTCTCCCCTTGCTCTTGTGTCAATCTCTACTGAATTATTCCCTTTGGCACATAAACTGAGTATAATTTCTCTCAATTAAAAAATATCTTCTTGATCTCATCTGGCCTTCCAACTTCCCTTTAAGCAAATCTCAGGAGTTCAAGTCCTTATTTTCTCTGACTCCTCTCCTCTGTTCTCCAGAGCTTGAACCCTCTAGGATGAGCCTATGATACTATTCTACCAAACAACCCTTGACAAGCTCACCCATAGCCTCTACACTGCTAAATCATATGGTTGGTTTTCTAGACCCTCAGCATACAGAGACTAGGTGACAAAGTTGATCTCTCCCTCTTTCTTGCAACACTTTCTTCACTTGGCTTCAGGCAGACAGCCCTCTTGGTCCTCTTTCCACCCACCTGACTGCCCTTTCCCAGCTCCCTTTCCAGCTTCCTCTTCATCTCAGTGTCACCTCAGCAGTAATGCACCCCAAGACTCAGTCCTTGGAGCCCTTCTCTTTTCTACCCACGATCACTTGCTACATGATCTAAAAGAACCTCATGATTTTGGTACTATCAACACACGATGAATCTCTAGCCTTGGTTATTCCCTAGACTGCAGACTTACATGCCCAACTGCTTATGAGGCCCTTTACTTAGATATCCAACAAGCATCTCAAATGTAACTTTTAATAACCTGCCTCTCACATAAACCTGCTCTTCTCCCAGCATTCCCCATCACAGTAAATGACAACTCTGTCCTTCTCCTTATAAGGCCAAGGATCTTAAAAGTCCTTCTGGACCTCTCTCTCACTCTCATATACCCACCCAGTCCCCCATCCTGCCCACTATCCAATGGACCAGCAAATCCTACCGATTCTATCTTCAAAACATATTCAGAATTCAACTGCTTCTCACCACCTCCACTGTCACTGCACTATTAATACTATCATCGTCTGCCCCCTGGATTTTGGAGTAACTTTCTAAGTTGCCTTCCCCTACTTCTACCTTTGCCTTGCCCGGTCTAGTCTCGGCTCAGTAAACCTTTTAACCTAAGTCAAATCATGTCACTTCTCTGTGTAACTCCCCCACCACATGATGGCTTTCTATCTCATTCAGAGCAAAAGCTAAAGTCCTTATAACTGCCAGTAAAATAAGGCTCTTGGTGACCCGGCCCCCGACTGCCTCTCTGGCCTAAATAGCTCTTTCACATCACCACCGTTACGGTGGCCATCCTGCAGTTTCCAAGCACACCAAACAGTCACCCAATTCAAGGTATTTGTCCCAGATATGCTGCCCCAAGATAAACTCAGTCTACAATCCCACTTACTCAGATCTCACCCACAAACCCTTAGATGAAATAGTAAGTCGTCTTTTCCTTCCCCCGACAGCCAACCGTATTCCCTACGTCTCATCTCTGCTTTACTTTTCCTTGATAGCATTCATCATCTTCTAACATATCACTTGTTTCTATGTCTCCTGGCTCCTGGCCTCCAGATTATAAGCTCTCTCTCTGTGTGTGTGTGTGTGTGTGTGTGTGTGTGTGTGTGTGTGTGTGTGAGTTTTACAGCTCCTGACCTAGAACAAAAAGGAGTACTTACTATGCAGAAGGCATTTAATAAATATTTGTCAAATGACTTGTAGCTGTACTTATTCCTTCCACTAACAGGTAGGAGGCCATTCTTCCAGGTTATGGCCATATACTAGAGAGGTCATTCACCAGATTTCCCTGTGTAAACTCCCCCCATGGCCTTCTAACTCATTCAGAGCAAAAGTTAAAGTCCATAACCTAGAAGAAAGGGCCTGTGTATTCACTAAGAAAAAGTAACACTACTTCTAACAATGAAGCCAGATCTCAACAATGTGCTCATTATCAGAAACAATACAATAAATAGTAAAATAAGGCAATGAGGATGAGGCCCTGGTTGCCACAGCCTCCAGATCCTCCAAGATCTGACTCACTGAGGTGGGTGGTCCTGGCAGTGGACCATCATTCTGGACCCTAAGTGAGCACACCTCACCCTCAGTCTGCCCAAGCCTGCCCTTTCCTATTGTCAGTCATACAGCCAGGTTAATGGAGCTTCTAGAATCTCAACACCAGACTTAGGATCTATCATTGGAAATATGTCAAGGAAGGTGCTGTCTATTAGAAAGGAGTGAAAATCCATCTGAAAGTAGTCCATAATTCCTTCTTGTTTTATTTTTTTCCCGGATTATAAAAACAACAAATGTTTAATTTAAAATTAAGAAAATTAATAAGGAAGTAAAAATATCTCAGTTTCATCATTAAAAAATAACTATTAACATTTAAGTGTGATCCATCTGGATCTTATATAAATACACACTAATTTTTAAAAGTTAATTATTGTATAAATGCACACTAATTCTTAAATCTCAGCCAGGTGCACTGGCTCATGCCTGTAATCCCAGCACTTTGGGAGGCCAAGGTGGGTGCATCACCTGAATTTAGGAGTTCGAGACCAGCCTGGCCAATATGGTGAAACCCTATCTCTACTAAAAATATAAAAATTAGCTGATTGGTGGTGGGTGTAATCCCAGCTACTTGGGAGGCTGAGGCAGGAGAATCGCTTGAACCCAGAAGGCAGAGGTTGCAGTGAGCCAAGATTGCACCATTGCACTCCAGCCTGGTCGACAGTGCAAGACTCTGTCTTAAAAAAAAAAAAAAAAAAAAAGCGGGGTGAGGTGGCTCATGCCCGTAATCCCAGTACTTTGGAAGACCGAGGTAGGTGGACCACAAGGTTAGGAGTTCGAGACCAGCCTGTCCAACATGGTGAAATCCCATCTCTACAAAAATACAAAAACTAGCTAGGTGTGGTGGTGGGCACCTGTAATCCCAGCTACTTGGGAGGCTGAGGCAGGAGAATTGCTTGAACCTGGGAGGCAGGGGTTGCAGTGAGCCATGATCATGCCACTGCACTCCAGCCTGGGTGACACAGCAAGACTCCATCTCAAAGAAAAAACAAAAACAAAAACAAAAAAACCCATGAGTTACCATGACTTGTAAAAAACTTAACTACATACAATGTTGGATTACAGTATGTATTTCTGGAACACTTATATCTGATCCTATTCAAAGATTGCTATTCCAAGTCTTTAGACCCAGGAACATCTCTCGTGTACCTAGGAATGTTAGGGAAAAAACTGAATTTGGGAACCTGGAGACTCAAGTTCCAGCTTTGCACCCTGTGCAAGTTGTGGAATCCTCCCCGTTAATTTATCTCCCCATTCCATGCCCTTGTCTACCCTCTTTTGTTATTTTTGTAATGAAAACCATTCTCATTTAGCTTCCCTTCTAGTAGTAAACCTCACTTGCTGCAGAGGGTTCCAGATGATCTGACCAATGAAAAAAGATATGCTTAGTAGATTTAGGTTGGATCATTTATCTAGCAGCTATAGTTTTATTATGCCTAAGAAACATGCAACTTACAGCTTGTTCTTTTCAGACCTAATAGATTACATGATTTGTGCATACAATTCCCAAAGACTACAATTTCTGCCCCAAAGTGAGACCTACTGGAGCCCTAAAAGTAAATATTCTGGTCCTCTGCCTTTCTCTTCGGCTTTATGTGTCTACAAGAGACCTGGAATTTGGCAAGTATAGTTCTTCATGTTTAAGGATGCTTTGTCTTTCCAGCAATAAGGAAAGTCTTAGGAGGTTCCTGTGCTTTAGATTTTTTTCTTGGTAAAATCTGAGGATTGGAGATGGTATTATTTCTCAAGTTTCTTCCAGCTCTTAAACAGTGAAGCCTCTAGGTTCTGAGATATATCAATCAACAAGAGTACATAAGACAAACAGAGAAATAAGGAGTGCAACTCCAGGGCAAAAAAGTGGAGATATCAGGTCACTTTGGAGCTATCAGTAGTTATATATAAGTACGAGCACCCAGTCGTTATTAACACTGCCTTCAGCTGAGTTCCAAAGAGAACAGGAAGAAAGTTCAACCTTGGTATACAGTATTATGGCCCTAAGTTTATTAGTAGAAAAGTTCTTACAACATCCTTCCAGAAAAATCCCAAAACAGATTAAAAATTATAACTAGGGAAAGTAAAGAACATCCAATACCTCTTATTGCAAAGATAACAGGGTCTCTAAAATAACCTTTAAAATAACAGATGTAAAATTCACGAAAAATGAGTTAACAGATTGAAGAGCATAAAAAGGTAGTTGGCATGTACCATATATATAGCTATCTAGTAGAAGCTTAAGATGTAAGCTTGACTTTTTTTTCCCTCTCCCTCTCTTGAGGGTTAACTTTCCAGCAAGAAATACTCAATCTTAAGTATGTAATACTTCTCTTCAAAAATTAAAAAAAAAAAAAATTTGAAGCAACATATTTATTCAACTTGAATGTGGTAGAATACAGTTCATCTTTGTAAAACCAACGGATTACTGACCTGAATTTAAGTCTCGTCCTGGATTGAAGGCCCGGCTATTAACAGTAGTAGAAAGTCGATCACAACTAATTGTTCTAGACACATTGGTATTAAAGCTCCCATCGAACCTGAAACAATAGGAGAGAATGAGCAATACTTATTCAGTCCAGAAAAACCAACCAATAAAAATAATGATTTACATTGTGTACATGATAGATCAGCCCATAAACAGTACAACTGTGATTTAGATTTAAATATTCGAAAAAAAAAATTTCGGAATTGGGGGAGGGGCGGGGGGACTCCTGCATCCAGAAGGTTTTAGAAATCAAATTCAATTCCAAGATAAAAACAAACAACCATTCTTCAAATCAACTTTTCTCCAATAAACTTAAGTCAGTACTACTGATAAAATCATACAGAAAATAGATGACAAAATTCAAAACAGAGCTACAAAAAAAAAAAAAAAAAAAAAAAAAATCAGATGGGTGCTCTGACGTTACATGTAAAACAGAATTCTTTAAATTATCCTATTGGAAAACCAATGACCAAGTACAAAAATAGACAGTCGTGAAGGATAAAGAATGGGTGTGGAGTAGGAATGGTCTAGATGTGAAACCCTGCTCTGTCACTATTAGAAAGATTATTCATTTTTTCTGGGTCTCAGTTTTCTTATCTGAAAAAGATAATAAAACTTATTTTCCAGAGCCATAAAAAAATTAAATATAATGTATGGAAGTTCCTCTCATAGTAAATGACACATAGCTTGTACCTGCTAGACTGTCATGCAAATAAGGCAAAAGTCTTTTCATTTCCAGTGGTAGTGTAATGCTAGTACTAGAGCTAGAACAATACTATTATTCTAGCTAGTAGCTGATCAATAAATATTAGTGGAATCAATGATTCATTGCTATAGCAGACAACAATCTGAAAGAATATAATAGGAAAACATACCAGCTTATTTACATACAGTCATTAAGAGTATTTTTAAGGCCGGGTGCGGTGGCTCAAGTCTGTAATCCCAGCACTTTGGGAGGCCAAGACGGGCGGATCACGAGGTCAGGAGATCGAGACCATACTGGCTAACACGGTGAAACCCCGTCTCTACTAAAAATACAAAAAACTAGCCGGGCGAGGTGGCGGGCGCCTCTAGTCCCAGCTACTCCGGAGGCTGAGGCAGGAGAATGGCGTAAACCAGAGAGGCGGAGCTTGCAGTGAGCTGAGATCCGGCCACTGCACTCCAGCCCGGGCGACAGAGCAAGACTCCGTCTCATAAAAAAAAAAAAAAAGAGTATTTTTAAGTAAATTTCATCCAGGAGTAACAAAAGTGAAGGATCTTGAACTTCTAAGTAAACTATTTAGGATTTCAGATCCTGAGAGGACTCAAAGTTTGTAAGAGATCCCCAAATAAATGCAACATGAAATGAGGTTTTTAAAAATTTGTGTTAAAATGTAAACTTCAGGAACCACTAATGCAACTCCATGAACCCAAATAGAGAAGCTCTAAAGCTAGGAGAAACATTCCTAAAAAGCAATATCCATTTGACCACTGGCATGAACTTTAAAATCTGTTGATCACATCTCCTAACACATAAGAACTATTACATGGAACTGATTGCACAAGCAAGGGGACTAGGTTTTCACATGGTATGTTGGTTCCAACACCAGAAGCTAAAAACAGTCTTGCTTTATTTCATATCATCTCAAAGAAGGAGATAGCTGGATTTTAAGAGACCATTAGTCCAGGCTCTAACCTAGTGCAGAGTTACACCGACAATGTCAACTGTGCCTTAAAGGACACAGTTGCTTCATCAACGTGGCTGCCCTTCCTTGGACCTACTCCAGTTTGTCTAGACGAGAAGACTGCTGCCTCAGAAGCCACAGATGGAGGGAAAAGAAGAGATTAATATAGCAGCAGCTGCTGTGTCCATGCTGGCAAGGCACTATCACTACAACCTCACTTCTCTCTAAGCTATAGCTGGCCACACTAAGTCTATTCCCTCCCAGACATTTTTATAAAGGGAGAGATAATAGTTTAGGCTTTGTGGGCCATAAAGACTGTTGCAACTGCTCTGCCATTGTAGTGTGAGAGCAGCTACTGAAAATAAATAAAAGATTGAGTATGGCTGTGTTCCAATAAAACTTAATTTTCAAAAACAGGTGGTATTCCAGACCTGTTTCATCACTGCTGGTCTAGACCAGGGCAGTCCAAGAGAAGTCTCTGGGATGATGAACATGTATTATTTTTGCACTGTCTGACATGTTAGACACATGTGGCTACTGAGCATTTGAAATGTGGCTAGCATAACAGAGACACTACATTTTCTACTTTATTTCATCTTAATTTGTAAATAGTCACTGAAGAATGGCTTCCATATTGGACAATGGAAGGCTGGAAGGTTCTCCTGATTACTTGTCTAGTAATCCTTCAGGTCTCTGTTCATGCATCCCTTCTTCAGAAAGGCCTATCCTGATTGTGACAACTTCCCAAGTCTATGTTAAATGCCTCCATATTCTGTCAAGGCATGTGCCATAATTTTAAATTTACAGTTCTATTCATGTTTTTATAGATCAGGTTCCATAAATAGACAAGAGTGCCATGAAGGTAGGCACCATGTCTTGTTGATTTTGTTCACCACTGCATACATTGCTTAGCATTGTTCTGGTCATAAGTAGGTGCTCATATTAATTGGTCTTTTATGACCATCCACACCATCCAGGGTGCCTAGTCCTGTTCTGGGCTCCCCTGAAGACTCCAAGAAATCTTAGTAAGTGAGGACCATGACTCAGTTGAATGGTTACAATACTGAAAGTCTAGCTACTTCAGAACCACCTGGGATGCATGTTAGAATGCAGATTCCTGGGATCCACTGTTAGAGAGTCTGATTTAGTGAGTCTGGGGTAAGGCCAAGGAATCTGACTTTCACAGGCTCTGGAGGAATGAGAAGTGCCTTCCAATCCTGCTATGCAGATTATTTTAGAAATAAAGCAAAGGAATGGCTTTCTGCATGAGCACGGGTACTTTCCTGTATGACTCAAAGAGACCGAAAACACAGGATCTTCCGAATGGATTTAGATCAAGAGAACAGGGTAGTTCTGAGGTATGTACACAGCTCACATCTGGACTTTGCTGTCCAAGTTATGAACCCTTTCTCCTATCCATTTCACAGTTGAGAAAAATGACACCAAAGACCGCATAGCAAGTCAGGGACCTAAGAGAGACTTGAACCCATCACTCAACTCCTTTCCAGAGACAAACCACATACGATTCCGCATAAGTGATACATAAAGAAGAACTTGCAACTCAAGAGGGTTACTGACAAATCTTCGCAGGAAATGTGTAAACCTGGAGAGAGCCTTTGTCTATCTGGATTAAGTCTCCACAGACAGCACCTCGCTTTCAGCGTTACCCCGTGAGAGAGCTGAAGTTCAATGCTGAGGATACATAGATTTTTCTGGACCTTTGTGAAATGCAAGCTGGCTCGTGGGACCAGGGACATCAGGCAACTATTATTATAGGTTGTTTTACTTCCTTTGCTGAAAAGATCATTTTCAAAAGCATTAGAGAAAACATTTTTATAACAATAAAAATGACAGTGACTCATTAACAAAAGTAGGTGCTTGATAAACATTTCTCCATCATAAAACAGTTTCACGACATGGTACTTGTCAGCAATAATCTACCCGACCTTCTCTTCCCACCATCTCCTATCCTACACTTCTAACCAAACTGGCCCTTCCCTATGTGCTCTTCTGTTCGACCCCAATTGTGACGCTCTCCAGTGTCCACTCCACTCATTCTTCAAAGCTCAGCTCAACTCTTCTTCTTTCAAATTTCTCCCTAGTACTGGCCCATGATGAGTCCTTCCTCCTCCAAGCTGACTAGTGCCATTCTGCTTCTTAACTATATGCTTGTGTCTTCTTCCTATTTTTCTTGTTTTGTAATCAAACAACATAATATCACAGTCCTATCCATTAGATACAGATTTTTTTTTTTTTTTAAAGATTCTGCTTATACCAACAAAACACTAATCAATTGTCTTAGTCCATTTGGACTGTAAACTAGGTGATTCATGAATAACAGAAATTCATTTCTCACAGGTCTGGAGGCTGGGAAGTCCATGATTAAGGTACTGGCAGATTTAGTGTCTGGTGAGGGGCCACTTTCTGGTTCATAGACGTGGCCTTTTCACTGTGTCCTCAGTGACAGGGGCAAGGCAGTTCTCTGGGACCCCTTTTGTAAAGGCACTAATGCCATTCATGGGGGCTCTGCCTTCATGATCTAATCATTTCCCAAAGGCCCCTCCTCCTAATAGGATCGTGTTGGTGATTAGTTTCCAACACATAAATTTGGGAGGGAGAAGGCAAATATTCAGACCACTGCATCAATAAAATTTATAAATAAGATTCATTCTTCGGGAGGCCGAGGTGGGTGGATCACAAGGTCAGGAGATCGAGACCATCCTGGCTAACATGGTTAAACCCTGTCTCTACTAAAATACCAAAAATTAGCCAGGCGTGGTGGCGGGTGCCTGTAGTCCCAGCTATTCAGGAGGCTGAGGCAGGAGAATGGCGTGAACCCAGGAGGCGGAGCTTACAGTGAGCCGAGATCACACCAATGCACTCCAGCCTGGGAAACAGAGTGAGACTCTGTCTCAAAAAAATAAATAAATAAAAATAAGATTTATTATAAATAATGAACAAATTATATTATTCATTTTGCCTTCCCCCTATACCAAATAAATGTGTGTTACATGGGGGTGAAATGCCAAAAAGTTTTATCATGGAACCCCTATTTGACTAAACCCTACCCATGTAGCTCTTGAATTCTCAATTCTCTCTAAAACCTTTTATGTGCTTGAGAAATTTTAGCTTCCCCCAATGGGACTGTAGGTTACTGGAGGATTTATATTTCTCTCTCATGTCTAGCACAGTTGCTGGAAGGTGGGGCATTCCATAAATTCTTACTGGTTGACTGAGTAACGAGAAAGGGCAGAGTTAAGTCACCAGAAAGCTCTGGGCATTTTATTTCATAATATTCATTGAACATCTACTATATTTCCTAAGAGTCTCAACTGCTGTGAGTTCTCTCACATGTGTTGAATTTCAGCCGTGCAGCATTCACTCGCCAGTCAAGTTAGCATGAAAAGCCTAGAAATCAACCTCACTCTGCTGCTTTTCTCACTACCACTGATGTGCCAGTCAGATGAAGAAGGAGGTGTCAATAGGGGCTTAAGATATACAGGGCTGGTGGACCAGCTAGGTTAGCAGGAGTAACTACTGGAAGCACAAGTGAAGAGTGCTTATCTTTCTACCCTTCACTAACACTCTAACGCCTACTGCTTTTTCTGGACTCCAGACTCCACACGCAGGGGTAAAACATGCACAGCCATCCTTGTTACTTTAGCTACCTCTGGTCCCCAGAGGAAGAGTCACCTTGCCGAAGACAGGAATGCATTTTATGCCCATGTGCCTTTGAGAAAAGTGACTTATAAAAAGAAATATGCTATTCGCCCTGATTTGGAGAATGTTGGAAATATAAAGCTCATACTTAAGACACTTTATAAAAAACATGTCACTTATTCTTAGGGGTTACCTAAAAGATTTTTCATTAAGAAGTACATTAGCTGCCAGTCACATTTATACAATTTCGGGTTTACGGAAAGGCCAAGAAGTGGTAAAATCATAGATTTTCATACAAAATGAATGGGCAAATCAACTTAAGAGGTTTGGTTTGCTTCATTCCTCATGCCTGTGCTTTCAAAAAGTTAGTAATGACAATAGAAATTACTGATATAAATCTCCTTTACACCCCGACTCTAAAAAAGGAGATAATGGATTGTAACTGCATTCTATACTCATTTTCATAAGATAAAACCAATGCCTGAAATTCAGTTTCAAGAGAAATAACTCCCTCTCTCCAACCCCTGTAAGTTTTTAAAAAAAAAAAAAAAAACTTCCTTCTGGATTTACTTTCATGAACAACTGATCGAAACTGCATCCCGAGGGAGAAAACAGAACTGTGACTCCCACTTTGATCTCTTCCCCATGGAGAAATTCACTCCCTGCCTGGCTTGCAAGATGTTCATTTGATTGACGTTTGCTCTGATGTGCAAACTGCTTTGAACTTCAGACATTTAATTCTCATCGGGCTGCAGTCATTTTTATTCTCCTTCAACAGGATTTACAAGCAGGAGATCAGCAAATGTAGAAGATAAAATAAATTTGCAGAAGCTTTGAATCTTACATCAAAACAGTGTTCAAGTGAGTTCCAATTGGATTTCATTCAGCCTCGATTCACAGTGTAAATCAACTTTTCAGTGGAGTCCCAGTTTAGAAAGAAAGAGATATAAAAGACCCCACCTCCCCCAACCCCCCATCCCCCCACCAGTTAGGGTTTACTTCCTTTCTTGGTCTTTGTTTAAATTTCCTAGGGAAGGTAATTTGCCAGGCAAATCACTCAGAAACCCGGGTTTTTCTCAATATTTCCAGAGAAGTCTGCCTCATTTATCACATAGCACATAAAAATCACACCCACAGTGTCAGTTCCAAGGGCAGTGATGAAATGCGGAATTGTTCATGGATGAGTTTTTAAGGTAATGATTAAAAAGCAAATCCCTGTGGAAACTGATCATCGAGTTCACACACAAAGCCAATGTAATGATAGCTAATAGGGTAGGGAATATTCTTTACTTGTTTGCTTGTTTTTAATCACTGCGAAAATGCTGAGATAAGTGCAAAAGGTTAAAAAAAATCATTTCTTCTGAAAGCAACACTTGGTATCAGATCAGAAGTGGGTATGGAAGAAATGCTGAAAGGCTTCCAAAGGGAGTTCACAACACAAGCGGGCCTTTGCTGTGAGTGCCACTGAATTACCAAGCTTTGTTTTTAGAACAGCACACATTTTTCTGCAAAACAAAGGCGGTGAAAACCCTTCACTAGTAGCTGCAGGAGCTGCTAAAGGAAGGTTCTGGACACTGAGAAACACTCAGGCCTACTAGTCCCCGGGGCCCTAGTAACAGCCTCACAGGGTCTGGTTTACTGTGATATGACACGGAGACATATCTCTTCACCTCCATTCAACCAGGTTCCCGTTCATTCTTTCTGGGAAGCATCTGCTCTCCAAATATTTGAGCAACACCAGTTGAAAAGAATTAAACAAGAACCTCCTTATCGTCCACTTAACCACCCATGAGAATAAAGTTAAACAAAGAAAGAGCTAAGATAAAAATCAAACATCTGCACTGGCAAATATTTAAACTCTGTTTGAATGGTAGAGGAAAGGGGCAAGAGCAGGATCACTTCAAAAAGGAACTATCACATTTATAAAGTAAATAATACTCAAACCCCCCCTTGACTGAGTTTACTTATTCAAACACCTAAATAAATGGGCCAACCAAAAAGCTGTCAAATAACATGTAATCACATTCCGAGAAATAGTTTTTCCTTGCATCACTGCAGAGATTGGGGTGATAAGTCACATTCTTTTTTTCTTATCAGTAATAAGGATTAAACCTTCAGGGTTCAGCAACTCAGCCAGATTGGAAACAAGGGCTGGCTTCAAATGCCCTTGGAAGGTAAGATTTTCAGAGCAATAAAGTGTCTCCCTCTCTATTAAGTCTAAGTATGACACAGACCAACCATATTTCTTTTTCGCCATTTCCCTACCACAACAGACTATCTCTTTCCCTACCACAGAAAGAGATAAGGCCCTGCTGTGACCTTGTATCTCACTTCCATATTCAAAAGATGGTATTATCATTCAATTCACTTTCTCATAAAGGCTTGGGAAATTGCACAGGTGACAGCTAGGGTGGATTGGAAGTGGGCGCACAGCCACATTAAACATTTATCCTTATCTTCCTCATCACTAGATTGGACGGGGGGCACAAGAAGATGGGTATCTGGAAAAATCAAAGAGAGAACAGGCTGGGGAGAGCAGCTTGGTGGGGTCTGCAGGCTGCCTCTGTGCCATTCCATAGCACCCCTGTCCATCCTGCCACTTGACCTCTAATAGGGACTTGACACACTTGACAGTTATTTATTTATACACCCTTCTCCTTTGCTTGGTAGACACAAAGGGGGAGGTCTTTTCTTATGTTTCTTTATACCCAGGGCCTAGCTCAGAGTCTCCTTGTGAGGAGCAAAAGTTTCGTCAATGTCTGCCGGATAAACACACATAGACAGCCTAAGAGGCTGAGATTTCCCAGGACTAGAGACCAGAGACTGTAAATTGGGTATGTTCTCTCCCCTCACACACACTGATATTTAGTACACAGCAGACAACTGTGAGTGGTAGGGCACAGACACAAAAGAGAGGCACTAACAACTAAGAGTTAGCAGATGACCTTGGAGATTAACTGGTTCCATCTACCAGCACACATGCACCGAGGAGGGAACAGTTCTGTCCACACATCTCCCTGTTCTGTTAAAGAAACAGAAGAATATAAGATGCAGAATACTTATGGCTGATTCTACAAAAGGAATACTATCCCAATATTAACAAGTTAATAAAGCTAGAGTGTAAAGACAGATATCTACATCATCACACCAGATAAGTCAAGTCCCCAGAAAGATATTATAGATAGATTTTCAAATCTGGGCCTTCTTTGAAATTGCTTTGGTATTTTTCACAATAAAAATGCACAAAATGGTTTCTGCTTTGCAGCTAAGACAGGTTCTATTTCTTAAAGCTGGTAGAGTCTGCTAGGCAGTTTTCTACAGAGATCAGATTTTAAAAAGAAAGAAAAATCACAAAACCATCTCTATTTAAAATCCATAAAAGGCAGCTGGTGAAATTCAATAGCATAAGCAGTGAGGCAGGTTTCCCATTCTTCCTTCAATGGAGGTCACACAGAAAAATGCAGGAAGCTAGATTCTCAGCAGATCCAAATGCAGGCACTTTCTGCTACAAGGGTACTCAGGAAGACTCCTAAACATAAAGACATCTATCTAACACACACACACAAGCCCACACAGGGAAATGATACAAATTGCTGCAGGTCAGCCAATTTAGAAAGTTTAGAGGGTCATCTAGTAACCTCAAGTAGAATTCTGAGAAGGAATACACAGTTTAGCATTTCACTTGGCAGATGACCCACTCTAATTTTACTACTGGTCAGAGTACCATTAAAAGAAAACAGCATTTGGAATCAGGAAACCTAAATTCCAAACCCAGCTCTCCACTAAGTCCTGCCATAACCTTTCTTTCTTTCTTTTTTTTTTTTTGAGACGAAGTTTTGCTCATGTCGCCCAGGCTGGAGTGCAATGGCACGATCTCAGCTCACCGCAACGTCCGCCTCTGGAGTTCAAGCGGATTCTCTTACCTCAGCCTCCCAAGTAGCTGGGATCACAGGCGCCCACCATCATGCCCAGCTAATTTTTGTGTTTTTTGTAGAGATGGGGTTTCACCATGTTGGACAGGCTGGTCTCGAACTCCTGACCTCAGATGATCCACACACCTAGGCCTCCCAAAGTGCTGGGATTACCTTGCCATAAACTTTCTAAACCTATTTCCTAATCTGTGAAAGTGGGGATGAGGGAAGTGGGCAGAGACAGTTTCTACCCCACCAGGTTGTTCCGAAGAACATATGAAGAATGTAATGTAAGTAACGTGATGTTTAAAGAAGAACAGGCCTAAAAAAGTATTTCACTGAAGTATAAACATATGTAACTAAGTTTTCATAAATACAAAGCTTTCTGTAATATCTTTGTTAAATGTTGAGCTTAACTCCAGTCCTCTGGTACCAATATCCAGAAAGACTATCTGTAACATTTAGTTGGCCTGCAGGTAATAATAATTTTTAAAGGCATTGGAAATGGAAGTGTGAGATAAGGCAGTGAAAATGACTTGAAAGACTAAGACTTGCCATACAACACTTCATGGGCATAAACACAAAACACATCTTCATAGAGAAATAATACGACTTGCAATAAATTTAAACTCAGTTGTTCAGGACCAAGCTTGTCACATTATTTGACCTTGTGACACAGAGATAACAAAGGAACAAAAGCTATAAGCACCTAAGTCACAATATCTTATTTCTCATAAAAACAGTAATAATAAGAAATAAGATGTATATAAGGTTAACATTTTATATCATATTTTCCATGTGCACTACCTTAAAATTGGGTTAGAAAAAAACAGGAGTTGCCAACTTATGGGTCAGCTGTTATGTCTTGAAACATTCTGTACAAACCTATACATTAACACAACATTAAAAGTAGACATCTCAAATTTCCCTTTTACCTGAACTGCCATGCACATGACATAGTTATGGGGTAAAAATATTTGTGGCATGAAAATAAAGAAGTTGTGGGATGAAAATAAAATGCTGCTGCAGGTTAATCTCAGTTGCTTAGCAAACACCTCCCAAGAATGATCTACGTGCAACTCCAAATCAGCATGTTTATACTGGATCCATCATTTTCCTCCTAAAAGTCTTCTTTTGCTCCTAGTTTCACCCTTCAGTTAATAGATTCCCATCTCCTAAAATGCTCAATTTAAAATTTGGAGCTGTCATTTCTAATCTTCCTCCTTACCAAACTCTCCAAGAAAACCTAGTTGCCATATTCCACATATTGTACATCCCTATTTTGACACTCTATATAATGTACCAGTCCCTGGACATCTTTGCTTTTGTACATTTGTCCCTTAAGGTATCATTACTTTGTCTGTGATTATCTAACTGGCCCAACTTGACAAGCAACTTGCCTTTCTACCATCATTTATTCTTCATTTGCCAACTAATTAATTTATCCAAGACCTGACCACAGCTGTTCCTTGCTTTAAAACTAGTGCTTACTGAGAGAAATTTGTGTAGCTGACCTAGTGTTTCAAGCCCACCATGGTGTTTCTTTTATCCATCGTGCCAGCTGGGTCTTCCACCTCCCCATCCTCAATTGCTGTATGGACACTTGCTGTTTTCTGGTCTGAAGCATTCTTCCCCTAGATCTATCTGTGGAAGTTCTACTCTTCAAGGCCTTGACTACCACTTTTTCACCAAGCTTGAGCATTTGGAGGCCTTTGTTCATAATCTCTTCCTCCTCTAAAAGTCTTTGGATTTCTTTCATGACATTTGCCACAGACTGCCTTAGCTTACTCTACATGTGTCCTATGAGCCATTGAAGGTACATACTGTGTTATTCATCTTTATCCATCAGACAGTATCTAGTACAATGTCTTATACATTGACTGCCTTGAAGATGGTATAGACAAGTTGAGTTGAAAATGATACCCATGTATGCAGGTATTTGGGAATATATATTCCCAAATATACAAAATGCATATAACAAAATTATTAAGCATAACTGATAACTGAGATAACCAAATCAATATCAAACATGTTTCACATCAGAGCTTGTAATAACACTGTTCAGATTAAAACAATGACTGTTATCAACAGGCAAAAAAGTATTTAATAATATCGTTCAATTTCTGCCCAGAAAGGAAGTAGCTTGTTAATTCTGACAGCATCATAGTGACTGAGGCTCAAACACTAAAGACAAAGTCAGTTATACTACTACAAACTAACTCCTTTGGCAAATATTTATTGAGGGCCTATTTAAGCAAGGTATTGAATACAGTTGTATATGACAGGGTCCCTGAACTAAAGTAACTAAGAAAGATGAGAGAGTACATAAAGAACAAATATGCCTTAGCACCTGGTACCATCACTCTCAGTTACCCAAAATCAACTTTGGCCACCTATGATTCCTCCCTCTTCCAAAATTCAAGAAGTAGGAGCCAACATCCAAGTCCAGGCCTCCTCTTGCTCTTTGCTTACATAAATGAAATCAGGTAGGTCTTCCAGTTGTTACATGATTAAGAAGTGAAATTCCCTTAAAGTTCAGGTCTCACCATTGTACTCCCTTTCTCAAGAATCATAAATTAACTCCCTCATTCAAGCAATCAATATTTATTGCGTGTCTACTATGTGTCAGACCGTAGATATAGAAGCAAAAGAAAGATAGACATTGTTCTTTACTTCACTTATGGAGCCTAAACCCTACTGAACAGAGTTTAAATTCTCTAGCCTAGCATTTGAGGATCCTTATGATCTAATATTGATCCAACTTCTTAGCTGCCTCTTCCATCATTTGCTCCATATACAAGTCCCTCTTCAGTGCTCCTGGTCATTTCTAGGCATGGGATCTCTTCATATTAAGCTTCCTCTCCTGGAAAGCTCTTCCTCCATATCTCCATATATTCAAATCCTTTTCCTGCTTAAATACCCAGCTGAAATATTTCTTCCATAAACCATTCCACAAGCCTTTATTTTTTCAAATGAATGGATGAATGAGTGATTTAAACTCTGTGAGTCTTGCTGCATATCATCTTTCATCCCCCCATAAGGTCACTCTCAAAAATATAAAAACAAACTCTCTCATGGAATCCAGAATTTATTAATTTGAGCAGTAGGAAAAGTTGCCTATAATGGCAAATGGCTCCAGTTTAAAAACAAACAAACAAGCAAACTTCTAAGGAGTTTGAGGAAAATTAAATCAGTCTTCAAAGTTGGAAGAGTCTCTGAAATATAGTTCAAATTGTTCATTTTACAGTTGAGGAAACTGAGGACCAAAGACTTTAAGTGAATGTCCCAAGATTACACGGCAAAGTGGCAGAGTCCAGGCCCATCCACTCTTTGTACTACATGACTCGGGTATAATTTACATCACAACTGAACTTACTGCTTATAATACTTCTTTTGCACCAGAGTAGTTGCAAATAAAATAAAAAGACTTGCCTCTTCTTAGCAATGAGAGAAGCTCATGCTTGAGTTCATTTTAAAAACAAATAATTAAAAAACAAAACAAAACAGAAAAACCCCTTGACTTGAAGCTAAGTCCCTTAAGAATAGAAATTGTATCTTTTAAATCTACTATAAATTCCTAAAGAGCTAAGTACAGGAACCTGAACATTATGGGTCAGCATGTTAATCATCAAAATTAAAAACAACTCTCTGAGTAAGTTACCTCTGGCTCATATGATGTCAATAATACTTAACGAACTTGAAATCCTATTATAGAAATGTATACAACATCTAAATCACGCCACAAAATACACAACCAATTTACAGGGAAAAAAAGAATCACTCAAATGCTGAGATTCCTCTCCAGGCAGCTCAGTAACTTTTTTAAGAGAAGCAGTGCAGGAGAGTATGGTAGAAAGTTCTGTAAGTGAGAGTTTAGCCTTCTCCAGTCTAAATGTGAAGGTTAACAAAACCTTAATTTTAACGATAGGTTTAGCAGTATAATTTTCTACCCTTTCTAAAGACAAAAGGGGTAAAAGGGCAGGAGGGATAATTTGGCTGGGCTATGTTACCCGGATAGGTTTGGCCAAACACTATTTTAGATGTTTCTGTGAAGAAAATGTTTTAGATGAGATTAACATTTAAATAATAGGTTATGAGTAAAGTCGATTATTCTCTGTAACATCAGTGGGCCTCATCAATTGAAGGACTTAGAACAACGACAGACGTTCCGTAAGCACGAAGAAATTTCCCTAGCAGACTCCCTTTGAACTCCAACTGCAACTCTTGAGTCTCCAGCTTCAGCCTACCATATATTTTGGACTTGTACCTCCACAATCCTAATTCCTAACAATAAATATTCATCTCTGTGTATGTACACACACATACACCCCCTATTGGTTCTACTTCTTTGGAGAACCCTATCTAACACGGTTATAATGGTGCTATTCATGAGAATTATTATGATCAGGAGCCTGTGTTCTTGCATCAGAACCTACGTTAGTTGCTTTGTCTGCAGCACAATACCCTCAAGAGGCTGAATAAGATGGGATTCCTGAAATCATGTAATTCAAGTGGGTGCCAGCTGGAAATGCACTAAATTTGTGTTCTTAGAAGATGAGATGAGTCCTATATGCTTTCCACACTGACTATATCAATCTCAGTGGATGCCTCAACTCAAAGAGCTCCCTGTAAAATAACAGGAATCCAATTTGACAATGGTTCCAAGAGTTTCTTCATTTTTGGAATCAGTGAAGCTTTTTAAGTCTCCCCTGAGAGAATTATCTATTCAGCTGAAGTCTTCCAGCTCCAGGTGACTGACTTCAGAGAACCTTGGAAACAAGTTGCTTACTTACTCTAGCTCCATCAGAGCATCGATTTGCTCATCAAGCCAGACATAGATGCCTTAATGTCAGTTCTTATCATGATTAGTCAATTAACATGCATTAACTAAATGAGGATAACAGCACTGAACCCCACTTGGAGATACAAAAAAGAATAAAAATCTAAATTAATCTTTCCAGTATTTCCTCCCTAGCTTATTCTCCCCTTTGCCCCCTTCTTTTTAAATAAAGACACCAAAAATTAAAAAAAATAAGAATACCAACAGGTAGTAAAATCTACAGAAGAAATTGGGGAAAGAAATAGATACATCAATCAAGCGATGTGGAAAATAAAATTATTGATCTGGGTGTGGTGGCTCATGCCTGTAATCCCAGCACTTTGGGAGGTTGAGGCAGGTGGATCACTTGAGTCCAGGAGTTCGAGACCATCCTGGCCAACACAGTGAGACCCCATCTCTACAAAAATACAAAAATTAGCTAGGTGTGGCATTTTCTTAGTAAGGCAAGATAGGATGTCACTACATGAAAGACTGGGGAATTTCTGACTGACAGCTGTGAATCCAAGTAGACAGAGCATGCATTTGACACCTTTTATTAAGTGCCATAGGTGTTTGGACTCCGTATTCTTGGTACTTAACTGTCCCTACTGATGAAGAATGCAGTAATCACAGCTACTCAGCAGGCTGAGGCATGAGATCGTGCCACTGCCCTCCAGACTGGACAACAGAGTGAGACTCTGTCTTAAGAAGAAAAAAAAAAAGTATTGATTTGTTTATATAAAAACCAAGGATCAGTAGGGCCTGCTGAATAAACAATAGCTTTAGAAGCACACATCAGAATCTCATCTCTGTGGAAGGCTGGGTTTCAGGGATAGCTATTCTTAGTGTTATGCCTAAAGGAGTTATATTCTTTAAAACTTGAGAGAATGAGAATGGACATTTTTAAGTTGGCATAGCAGGGAATGCACATGGATAAGACATTTTTCTTAAATCAAATCTTTTAACATTGTATGGTCTTTTCAGGTCAGGAATTGCAAATTCACATGCTAAGGTGGGCCAAACAGGTGATATAAATCAGGGAAATAGGCTGGGTATAACATATCAGATCAGGAACTCATCCCCTGTCTTGAAAGGGGAGCTGCTCTTCATGAAAGCAGACTGTTACTAAGCAGCAGCGTAGATCCAGTATTGCCAAATCTTCTGATTTTTCACGAGAAGACAGATACTTTGGATTTTTAAATTGCTAATCTTTCAAAGTTTAAATGTTGGCAACAGATTTTAAAATTTACAAATTTAAAAACCTTTAAAACACCTGAGGGCCGAAAAAATATACCTACAGGTCAGATACAGTCCATGGGTGTAATTATGCACTTGTTCACTCCTTGTGGGAGAGCCCAGGATCTCCTGCATTCCTAGCACCTCACTAAAGGAACACAAAGGGAGCTGCGAATTAAATTATATAAATAAATAAGCTCACTCTCAAAACCATGTTTTTTTAAGTGATACCATTGAAAATGAGTTTGTTTTTGATTAAACTTAGCCTATTTTTTTCCATATTGAAGAATGTGAATTCTTTAGACCATTCCTTCAACAACAAACATTGACAGAGTACCTAATCACTATGCAGCACCTTGTGCAGAATAATTAACTTTTAAGGCTCCTGTGCAAGAATTTTAAGAGTTGACTGGTCTGAGAAGGAAAGTATCAAACCCATCTGAAAAATTAATTTTCTGCCACTTTGCAGGTTCTCTCTGTTGT
The DNA here is from genome assembly GCF_002776525.5 of Piliocolobus tephrosceles. Lineage (NCBI taxonomy): Eukaryota > Metazoa > Chordata > Mammalia > Primates > Cercopithecidae > Piliocolobus > Piliocolobus tephrosceles. The sequence continues at coordinate 157,573,329 of NC_045434.1, forward strand.
CATCATACTATAGCCTTCAGGGTGTATTCTTCAGAATGCTCTATAATAGAGCTCTTTAAAGCTCCTCTCTCTTCAGAACTAGGCATTTTATTTTTTAAAAATATGTACTATCAAGCACTAGTGAAGAAAACCAAATATGGATTATAAATCGTTAAAAATGAAAAGTTAGGCCTGAGACAAAAAGTAAAAATTAACCATTAGTTAAAATTACTTATAAAAACATTGTCTAGTTCTAACTAATCTTTAATATATTTGGAGAAGAAGCAAGGTCAATAGGCCACAGGCACTTAAAATGTTAGTAACAAACAGCCATCATACTACTGGGTCAGTGCTGGGTTAAAAGAAAAAAAAGTTCATAAGGCCCAGATGACTTAAGAATGAAGAAGATTCAGAACTAAGACTGGGGGTCTCTTATCTGAAGTCCAATTGCTTATATTTATTATAAAAGCAGTATTAATACATACACACATGGCAAGATAAAGTCCATAGGCATAAATCGTTTCAAAGAGTTTGCCTCATAGAACTATAATATCTTACCGTTTGGAAGGACTTTAGCAATAACCTTGAGTCCATTTTTCATGAATTTTAGTCACTACTACATCTCTATCACTTTCAAACATTTAGTCACATTCACTTAATGTTTTCATTTGAAATAGTTCAATTTTATTCAGCTACATTTCTTTTAAAAGAAACTTTGCTATTGCCATTAGAGAAAAAAAAAACTGTTAACATAGTGAATATTGAAATAAATACATAATCAAATTTTAAAAATGTCTAAGTACAACCTAAAAACATCTCCCCTATAACAACCATGTGAGTTGGGTACTCTCATTATCCTCATCTCCCTGATGAGGAAACTGAGGCTCAGAATAAGTGACTTCCAAAGGTCCACATACGAGTTCATGAGATTCAAAACCAAATCTCCCTACTATTAAAAAAAAGTTTTTAATCACATGCTTAAACTGCTTCAAAAGACTAGGAGATCTTCCTTCCCTCACCTAACTCCAACATGAAGTTGCTGAGATTCAAAATGGAGACATTTTTGGAAGGATTGGAATATAGGAAAGTGTCATCAGGGTGCAGTTGCTCAAGCATGGCTCAAGCCTGTAATTCCAGTACTTTGGGAGGCCAGCGTGGGTGGATCACCTAAGGTCAGAAGCTTGAGACCAGCCTGGCCAACATGGTGAAACCCCATCTCTACTAAAAATACAAAAAGTAGCTGGGCGTGGTGACGTGCCCCTGTAGTCCCAGCTTCTTTGCAGACTGAGGCACGACAAGCGCTTGAGCCTGGGAGGTGGAGGTTGAAGTGAGCCGAGATGGCGCCATTATACTCCATCCTGGGTGACAGAGTGAGACTCTATCTCCAAAAAGAGAAAAGGAAGGCATGAACTGAAAATGTGTTCAGCAGGCACCCCAGCCATTACAATACGTAGATAAGCACTTTCTGAGGGACCTGAGAATTTGTACCCTTGTTCACTCCAACAACATACTACGAACTCTTTCCATTTTTAAGTCTTCATTAAAAAACTGAGGTGTTCCTCTAATTTTACAAAGTGCTTGTGTTCAGCCAACGTTTAGAAAAGTATCAGCTCAGGGTTCACACATTTCACTGGAAAGTGGGCTCCATTCAAAGCCAAGTAGACACAGTATAATAGAAGCGAATCCTTACAGGCCGCTTCCTGTTGCAAAAGATCTCTGTTGTCAGGTATCTTTAAAATTTGTTGAAGGAGATTCCTTATATTGCTTATCTGTACATTCTCTGATTGTTCAGCTTTACCTTCAGAACTGCCTTGGTTTTCCAAGATCCACCCCAAGCAGTTCTTGGCTCTGTCAACTACTCCTGGTCAGGAGACAATACTGCATCTTCAGCATTCAGTGCAGAGGCCCCACCTCTGAAGGAGGAATATTCTCTCCTACTAATCTGTTTACTCGGTATGTATTTTTCTAGGGATACAGTTAAGGTCTCATGGATGTTCAACTCAACTAAATGAGAAGTTCCCAAAGGGCAGAAACTACATTTTATGTTTCATTGTATTAACAAAAAGTTGACCACTGGGTTTTACCAAACTAGATGGCTTCTGTCCCAGACCTGAACCCTTATCTCAACATATTCAAAATGGAAATCACTGTCTTTACTCCCAAACTTAATGCACACATGTGTGTTCTTGGCTTTTTGGCTAATATCAAGTGTAATGTATGCATGTCTGACCATTCTCACAGGTCAGCTTCAACAGCATGGCTGCATCTTACCATCTCATATATATGGATGTGATACAATTTTCCTAACTAATCCTCTATTGCTAGAAATTTAGAGTATTTACAATTTTCTCTATTCTAAATGGTACTACAATATTTTTCTTTACATGTTTATATTATATATATTTTTGTGATGTTCCTCCTAATGGCCAAATCAAGTAAGAGGCATATTTCTAAAGTTCATAAAATCATTTCCGATACAACCTATCCGGTATAGTTCTCTGCTGTGAGGAACCACAATACCTCTCTGCTATGTCACATTTTGCCCTGTTAATTACGCTCAATTTTTGCCACTCCACCACCCAGTAACTTAAACATTTCGAGAGAGTAGGCACCCTCTTACTCTGTCCTATATCAATTTAAATCAATTCAGATGCCAACAAATAGTACAAAAATTAAATACAAGGGCCAGGTGCTAGGGGTAAAAAAAGATGAGGTGTAATTCCTGCCCAGAACAGAAAGGGAGGCTGACTCACAACAAGGTCTGATACATTAAGTTCTACACTATTTAGAGATGTATGGAAATTACTAAAGGAATAAATATGAGAGAGCAATAAATTCTTCCAGGGACAAGATGAAATAAGGAGAGGAAAGAAAGAGGTAACTGGAAGCTATGAAGAAAAGGCAATTGTTGAGTTGCTCCTTGAAACATTCATAGAAATTCACCAGGTGGCAAGTGATTGGGTAGATTCACCAGTAGCAGCCAGCCGATTAAAATTTTGGGTTTTTCCCCCTCTAGAGCACTAGTTCTACTTAGGAATTTACGAAGATCCCCAATGTGCTAAGCCAGGATTGTTTAACCTTGGCACTACTGACATTTTGGGCAAGGTAATTCTTTGTCTTGGGGAGCTGTCCTGAATGTTACAGGATGTGTAGCAGTATCCCTGGACTCTACTCACGAGATGGCAGGAGCAAGTATTTCCTCCAGCCTTTAAGTTTGACAATTGAAAATGCGTTCAGACATTGCCACATGTCTTTCCCTAGGAGAAAAACACATAAATCTAGCTCTTACTATCTGTTCTCCCTGCCCTGAAAATGGTTTCTTCTTTGGGCCCAAAACCCAACTGGACCCTCATTTTACTTTTAGTTAGTGATAAGTTTGTCAAAACATTAAGTTACAGGTGCCCCACTATAAAAGATAATCTTTGATTATATCTGATATAGTTTGGCTGTGTCCCCAAATTAAATCTCATGTTGAACTGTAGCTCCCACAATCCCCGCATATCATGGGAGGGACCCAGTGGGAGGTGATTGAATCAGCAGGGTGGGTTTTCCTGTGCTGTTCTCGTGACAGTGAGTAAGTTTCATGAGATCTGATGGTTTTATAAAGGGCAGTTCCCCTGTACATGCTCTTTCCTGTCACCATGTAAGACGTGTCTTTGCTCCTCCTTCCCTTCCGCCATGATTGTGAGGCCTCCTTAGCCATGTGGAACTGTGAGTCCACTAAACCTCTTTTCCTTTATAAATTACACAGTCTCAAGTACGTCTTTATTAGCAGTGTGAGAAGGAACAAATACCTAACAAACAAAAATTGAAATGTTCACTCTGATATGAAGGTATATAAATATTTAATATTACAGTGAATACGTGTTTAGAACATTACAGTTTACAAAATATTTTCACGTTTAATTTCACTGAAATGTTCACAACATCCTGGAGTCTTAGTTATTGTTCTCTTTCCAGAAATAAAGACAGGGTTGCTCAAAGACACCAAATATCGAAAGACCATGTGGGTATTGAGTTGTTAGGGGTAGAATTCCTATCCAGACAGTCTCATTCCAAATTATATATGCTTTCCATTTAGCTTAGAGAACAACTAGTATGAGTTTCTTCAGGCCACAGACAGGGTAAGCCAGACAAAGGCACATCTTAACATCACATAAACGGATAAATAAAATGACTTGAGGATGCCCTGCTACCTACAAAGCCCAGCAAGAAATTATAATAAGTAAAAACTTGCTTATGGAAACAAAGCATCATTTAACCACCAAAAAAGTTATATCCATCCTTTGCCTAGCCACAAGAGCGTCTGTCATGCAAAGAGAGGAATAATAAATACTAATTAACATGTACATTCATATTTTTAAAATGTATTAAGGTCTTTTATTTGTTCTAAGTAGCACTAGAAAATAAGATTATTTTCCACACTGGTAGAAAACTGAGCATAAAAATAAACATTAAGTAACTTGATGAAGGATACACAGCTAATTAAAGACCAAGTCAAACTTAAAACTAAGCTCTCTGCACCTCCAGATAAGTGTTCTTTCCACTACAATTTCCAGCATCCCATAGCCCTATACCCCTCCAGATATGAATATAACTAGGCCAATAAATAAAAAATCCTCAACCATGCAGATACAAATCTGTTTCAATATGATCTGAAACCACATTTCCCATAGGAGTTTTAAAGATAGTATCTACTAAAGTAAGGAGTGGGAATTTTTGGTTACTCTTTTAAAGACAAAAGGCAGTCCTTTAAATTAAGCAAGTGACATGGCTTAATAGTTGACTCATGACAAAGCATTTCTAATTTTCTAGATTTCGATTCTGTACTCAAATAAATAGTTGATATTCCTCAACTTGAATTTCATCAGGAAAAAAAGGTGAGTAGGGAGGGTCCAGGAATTTCCTGGCTATAGAACACTAAATCACATTTCTTTAAAAATCACTTGTCTATCTAAAGATAAAGGGCTTATCTCAAATAGTGGGAAATAAGCTACACAATTTGCAATAAATAAACACAGGTATTTTGAATATGAAATGAAACATGTAAGCAATTCAATTTCTGGTTTATACAACAACAAAAAGTTTTAAAGTCTTACTCCATCATGGAAGGTGGGATAGTACAGCAGTCTTGAATTGCAGTTAGGGGAGAGGTTAGGTGAGCCGTATAGGATGCTTCTACAACTTGCTTGTTCCGATTGACCACATCCAAGTAACGGTTGAACTTCTCTCGGATTTTTTTGGCTAGCTGTGGGACGACAGTGAGCAAAATAAATCGAAAGTCCATGACAATAACTCATTGTATTTGTTTCCTAATAAACTAATAATTTGTGTCACAAGCTGCATATATTCATATTCAAGTAAAACAAACAACACACACCCAAGTCATATTCCACTGTGTGGGTTGAGATAAAAATTGCACAATGCCCAGAAGTCATAGAAGGATACTCAGACAACAGTAAAATTATATCTTCTTGTAACAGATGACGGCACGTTAAATAGAACAATACCTATCCATAAAATACCTTGCTGGAAAAAGGAAAACAAAGACTGTTGACATTATTGTCAGCGTGACAGTGGGCATTGCGTGTTACAGAGCAATGACAATGACTGGGAGAATAAAGAGAAGAGACATTATCTGCTACTTGTGGTTCTGGGTTCACAGTTTTTCAAGGGGGGTAATAACAGAAGGAAAGGAAACAACATTCAGAACCCTCTGCTACACAGTCCCAGTGGACACCACTCTCAGTCTTCCATGTGAATGGCAATTCCCTGGAGTTGTACAATTCATAGAAATGAAATATACACTTAGAAATACACTTGTGTTTGGTCTGCTACATCTTTAAGATGAACAAATGTCTTCCTTAACTGCTGTGAACAGAACACTTCATCATGATTTACTTTCATGCAGGAATAATAAAAGCAAATTGGTGAGCATACTGCTTTTTCCTCCATTGTTCCTATCAAATACCACCGCTTCATCACAGATCTCCAAGGAAAACTGTGTTGTTTTTTCTTCCCCTTAAACAAAACGTTACCCAAATGAAATGACTGATAGAATTATAGCTAATTGGTTTTGTAGTGCTATTCATTACGATCACACTGGAGGAAAACTAATCATCTCCTTTGGGTCATGCGTCTCACACAATCCAATAGCTTCCAGGCTGAGAACATGGAGTCAAATCAAAATATCTTCATTTGTTATTTTCAAGCCAATTTTAAATCTTGATTTTGTTCCAGGGATATTCTATAGCTTTCAGGGTCTCAATTAAATAACTGAGGTTCTCAGCCTTGCTAGAAATTACGTAAGCTATAAAGTTTAGAAAAACTTCCAGACATAACAAAGGGATATGAGTACAGTGTTTAATTGGATAATGGGTTGTCCAAATTCATTTTATCATTTTCAAAGGAGGAGTTGTGGGTCTTGAAAATTTATAAGATGACTCACAATACTCCCTGACCTAGACTTCTTCCTGACCTAGACTATTGAAATAAAGTAGGTTTTCCTCATTGAGGTCATTGCATTAAAACATATAAACCCAGTTTAATTTAGACAACTGGTGGCTTTGCCATCCTCAGGGGACATTTGGAGAAAATTTTGATCATCACAACTTGGTGGAGAATGCTGCAAAGTAGATAGATAGAGGCCAGGGATTCTCCTAAGCATCCTACAATGTACAGGATAGCATCCTCAAACCAAGAATTACCTGGTTCAAATGTCACTAATAGCCCAGATGAGAAACCTCGAAACCTCGATTGATTGCTTTTTTAACAGGTGCTGGAAAATAATTTTTTAAGCAAAAAATTCACATTTTATTAAAGATATTAATATAACCCTTTCAGGGGCCCTCTGAAAATCTTTAGCAGTATCCTCTGATTGCAGTCAAATAATTATTAACCAGATGTTTTATTTAAGAGCTATTCTTGGGTATGACTCTCACCAATTTATTTTTTCTTTTCCAACTTTTATTTTAGGTTCGGGGGTACATGAGCACATTTGTTACATGGATAAACTGTGCATTACTAGGGTTTGGTGTATAAATGATTTTGTTACCCAGAAAAACTTTGATTTAGAGAAAAATCAGTAAATTATCCCAATCTGTAATTCAGTCAATAGGTTTCAAACTGTTTTTCTATTTGAATTCTCCATCCATTAAAATGATAACTTATGAGGGAAAAAAAAATCCTATACATTTCAACAATTGCATTTTTTTCATTCTTTGTTTTTCCTTCCCCAAAGTAATATTAAACAGGCCATCATATGTGGCCCAAATATGGAAAGAGGACTATTCACTCATTATCAAATGCGTTAACGTGGTTTTTAAACAGCAGCTTGCAACTAATCTAACAATCGTCTTTTCCCAGATTTTCACATTCAATGGGCAGTAGAGGATGTCAGAGCAACAGGCCCAGCTTGAAAACCTTATATTCTCATAATGCCCTGCATAAGCCCTCTCAATACACACATTAAATTTAATGCTGTTTTTTGTTTGTTTTTTTTTTAACATCTGGCTATCTCATGAGACTACAAGCACTGTTAGGACACACAGTCTCGTGAGATAGCCAGATGTTAAAAGATAACATACAACATATGTTTTTGTTCACCACTGTATCTTCAGGCTCTAGAACACTGCCTGGCATTGTAGACATAGAAAAAATATTTAATGAAGTGATAAAGATTTTTAAAATTCACTCCTGAGAGTCATCAACCTTATCTTCTGTTCTAACAATAAACTATTTTAAAACATACTTATTTTTAAAATATACAACAATATGTATTTCTGGAAGCCCCATCAAGAAGCAAGTTCTACCTTTTCTTTGTAGGTCATGACTTCTGATAAAGTAAATATCATGAATTTCCCACCTAGGAGTATTAAGAGTGTATAGTCCTTTATTGCCCTTGGGAATAAATGTATTGTAACACAATGAACATAAGATGTAATTGAAAGAACTAAATTTTGAACTTTCTTCACAAATTCACTTTAAAATAAAAACAAAATTTATAATCATATGTCCTTCTCTCTCACACACATACTCTTAATATTTAACTCCACTTGAGAAATACGCAAGTGTTTCTTCTACACATTTGGAAGATTCTAACTTTAAAAAGTCAGATCCAGCTAAACTCAGATATTCCAATCTGGTCCACTGCCTGTTTCTACATAGGCCATGAGCTAAGAATGATTCTTATACTTTTAAATTTTTTTAAAGGAGAATATTTTTAATATTTAATAGTTATATGAAATTCTAATTTTACTGTTAATATTTATTGGAACATGATCATTTGTTTACGTATTGTTTATGGCTGCTTTCATTTTACAATGGCAGGTTAAGTAGCTGCAAGAGTCTGTATGGCCTGCTTTGCTATAGGTAGAAGTCAGGGGCCCGAATTTATCCCCAGATGGAACCACAATCCCAGTGTGGTGCCATTCTTCCTAGTGTGGTGGTTTTACAGAAATTTCCTACAAATTCTTTAATGGGTCTACCCCTTTGGCAGGTGGGGTCTACATTTCCCCCTGTCCCCACTGCTTAAATCTGGGTAGGCTTATGATAGGTTCTACTAGTGGAGTACAGAGAAAGTGATACTAAGCAACTCCTAAAGCTAGGTCATAAAAGGACATGCCTGTCTCTTGGAATGCTTACTCTTGGTAGCTGTCAGCTACGAAGCTGTAAGAAGTCCAAGACACACGGGGAGGCCACAGTCAGTGCTTAGTTGGCAGCTCCCCAGTTTAGCAAGTCTGCCAAGTCATCCCAGAGCAAGTTTGTGGCATGAACCAGGAAACTTCCAGATAACTTCAGCCCCCAGATTAGCCCCTTGAAGAAGTCATGGACATCATGAAGCAGAGATAAGCCATCCTTGCTGTGCCTGGCCAAAATCCTGACCCACAGAATTTGTAAGCATGTTTGTTTATGCCACTAAGTTTTGGGTGGCTTGTTATCCAACAACAGAAAATTGGAAAATGCAGGATCAGCTGAATTCCATCCTAGGATATGCATATTGAAGCAAGTGAAGCAAAGCTCCTAAATGTAGGCACTGCATCTAAATCATCAAAATTATCAAGATTGTACCCTATGAGTTGTAAACCTGCTGCAGAGATTTCAGGGTTCTTCACAAAATTTTAATAGCTACCAGGACCTTACAGTGTGGGTATTCTCATTTTATACCAATGAGTTAAGTGATGAGCCCGAAGCCACAAAATAAGTGAAAGAGCCATTCACTTATACAAATTCAAAATCTGTGTGCTCACACACTGGCTGTGGTGCCTCAGACAAACCAACCCTAAAGGAAGCTGCAATGGTGGCTTGAAATATTAAAATATGACAAATCACACAGGCTGAGAATCCCTGTTAACATAATCAAATAATGCAAAGAGCAAAGTGTTAAAAGATCCTCAACTCTGGGCTGGCTGCAGAATTGAATGTTCCTCAGGATTGCAAGGGGACTGGTTGATGGGAGAGGGGCCCTGGCAGAGGTGTGTTTTATTAGGGGATCAGGGTAGAGTGTCTGCCTTTGCTTTCCTGGTTAGGGTGGGCCTTCAGCTGCATTCTTCATCAGTAGAGACAGTTAAGTACCAAGAATACGGAGTCCAAACACCTATGGCACTTAATAAAAGGTGTCAAATGCATGCTCTGTCTACTTGGATTCACAGCTGTCAGTCAGAAATTCCCCAATCTTTCATACAGTGACATTCTATCTTGCCTTACTAAGAAAAATGCCAACATCTGCTGAGTGCCAATTATGTACAAGTCACAATTTTAGGCCTCTCACATGCATATACCAACTTAATTCTTTGAAGGATCCTATTAGGTACACACTTCCATTTTCTAGAAGTAGACACTAAGGGATAAGTAATTTGCTCAAGGTTACAAAGCTAGTAAGTGGTAGGGCTGGGATTCAAACCCATATTCTGACTTCAGATCCCAAGGCTTCAAACTTCATGCAACATTGCTTCTCTTTGTAATATGAAGATCAACCTTCTTCCCACATTTCTTTTCAAATCAATTTTAACAAATGTTGTGAAATGCTTGGCAGGATACCATAAGCTATGCACAGTCTCATTACTTTATAATAAGAATTAGATTTTTAAAAATTAATATGATTTCTAATAATATTTTTCAAAATTCCTGTGAAAATCAAGTACTTTGAAGAAGTTTAGAATTGTTAAATTTTACCATGAATATAAAAAAGGGGCCAGGCACAGTAGCTCACACCTGTAATCCCAACACTTTGGGAGGCTGAGTCAGGTGGATCGCTTGAGCCCAGGAGTTTGAGACCAGCCTGGGCAACATAGTGGGACACTGTCTCTTCAAAAAAAATAGAAAAAAATAGCCAAGAATATTGGTGTGCATCTGTAGTCCCAGCTACCCAGAGGCTGAGGTGGGAGGATCACCTAAGCCCGGGAGGTTGCGGCTACAGTGAGCCGTGATTGTGCCACTGCACTCCACCCTGTGATACCCTGTCCCTACCTCCCAAGAAAGAGGTGGGGATATGACCAAATTTGTTATAAAGAATTCTTAAAAAAAGAAAGAAAGAAAAGAAAAAATAACCCACCAAAACGATGCCTACCTAATATTACCTGGGTACTATGGAATAAATTACATTAAACTATTTTAAATTGTTCAAATTACTCAAGGGGGGTTTGTTGGTTTGTTAGTAACCTGGCAAAGAGAACAGAGTGCTTGTATTGTTCCTTTGCTTCAGAATTCAGTATTTTCCTAAATAATTTCACCTTAATGGACTGATCTACCATTTTAGGACAGTGAGAGAACATTGTGACTCCCAGTTTACAAGTGAAGAAACTGAGGCATATGGAGCGTAAAAGTCTCTTGACTACCAGGGGTGCTCTTGCCTCCCTCCACCTCACTGCCTGAGAGGAGCTCCCTGTGTCCTTCTGACAAGGAATGTGATGGTGACACACTATGGAAACCTCATCTTGTGTTCCACTATCGCGTTGTTTTTTTTTTTTTTTCTCTCTCTCTCCCTCTAAAAGGAATCTCTTTTAGCATGCCAACCAAGCCCACGCTCCTCAGCAAACATAACAGAACCTCAGAGTAAAGATAGCCCACAGAGAGGTTAATCCTGAATGTATCCAATAAACTGAAGAGGACCGACTGGCCAATGCAGAAGCTTCCAAGAGGCCAGACAGATTCTGGGTCTGTATCCTGCCATGATCCCTGCAGACAGAAGAAAACAAAGACATTCTCAACAGAAAGCTACAGGTGGACCCACAATCCTCCTCAGTGTAATTAAAAACATTTTTCTTTCCACAGCTCAGCTTTCATCTTTTATCCTTCTTTATCCTTTCCCCTTCATCCCCTAAGGGGTTTCTGAATGCTGATGAGACAACGGGACTAAAACCATCTTGTCATCTTTTGGGTCAATTCTTAGGCTAGCCAACATCCAGTCATGGGTCAAATGATCAGTAGGTAGCGTGCGGTCCCCATGGGAACGGATTCTAATTTGTCATCATCTCCAGTGACAACGTTTCATCACAACATCAATGAATTTCTTTCTTGCTGAATTTCTTTTCTCTTAATTTTCCCATAGACATTTCTGTCATTTGCATACTTCCCCAGAGCCCTTTTTTAAAAGCTCTTTTTACCTTAGCTTTACACTTCAGAAGACTGGGGATGGGGGAGGCACATGGTTAGAAAAAGGTAAAAGAAAACAAAAATGCAAAGGCATAGTGGGTACTTTATTTATGTCTGCTTCCTAAAAGGAAGGGCCGGAAGGAGTTTTGAATGTTAGGGAAAGCTTTATTTAAAATACATAACAATGAAGCTGACAGGCACAGACAGGAAATGTACCCTAGGGGACTGAAGATTCATAGCAAAATTCCTATTGAACATAGAGAAGTTTAACATTTGACATTCAAAAACCTTTGTGTAGTGGTAAGAATTTAATAGTTGATCCTTATTTCCTTCAACTTTAGCCTTAATATTCAAGAATAAACCTTGCATTTTGTTTTCCAGTAAGTTTCAGGGTTTATTTGAATGTATGTGACATAAAAATAATTCTAAGCACAAATATATAACGTCTCTGAACATCACACCATTGCATTCTAAACTTCTTCATAGAAACTATTCTCATGGTTTCATGTTGCACATCATATACAGGATATAAGAAATGCTCTAACTCTCTGCTATTCTTTATATTAGTAATAGTCGTAATGGTCCAGACAGACATAGAGCTCTCTCACTTATTAGCTGGGAATTTGGGCAAATTCCTTGACTTCCCTTAGCATCAGTTCCTCATGAGTAAAACAGAAATAATATCCCTTAAAGGACTTATTGTGATGTTCACATGAAACACAGTGAATATACAACGACTAGGACAAATACAAGGGATTATTCTTACTGTCATAGTGGACAGTCTCTGGCCTAGAAATGTAGTAGTAACTGGGGAAATACTGTGGGGTCTAAATTTTCTAACAACAGAGCTAGAACTAAAAGGATAAAGCTACAAGTAATAAACTGAATGATAACTAACCGTTTTATTCATTTAACTCATGGTTAATTCTACATGGGAAATCTGGCACAAGGTCTTGTGGGGGAAAGCATTTTTTCTTAGATTAAAAGCAAAATGGCACGGAAGGCTGGAGTCAAAGAAGTTTCAGTTAAATTCAGCTCTGTCATTTACTAGCTGAAGGAGACCAAGCAAGTTATTTTTCTAAGCCTCAACTTAATTACCTCTAAATTGGATATAATAATAGCTGCTTTGTGATGTTGTTTGAGAACAAGAGGGATAAAGTTTGTAAAGTACCTAGCAGAGTGTCTAATGTATTATAAGTGCCAAATAAATGGTAGTGGCTATTTACTATTATTGTAATGGTTATTATTGTTTGAGGAATTTAACAATGGCTAGGTAAGAATGGAGAATCCAAAGAACATTCTCTGTACTTGGAGAAGGATGAGTAGTCAACACAGGATGGATGTGTCAGCAGTAGGCTATGACCTTACCACAGCTGTCAATGACTCTTCTAAAGCACTGTGTCATACAGGATAGGTAATTACAGTCTCGGACAGCTCAGACTTTTTCTGGGATCCTCTTTTAAGACTCTAATAATGACCTTACTTTTGTGTTGTTGCATTTTACCATTTTCAAAGCATTTTTACCTGAATTGTCTCATTTGTGCCTTATAACAACCTTGGCAGCTAGGCGGAGCAGATATTTTCTCTGTCCCAGTTTTACAATCAAGGAAATCGAGGCTCAGTGGTTTGCCCAAGTTGGTGCTGAGTAAAGGTAGAAAACAAAAAGACCATTTCTTCTAATCTCTAGCTCAATTCTCTTTCTGCTAACAAGCTCCCTCAAACTGAAGAAAAAAGTGAACTCTCCCAGATCAAATTATGTAAATTCTACTTATTCCTTCTGGTTCCAGCCCAATTTCAACCTCTTTGAAGCCTTCTCTGTCCTTTTCCAAAATTTCCTAGGACTCACCATTTGTTCCACTCACTTTCTGCTTCACACTGTTCTTGTTCTTTCATCATTTGAAGACGCTGTTTATCCCAACAAACCAATAACAGAACAATAATTAGAACTAACTGATTGCTGACTATGTTTAGGGCATTGTGTGACATGTGACTTTACCTGATGCCTTTTAATCTTCACAACAGCCCGTGGTAATCACCCTATGCTATTTTTACAGATGATTCCAATTGACTAACTTACCCAAGGTCGCACAGCTAATAAACAGAATAATTAGATCAAATTCATCCTCTTGAACTACTGCACTATGCATTTTTATTTGTTGCCTGGCACATAGAAGAGACTTAAAGATGTTAATGTCACATGCCCCCACACAATATACCATTATTTGCCATATTGAAAAGATCTTCTTCTGAGTGTAGACAAAGACAGATAACCTATGACTATTACTCACATCTGATTCAAACCAATCAGAAATTTCAGGGCCTCTCTAGTTCCATATCTTGACCTGCTTCCTAGGTAATATCAGCTGCTCTAAAGCAAGTCTTGCCGTCTTAGCTCCAACTATTCTACAAATACTATAGAGCGGCTTAAATAACAAATACTTATTTCTCATAGTTCTGTAAAGTGGGAAGTCCAAGATCAAGATGACAGCAGAGTCAGTGTGTGGTGAGGGCCCTCCTTCCTAGCCTGCAGATGGCAATCTTTTTGTATCCACACATGGCAGTCAGAGTGTCTGTCTCTTCCTTTCTTATGCAGAGGACTCCAGCGTTTCTGTCTCTTCTTACAAAAGCTTAAATCACATCATGCAGCCTCTACCCTCATGGCCTCATCTAACCCTAATTACCTCCCAAAGGCCCCACCTCCAAATACCATCACATTGGGGTTTAGAGCTTCAGCATATGAATTTGGGGAAGACACAAACATCAGTCCATACTTGCCCCCAAAACAGCACCTGTTCAGAAAGGTATACTGATAGCAACTGCCCACTGTCATGATATGGCTCCTCATCACCACTAGTTTGGGCCTCATGAAATTACTCAGTAGGACAGAGCCTGGGCATGGCAGGCAACGACACAGAACAAGACAGATGAAGACCTGGAGATGCAATAGGGCCAGTCTGAATTTCCATTGGCCTGTGGAGACTTCAGGGTAGTCTGACAGATGTGAGGGAATAGCCCATCCAACAGGGAAGGAGGGCAGCTGCTGACAGACGATCTGCAGGTGGACCAGGAAGATTTATGTGCAAGGCTGTCTGGGCTCCAGGGTCACATACCCTGATCCTGTGAGAGGTGGGGCCCCTGTGCTGAGCTGGGAGGAGCACAATGGAAAAAACAGAAGGCAAGTGCTGACATGCCAGAGAACAGGGGGAGGCTGAGCCCTGGGAAACAGTTGAGACCAGCAGCTTAGCTTCTTTCTTCATGCAAAATGAACGTTTGCTTTAAAGGTTATAATGGGGTTGGTTTGGATAACAGTTTGTGTTGGGTATTTCAGGAGAGTCACTGCAATACACACCCAAGCCTCCCAAAAGCCAAGGTTATCAACTCAAGGGCTCAATGGACTCTTGCCCTGTTTTTCACCCCACTCTATCCTTAACAACCAGATCATAACAAAAGAAACAAAGGGAAAGGCAGGCTTCAACCCACTTCTTCTCACTTCACTCTGTAACAGGAGCCCCTGACCCCAGATTCTTTTACATCTGAAATAAGCCCAGGCCTTGAAAGTTTACCATCTATTCCTACATAAGGAAAAAGAAATTCAACCTATTGTTCACCTTAGAAAAAAATTGAGAAGCTGAGAATTGGGAGGAGGCGAGAGCAGGAGCCACAGAATAATCTCTAACATTTTACGTCACAACTTTTTGTGTAGAGTATTAATCACGAGGGAAAGGGGAAAAATACTATGGGTTCATGACCTTGGGAATTCTCTGGTGGCCTGTGAAAGACACACTCAACTGTAGAAAAGAAAAGCAAACCCAGTCACTTCCTACGTAAAACTCTTACTTGGAGAACAAATATCTGTGCATAACTTATAAACACTAAGTGTAACATAGATGCATTTCAAATAAAAGGGAGGCCGCTAGAGAATGGGGATGGATAGGTCAGAAAGGCTCTGGGAACCTGAAATTTCACAGAGCCCAGACTCTCTTCTCCAGACCCAATGCAAATAATATCTTGTCACAAACCAACCTTGTGACCTGCGCCAGAGCCTAGCACAAGATGTAGAAACTCAGAAAAATGTGTGCTGCATAAATGAAGGACGAAACCTGACCTAGCCTCCCGTTAGAGGATAACTGATTACAGCATTTTAGGGTTCTTCAAGGGCCCCTTTGAGAGAATATTGATCAAACACTTGCCAGCAAGCGTCAATTAGCTCAGCAATGGAGTGGAAAGATGACACTGGCATGGAAACAAGTATCTGTTACCACTAAGCACTTCCTTACCCTCATACTGGCCAAGTACTTACTGAATCCGAGTCCTGGGATGACAATCTTGAGATACAATGACCTTCTCTAAATCTTTTAAACATCTAGATGTTTCTATTCCCCCTTTAAAAATAATATTAACTTAGCTTGCCTTTCGAACGAAATATAGCATTGTGCCATTTTAAGATTTCATTGATACTATGGGCTCAATTACAGTAATTGCAAGGTCTCTCCCTCCTAGTGCCTCATTTAAAAAGATGATTGTAAGACAGAGCCTCATTTGCAGTGGAGTTCTATATTTAGAGTAATAAATTTGTACAGAGTAAATTCCCTTTAAAACTAAGGAAAGAAAAATAGCACAAAAGGAAGCATCTTATGAATGTTTGATTTCTTCAATTGTTAAAGACTGGCCTTGAGTATCCATATTACCTGAGTCTTGAGTATGATGTGGCATTAGGAGGCAGGAGCACTTTCTCTCTTGGTCCTACCTTTGAACAATGAAGCCAGTTGTAATGAGATAATATCACTCAATAGAGAAAAGGCCTTTCTAGGCTTCAGTTTCAAGATGCTGTAGCAGTGGCAAAGCAACTCCTGAGATTTTGGGGTCTTTACAATGCAGGCGTATAGCTGTAAGTGCTGATCCAGAGGTACAAGTTTTTTTTTAATATCATTAGGAAAAAATTTTTCAAGCCAACAATAACAGCACCCTCATCCCTGCCCCTCCCACAACTTAGATGAGGTGCAAATGTTGGGTGCTGCTGGAAACTACGCTGCCTGCTAAAATGAAATGTTATATTTGCCTGAACCACAACAATTTTATTATATGCTTCTCTGACCTATTCTGTGTGTTCCCTTGCCAAGCTGCATCTAATATCACTCTCTAAGTCACAGTTGGATTTAGGAAGGTCTTCTCATTCCCTATCCAATGACAAGGTGAACTGCAAACAGAAAAACTGGAGAATGACTGCTTTCTATTGGCTGTTTGGTTGCAGGATTCACAGCTAAAACCTCCCTTTACAGGCTGGTGCCATGATAGGCCTGACATGTGTGTCAGCGGATGTGACAGTGACACTTCCTGATGACTCTGCAGCATGTAAAAGGACTAAACTAACAGCTGCTTAAGTAACACCCAGCGTGAATGCCCATGAACAGCTATTTCAACACGATCCCTACCTGCCCAGAGTCTTTTAATATTAAAATAAAACTATAACCCTTGGCAGGTTTCCAGTTTTAACACGCCACGTTATTTCATGGGTCCAGATTTTCAAAGCATTTACCCATTTCAGGGGTTCCTGATATGAGCAGCAATTAATTCCTTCACATCATTATCAAAATATTTCCTATTGCACCATGGGATATGTTAGGGACGGGTGGTCCCTGTTCTTGAGTTGCTCAACAGGTTTTACAATATGTTCTCAGATGAGTTTCTGTTTACTCATTCTGCCAGTACAGATAATTTGAGGTTATTTTATTTTTCAGTGGGAGCAGCAGTTTTAGGTGGAGGATAGAGTCAGGTAGGGCTGGGGTAGGGAGAGGGCTGGAGAAGTCTTGGCTGCTCCCTTACCAGCGTTTCCAAATACTATTCAACCTTGAGGTATTGGAAATGCATGTAAAATGGGCTTACTTGTTTCCATTTTTAGTGCAATGTTTATTTCTCATGATACATACTTCCTGGCCTTTAAAATGAGGACTTGGACTCAATCTATTCCCTTCTAGTTAAATGAAGTTTGACTATTTGAGTAAAAAGCCCAGATCCGTGTTTTTTTCAAGGGTCTGCTTCACTGAAAGAAGGCATCTGCACACACATGGATTGCAGAGCTATGTGAAAAGCGACTTTTATAAAACTAAACTAATGGCTGCTTACATAACACCCAGTGTGTTACCTTCAGCTGGAACACAGAGAGAGGCACACCAGAGTGGGAGCTTACATGCCTCTTCTTGCCCTGCCACAAGGCACTCCCTGCTCCTCTCCAGCTGGGCCTGCCTGCAACACCCACTCTCCCTAAAGCAGCAGTACCAGCCCCTTCATTTGTTTCCTTAGAGTGGGAACACAAACTATGAGAATCAAGGGAATGAGGAAATGGACTACTGTGGTTTTGCCCAAACAACACTACCACTAAAAAACACCTGTAACCAGAATTTCCAAGACTTAAATGTGTGTGGTGGTGGCAGTGATGGCGAGAGGTTTAAATACTGTATTTTCTATAGATGGTATAGGTGTATATTTTTACATCTGTATATTTGTATGTTTTTATAAATGTACTTTTATATTTGTATTTCTATTTTTACAAATATAAAAATACCGTGCATAAGGCTGGGCACGGTGGCTCACGCCTGTAATCCCAGCACTTTGGGAGGCCAAGGCGCGCAGATCAGCTGAGATTGGGAGTTCGAGACCAGCATGACCAACATGGAGAGATCCTATCTCTACTAAAAATAAAAAATTAGCCGGGTGTGGTGGCACATGCCTGTAATCTCAGCTATTCGGGAGGCTGAGGCAGGCAAATCATTTGAATCTGGGATGCAGAGGTTGTGGTGAGATGAAATCATACCATTGCACTCCAGCTTGGGCAAGAAGAGTGAAACTCCATCTCAAAAAAAAAAAAATACTGTACATAATAAGAGTAAATATGTGCCTGGAGTAATTAGTAACTGTAAACAATAGATATATACTGCTTTTGTGTGTACATGGTTAATACACTACATAAAACATGTGCATACACAGGGTGTGTGCATGAGTATATGTAAGCAGGATTATCCCAGCTTACCTCAACACCAGGCACCACTTATACTGACTAATGTACTATACAGACCCCTGAAGTCAGTGGGTCTATATTTAGTACAGAAATTTAAGCTTTCATGCATGCAATTACATATATTTTAACTTGCATATATATATATATATATATATTTATATATATGAATACAGAACAGAGGTACGTTTTCCTTAAAATAGAAACAAGATGGCTCCAAATCCCAAATGATGGGGGGAGATGGGCAGCTGTCAGGTGGCTTCCTCTCTCTGTGCCCACCTTATTCTTTCCTAGCTGAACAGTACTCCAAGCATCCTGACTATTGTCCAGGCTTCATATAGGAAGAAAGATCTGGGAGTTCTGAGAGGTATCTAAGGGTTGCTATATCCTCCAGGGAAACTGTACTAACAGAAGCTTACCAACCACAGTGCTACACCAAGAATGCCAAGTTGTTATCAGCTTCTTGTGTGTGACAGAAAGGAAGCTCACGATGTTATGCTTTCATCCCACAAACTGGTCCAACAGCTGCAGTTTTCCACTCATTCAATTAGCTAAAAGTCCTTATTCAGGAGGTACTTACTTTAAAACAAAATGAAACAAAACCCCAACAGACCAACAGAAATTCCATGAGGATACAAGTTATAACCAACTGTCTTAAGGTTATGTTAATAATGGGATAATGATGAATTGGGAAGAAAGACAAAAGAGTCATCAAGGACTTCACTTATTTTTATGTCTTGTTTATGTTCCTGCAGGATGATCCATTAGTAATATAATGCGCTTCCTCCTAAGGCTCCAGTTATATCCTTGTGATTTATGAGAGCTAAAAGCTCATCACTAACAGCACAGAAGGCACCCTCCACCATTGTTTTACCCCTGACAACTGAGCATTTAAACTCCATCTTTTCCTCATTTAGCAGCTAAGTTTTCATTATAGTACTTACATTATTTAGACATATTATTTATCTTATATCAGCTGATGTAAGACTCTCAAGAGAAAATAAATCACCTTCATTTTAAAAATTGAAAACATACAGATAAATTTGCAGCAGAAAAAGTATGAAAAACAACACAGCGTATGTTTTTAGAACATGGTTAAGAACATGGGTTTTAGAGTTAGACCACTTTGGCTAAAAATCCCAATCCTATCACCTAATTCAACCATGATTCTAGGAAATTACTTAATGTCTCTGAGTCTCAGTTTCCTCAAAATGAGGAGAAGAACTGTATTTGTATCAGAGGGTTGTGGCACAAATTTAATGAGATAACTTACGTGAAGCAATGTTTGTTAAATGAATACAAACTATCATGTTGAATAAATAAAATCTTTTCCAAAATGCAACATGATTTACATGTGTACTAATTCTTGCACCCGTTTGGCATTTGTTAGGATTCTAGGGACACATACATAATTTGAACAGAAATGAAGGTAATGCCACACTAGATGAGATCCACAATCCATCAGGGCATCACCCTCAAGAGATTAGCAAGAAATATCAAATGCATGAACAAATGCTCCTGCAATTTAACAATGTCCTTGGGATAAGCTCTTTGTTTCTCTTCCTACAATGCCAAGTATAGAATAAGTACTCAACAAATGTGTGCTGACTTCATCACCTGCCTACCACTTACTAGAGGTATGCTCAGAATCTCTCCTTCAAAGAGATCATAATCTAGTTTATCCACTCATTCCCCAGTATCTACAAAGCACTACAGTGTGAATTATTCTGTCATGGTTCCTATACTCAGGAGTTTAACTTCCACAAGAAACTCTAATATATATATGTGAACATATTATCTTTTAGCTCTAATAATATTTTTTTCTTGCCTCTTCCAAACTTTAAAGAGCATCCCAATTACAATATTGTTGCATTTTTTTTTTTTTTTTTTTTTTTTTTTTTGAGACAGAGTCTCACTCTGTCGCCCAGGCTGGAGTACAGTGGCGTGATCTGGGCTCACTGCAAGTTCCACCTCCCGGGTTCACGCCATTCTCCTGCCTCAGCCTCCCAAGTAGCTGGGACTACAGGCGCTCACCACCACACCCAGCCAATTTTTTGTTTTGTATTTTTTTAGTAGAGACGAGGGTTCACCATGTTAGCCAGGATGGTCTCGATCTCCTGACCTTGTGATCCGTCCACTTCGGCCTCCCAAAGGGATGGGATTACAGGCGTGAGGCACCGCGCCCAGCCTTGCATGTTTTAAAAAGAAATTCAAATTCAGCTTTGCATAATTTTTGCTGTAGTATAATTGTCTGTAAATCTTTCCTTTAAAAAAAAAAAGCGACAGACCATTTAAAAAAAAAAGCCTCATTCCAAACAAATAAGATGAATTGCTGGGGGAAAAGGAAAGACCATTTAAAAAAAAAAAAAAAGCCTCATACTAGCCTTCAATATACAAAACAAATAAGATGAATTGCTAGGGGAAGGAGTGAGGAGGACAGAGGCTAGCGCCTTCCATTCTATGGTAAGACAGGCAGTACCTCCCCCATACCTTGGGGGAAAAAAAATTGAAAACATATAGTGGAGTACTGAATCTAAATACACTTGAATTTCAAGTCAGTTCTCTAACCCCCTGCTTGGGTGACCCTGGAAAGGGAATTTTTTTGTGCATAATTTTTCTTGTCAGTAAATCTGGAAGAGTTGTTTTTGAGGATTATTAATTCATGCAGCCAATTTTTGCTGAGCACCTACTACTACATGGACATAGTTTTAATAGTGCTGGGGGCACATCAAGAAATGAAACAGACAAAAATCCATGCCCTCATGGAGCTTCTATTCTATTAGGGAAAGATACATAATGAAAAACATAAATACATACCTATGTCCTACATGATAAACTGTAAGGAGATAAAACAGAGAAGGGGGTAAGAAGTAAAGAGAGATGCAATTAATAAAATTTATAAATGAGTGGTCAAGGAAGCCCTCCCTGAGAGGTATCATTTCAGCCAAGAATAAAAGGATGTAAGGGAACCAGCCAAGTGGTTATGTGAGAAAAGATTTAATCATAGTGCTTAATCAATCATATGTTCAATAAATAATGCTGATTATTATCACGGCCAGTACAATATAAACAAAGAAAACACTAAACTTGGATTAAACATCCTGTCACTGCCACATTCATTTCTGAGGCATTGAACCATTTATACTTATTACCTCTCCGAAATAGTTTACTCCCATGGAAAACAGGATAATAATACCTGCTCTTCTGATGTCATTAAGAGGATAAAATGAGAAAATATGTGTAGAAGCACAAAGAAAATCGATAAACATAACTATTAGAACAATCACGTCTCCTCTAAGGCTCTTTCAGAAATGACAGACCACCAGCCTCTTTTATTCAAAAGGAATACAATGATTTGATAAGAGGCTCAGGAAGAGGGTTTCTAAGATGATAAAAATTAGCTTATTTTCTGTAGAGTCAGACCAACAACAGTGAGAGCTAAGACAGACATACTGATTTCCAATCAAGAAAACATAAACACTAAACCAGGTAAACTTGCCAGAGCTCTAGCTGGACAGAACAGCCCCCTGTTTACTCTGGTCCTTGCTTGACTCATTGTAAATTCCCCATCTGGGCGGCATCAATACCTCTCAACCTTTCTCTTGCCTTCCTACAGATTTAGTGCCTTCCATTCACTCATTCAATAAACATTTAACAAGCACAATCAACACAGAGTCAAGTGTGGATCCGGGTAAGAGGGTGAACTAAACCAGGACTCAACCTGAACAAATTCCCTGGGTACAGATGAGGGAAAAGTTGGGGACAAAGAAAGAACAGAATTCATCCACCCCACCTTCCAGATTCCCGTAGCCTGGACAAGTCTGAGCCTTTAAAATACTTCAGTAGGTAAAATTGTAAACAAAATGAGAGCCCTCAGGCTACTACCATACTAGATTACACTTGGCAAGGCAACCCCAAACAAATCCATATCTTGGAAATATGAATACTGAGGTGCCAGAGTATCTCCAATCATTATTCAACAAATATGTATTAAATGCCTGCCTAGTGCTCAACTCTTCTGCACCTGCTCTTCCTTGTCTAACCATTGTCCTTTTTCTTCCTGTGGCTTAGTACACAATTCAAGAATGCACTCAAACTTTCCTACAGTGGAAAGTGTTTGGGAGTAGAAATACAAAAGGAATACAAATGCAAAGCTAATATAATGTCCAGTGTCTCACTTCTCAATTAGTTTTGCTTCTATTAAAAGCTTCTACTACCTCCTTCCAGGGCCTTTCTGTGAACATTCTCTCTTGAAAATTCCCCTTTTAAAGTTTACAGATTTACAGATGTTTCCTTCTAGGCCTTACCCAAGAGGATTAAATAACAAATTAAGAATAGCAATCTTCTCTGCAGCACACCACAGGGGAGAGAAAATGGCATCCCTCTACCCTTCTAGGTTCCTTGGCTGGGTTACAAATTAAACTGACATAAGACAGGAGAAAGACTTATGTAAATATTTAATTACATAAGTATGCACAGGAGTCTTACAAAATAGGAGCCTCAAAGAAGGGTCAGATGATTGATGCTGATACAGCATCCCAAGTTACAGAAAGGCATCAGGGCTTGGGGCTTCTGGAGAAGGGGGTGGCAACACAAGTTATGGGAGGGTGAGGGGAAGAAATGCATGGGGAATAAAGGTTGTCTTGTTATACAGATAAAAAGTCGGTAATAAAAGTTGTTTCTGAGCAGCCCTCAGAAGAGGTGATAATCTGGGCATAGGGTCAACCTCTAGTCTCCCCTCCTGTGATCCAAGTTAATCTTCCCTGGTTGATAAAATTCTCAGGGAGGGTATTCATGACAATTGAGTTCCTTTCGGAGGATCTGTCTTTAGACAGGTAAGAGGAGCTCGGAGAAAAGGCTCTCTATGCAAGGGGTGCTCAGAGAAAGCCTCTGTTTGCACCTGCTGTTCCCAAAGTGCCCTCAGTTCAAAGTAATATTTTGGGGTGACATTTTATGAACTCTTTTGGTATCCTTATATTGACATTATATCACCCTTCTGTAATCTGGAAGCAGAACACAAAATACTGAATGCCTACCACAGAGCAGGCAACCACATAATCTTTTAAACAACCTTGTATCTACATTTTATAGATAAAACTGATGTAGACACTGAAAGGCTAAATACCTGTTAAAAATCAAACAGTAAATGACAGAGTCTTGCTTGGACCTTGAGTTTTCCATCTCAAAAGATGAGGCTCTTTAATTCTGTATCCCATGCTACCCTTACTGGGGCTGTCCAAAAAAGGCTAGAGAAAAGTTTCCTAACCCCTTTGGCCTTCTCTCCCTGGTATCTGAGGATACCAGCTCTAAAATTCTAAAACATCACCTTAGTTAGGACTGATGATCCACATCGGGGCACATGAAGTGCTGTCTCTTTAAGGTTCACCCTCAATTCAAGATTTCTTTAAAGAAAGAGTTATTCTGTGTTTGTAGGCCACATGTGAGTTGTTCTGCTACCGGGCATCTTTATTCTCTTATGAATAAAAGGACAGAATTTTGTGCAAGGTCTATATCTGGAAGTATATCTTGCTTTCAGGTGAATTCTAGTTCATTGCTTTGACCTTCTCCAAATTCTTCGTGTCTACAGCCTTGAGTGTATACTTGAGTAAAATAATTATTTGGAGTATTAATACCTGCTAGGTATCATTTTCTTATAAAACCAAACTGCTTCTCCTTTACAATGTCCCAGCAGATATTTGGAGAAATAAAACATCAAATTTTAAACCCTTCCTGTAAAATTCTCATTATCAAATAACAACTCAGAAAAATACTCCAAAAAACTGTCAGAATCTATTTTAAATGCCAGAGTACCAGGGTGGGGGGAGGGTGGGCAGAAAAATTATTAAATCCTTGAACTGCATGTGTGCAAGGCAAACTCTATCTAAAGATAAACTGAGCTGAGATTTGAGCAGTTGTCTAAAAGCTAGATTAGCAGTTTGATGCCAGTCAAGTTAATTGCCTGCTAAAACAAACACTCCTCACAAGAATATAACAGAATCCAGATTTTTCCACAATACCAGGATACAACCAAAAATTTTTGACATATGAAGAAAAAAGAAATGTGACCAATTCTCAAGAAAAAAGACAGTCAACAAAGATAAACCTCAACCCATTTTTAGATGTTATAATGAGCAGACAAAATTTTAAAGCAGCTATTATAACTATGCTGAAGAATGCAAAGATAATATACTTGAATAAAATGAGAAATTTCACTAGAGAAATAGAATTACTAAAAAGAAACAAATGGGGCCGGGCACAGTGGCTCACTCCTGTAATCCCAGCACTTTAGGAGGTTGAGGCAGGCAGATCACAATGTCAGGAGATCGAGACCATCTTGGTCAACATGGTGAAACCCCATCTCTATTAAAATACAAAAAAAAAATTAGCCTGGCCTGGTGGCACGTGCCTGTAATCCCAGCTACTTGGGAGGCCGAGGCAGGGGAATTGCTTGAATCTGGGAAGTGGAGGTTGCAGTGAGCTGAGATCACGCCACTGTACTCCAGCCTGGTGACAGAGCAAGACTCGATCTCAAAAAAAAAAAAAAAAAAAAAAAAAGGAAATTCTGCAGCATAAGAAGAATAAACCATCTTTATCTTTATTCAAGAGAAAAAAAATTTAAAAAGAAAAGAAAAAAAGCATTGTCTCAGGGATTTGTAGTAAAATATCAAAAGATCTAGCATACCTGTAATTAGAGACATAGAAGGAGAGCAAATAATGAGATAGAAAATATATTTGGAAAAATAATGGTCCTAAAGTCCCCAAATTTGATGAAAGACACAAATTTACAGATTCAAAAAACTCAACAAACACCAAGCCGAATAAATATTTAAACCATTACGTCTAGGGAGGTATAATCATAGTCAAATTGCTGAAAACCAGGAAACAGAGAAAAACCTCGAGAGCAGCCAGAATAATTAAATGAATAAACAAATAATATTGCATATAGGGTAACAAAAACTTTCACTGATTTGTCACCAGAAATTACGGAGTCCAGCAGACAGTGGAACATTTTTAAGGTGTTCAAAAAACAAACTGTCAATTCAGAATTCTATCTAAAGCAAAACATCTTTTAAGAAAAAAGGCAAAATAGAAACTTTTTTTTTGAGACAGTGTCTTGCTCTGTTCCCCAGACTGGAGTGCAGGGGCATGATCACAGCTCACTGCAGTCTCAACCTCCTTGGCTCAACCAATCCTCCCACCTCAGCCTCCTGAGTAGCTGGGACTACAGGCATGTGCCACCATCTCTAGCTAATTAAAAAAAAAAAAAAGATTGTAGACATAGGTGTCTCCCTATGTCACCTGGGCTGGTCTTGAACTCCTGGGTTCAAGTGATCCACCCACCTCAGCTTCTCAAAGTGCTGGGATTATGGGTGTGAGCCACTGCATGTAGCCAAGAAACATTTTCTGTGTACACGAAACAATAAATAACTAAGAGAATTTTTCACTAGGGTATCTTCACTACAAGAAATATTAAAGGAACTTCAGATTCAGTATCAGCTGTTATCTTTACAAAGAAACAAAGAGCATAAGAAATAGTAATTATGTGAGAATATACAATATTTTTTCTTTTATTTTCATTAAATATGGCAATTTAGAGCAAAAACTATAACATTTTCTTGTGCAGTTTGTAATATACGCAGATATAATAGATATGATAACTAGCATAAAGGATAGTGTTAGGGAAATGAACCTATAAGTTGCAAGTGTTTTAGATTTTGTGTGAAGCTGATAGAATATTAATAGATAAAATTCAAAAGTGGGTTGCGAAGGAGGAGCCAACAAAAGAAAAAAATAAATATTAACTTGCTAAACATTTCCCCTAAATATTCCTAATAAAAACATCAGAAATTTTCAGAATAGATTAAAAAAAACAAGTCTCAACTATATGCTATTTATAATTGAAAGTAAATGCTTCTGAAAAGACACACCATATAAACAGTAAGTATATAAAGGATGCATTTGCTATATCAATATTGAGTAAAATAGACTTTAAGGAGAGAATAATATTACCAGAGAATAACGTTTCATAATGTTTTAATTCACAACTCATCAGGAAGACATAATTTTAAATGTGTATATAAAAACATATCAGGCAAAAATGAACAGAATTAAACAGAAAAAATACTATTTCACCATTACAGCTGAAGATTTTAACACCCTTTTCAACAAATGATAGAAAATAAAAATCAAACAAAATAAAAATCAGCCCAAAAATAAATGATTTGAACAACATTATCAACCACCTTAATACATAAAGAACACCTAAAAACTGCAGAACACATGTTCTTTACAAGTTCACTTGGTATATCCACCAAGACTGATCATACGTAGAGTCATAAAACCCAGGTCTCAATTAATTAAAAAGGACTGAAATCAAACAGAGTATGTTCTGACCATAATGGAATTACATTAGAAATCATTAACAATAAGATATCTAAAGACCCCAATGTTTTGAAAATTGAACAAAATACTTAAAAATCCATGGGTCAAAATTTAAAAATCACGAGAGATATCGGAAAATATTTAAAACTGAAAGATGATAGAAATATATCATGTCAAACTTTGAGGTATATAAAGTGTACTAAGAGAAATGTTTATAGCTTTAAATGCATCTATTTGAAAAAAAGAAAAGTATAAAAATCAGTGATCTAATGTTCCAACCTAGAACACTAGAAAAAGAACAAAACCTAAAGTACAAGGAAGGAAACAATGAGAACATAAATTTGTGAAATAGAAAACAAGAAAAAATTAAGGAAACCAAATTCATTTTTTGAAAAAATGAGTCATCACTAATATTTCACCATTCATTCTATCTCTGATTTTGTCTGTCTAGCTAAAAGTTGACCATTTTATTGATCTTTTCAAAGAACTAGCCAGCATTTGGTTTTATTGACCTGGTTCTATTGCTCTTCTTCTGACTGATAGATATTAAAAAGATACAGAATATTACAAACACTTTTATGCCAACTAATTTGACAGCTTAGATGATAATAGCAAATTTCTTTTTAAAAAAATCAACTTACCAAAATTGACACAATATGAAACAGAAGATCTAAAAAAACAAGGAAACAAAAACAAAATAAGAAACCCTATCTATATCTATTAAAGAAACTGGATGCTCAAAAACCTGCTCGCAGAGAAAATATCAGGTCCAGATGGTGCTCTGTTGAATTCTATCAAACATTGCAGGAAGAAATGACACCTTTCCTTCAGAAAGTTAAAGAGGAAGGAATACTTCTAAACTTTTTTTTTTTTTTTTTTTTTAGATTTGGGTGTACATGTGAAGGTTTGTTCATAAACACATGTCATGGGGGTTTGTTGTACATACTATTATATTACTCAAGTATTAAGCTCAGTACCCAGTAGTTATCCTTTCTGCTCCTCTCCCTCCTCCTACCCTCCCCTGTCAAGCAAACCCCAGTGTCTGTTGTTTCCTTCTTTGTGTTTATGAGTTCTCATCATTTAGCTCCCACTTGCTTATAAGTGAGAACATGCATTATTTGGTTTGCTGTTCCTGTGTTAGTCTGCTAAGGGTAATAGCCTTCAGCTCCATCCATGTTTCTGCAAAAGACATGATCTTGTTTTATGGTTGCATAATATTCCCTGGTGTATATATACCACAATTTCTTTATCCAGTTTATCATTGGTGGACATTTAGGTAGATTCCAAGTCTTTGCTATCGTGAACAGTGTGGCAATGAACATTTGCACACCTGTGTCTTTATGGTAGAATGCTTATATTCCTCTGGGTATACACTCAATAATGGGATTGCTGGATCGAATGATAGTTCCACTTTTAGCTCTTTGAGGAATCGCCATACTGCTTTCCACAATGGTTGAACTAATTTACACTCCCACCAACAGTGTATGGGTGTTCTCTTTTCTTTGCAACCTGCCAGCATCTGTTAATTTTTGACTTTTTTGATAATAGCCATTCTGACTGGTGTAAGATGGTATCTCATTGTGGTTTTGATTTGCATTTCTCTAATGATCAGTAATATTGAGCTTTTCTTCATATGCTTGTTGGGCACATGTATGTCTTCTTTTGAGAAGAGTCTGTTCATGTCCTTTGCCCACTTTTTAATGGGGTTGTTTTTCTCTTGTAAATTTGTTTAAGTTCCTCATAGATGCTGGATGTTACACCTTTGTCAGATGTATAGTTTGCAAAAATTTTCTCCCATTCTGTAGGTTGCCTATTTACTCTGTTGATAGCTTCTTTGGCTGTGCAGAGGCTCTTACCTTCAATTAGATCCCATTTGTCAATTTTTGCTTTTGTTGAAATTGCTCTTGGTGTCTTTGTCGTGAAATCTTTGCCTGTTCCAATGTCCAGGATGGTTATTGCCTAGCTTGTCTGCCAGAATTTTCATAGCCAAACTAGTTTTATCAAGTCAGTACCTAAATCCAAAAAGTGAGAAGTGACATGGGAAAAAAGGAAATATGGAACAAGGAAAAGGAAAATCAGGAGCATGGAAGCAGGGTGGGCTGCAGTTTTGAAAATGGTGCTCATCTCACTGAGATGGTGACATGGGAGAACAGACTTGAAGGAGGTGAAGGCCCATGGGGATCTTTGTCTGAACAGCACCTTGTGCAAAGGAATGTGCCTGGAAAGGCAAGGAGGCAAGCGTGCTATTCCAAAGACCCAAGTTAAGAAGATTTATCATGGAAGATGAAAAGGATCAACCGTTCAACACTAATGTTAGTTATGTAAATGAGGAATTAGCAAAGTAGCGGTCTTTGGTGATCTTAAAGAGAGCAGTTTTGTGGGACAGGTAGGACTAAAGTGGGCTTAAGAGAAAATGGCAGAGGGCCAGGCACGGAGACTCACACCTGTAATCCCAGCACTTTGGGAGGCTGAGGTGGGTGGATCACGAGGTCGGGAGCTCGAGACAAGCCTGGCCAACATGGTGAAACCCTGTCTACTAAAAACACAAAAATTAGCTGGGCGTGGAGGCACGTGCCTGTAATCCCAGCTACTCGGGAGGTTGAGGCAGAATTGCTTGAACCTGGGAGGTGGAAGTTGCAGTGAGCCGAGATCGCCACATTGCGCTCCAGGCTGGGTGACAGGGAGAGGCTGTTAAAATTTAAAAAAAAAAGAAAAAGAAAATGGCAGAACTGGATCTAATGAGTGTGGACACCTCTTTTGATGGGCTGTGACTCAAAGGGAAACAAAGAAATTAGACAGCAGTTGGAGAGGAAAGTCGGGTCAAAAAAAGGGTCTTTTGTTTAATATAGGTGAAATGTGTTTACATGGTGATGGATACGATCCAAAAGAGATCAAAAACCACAGAAGAGCAGGGAGAACTGCTAAAGGAATGCCCTTGACCAGATGTCAGGTGCGTCTCCTGTATAAGGAGTTCTTTCAGTTCTCTCTGACCCATTTCAAAGGAATTCTGAAATCTTCTAAAAACCATCACTGCCATCAATTCAATAGTTTCTGAAACACTATGAAAATGTTTGCCATTTCATTGAGTAAATTATTAATATAAATAATTACTAGAGCATTTGAGAAAAAGTTAGAGTGAACTCTTGAAACAAATCCAAGGTGGCTCTGATCCATTTAATGATCCAATCAAGCACCCCAAGAACCTCCTTCTCCTTTTGCTTCTTCTTTGTGTTTTACGGACCATATTTGGCTACCTTCTGAGGCACTTGTTCAAAAATTTATTTTTCTTGATTCAGATTCAACTTTGTATAATACCTTACACAAACACACAATTTCTTTTCTTTTTTTGAAACGGAGTCTCGCTCTGTTGCCCAGGCTGGAGTGCAGTGGCGTGATCTCCGCTCACTGCAAGCTCCGCCGCCCGGGTTCACGTCATTCTCCTGCCTCAGCCTCCTGAGTAGCTGGGACTACAGGTGCCCACCACTACGCCCAGCTACTTTTTTGTACTTTTAGTAGAGACAGGGTTTCACCGTGTTAGCCAGGATGGTCTCGAATCTCCTGACCTTGTGATCCGCCCACTTCGGCCTCCCAAAGTGCTGGGATTACAGGCATGAGCCACCGCGCCTGGCCAATTTCTTAAAGTATTCAAAAATGAAGTCTATGAGAGGTGTTCCACACAAGAACGTGTGCGTGGAATTTTAATTTTTCCAAGGCTGTTGCCATAGTTTCTTTGGCAGCAAAACAACATATAGTGAACTAATTAAGGATTTAAAATACATTGTTAGACAATTTAGACCCGCAATCTCTGAAGGTTAGTTTAAAAGAAATAATGAGTAAAAGCAAGGAAAAGTGTATACCCAAGAGTAAAAATATCACAAAATGTTTTTTATTGGTGTTAATTTCTTTGCTCCCCTAACCGGAAGATATTAACAACATGTTAGATTTCCTGCCAAGTTAGATAGTATGCACAAGAAAGATCCAACTCTCAACAAGATTTGATTAGTAAAGAGGGAGGGCAAGAACCCATGGGGATCTCAATTTCATTAACCCAAAGGAGAAACAATGGATAGAAAATGCAAGCCAGAATTCTAGATAGTACAAAATATACAAAACCAAGCATAAAGAAACGGTTCCCTTTCACCTAAAGGTTGTGAGCTAAAAGCACACAGGTCAATAATCTGCTTTGAATAACTAACCTATTTTTAGTTTATCAAACAAATCCTATAAGTGGTTACAATTATTATTATAACTATTAAGAAGTGGGGAAACTGGTGAATCACTGTTAGGAAGACTGAGTCCTCAAACAAGGTGAAAGCAGGAAATCTAGGAGGTAAGCCCATGTCACACCCTGCTTTCTTCCTGAGAATGTGAGCATAATCTGGAGACCTTGAGCTTCTACCTTGATGACAGCACAGAGCACCAGATATAGGAGATAAACCTCAGGGTTTGGCCAAGATGGGAAACCAAGGAATCTAAATGCGGGGGTGGTACCCAACCAGATTTCAAAACTCGTTATAAAACTAGTCGCTAAGGTAATGTGGTACTGGCACAAGGACAGATAGACAGACTAATGGAACCAAATCAAATTCATACATATCCAAAAACGCAACTGACAGAAAACACACTGAAAACAAATGAAGAAAGTGCAGATTGTTTGACAGAGATAGAGTATTTGAAAACATATATGGGGGAAGAAAAGGAAATTGGATACCTACTTCACATCCAATACCAAAATGAATTCCAGGTGGATAAAATACTTAAATGAGGCCAGGCGGGGTGACTCACACCTGTAATCCCAGGACTTTGGGAGACCAAGGCGGACAGATCACCTGAAGTCAGGAGTTCGAGACCAGTCGAGTCAACATGGCGAAACCCCAATTCTACTAAAACTACAAAAATTAGCCGGGCTTGGTGGTGGGCTCCTGTAGTCCTGGCTACTCGGGAGGCTAAGGGCAGAAGAATCCCTTGAATCCAGGAGGCAGAGGCTGCAGTGAGCTGAGATCATGCCACTGCACTGCAGCCTGGGTGATAGAGCAAGACTCCATCTCAAAAAAAAAAAAAAACGACTTAGGTAAGAGAGGCAGAAGTTTTAGAAGGCAGTATAGAATATCTTTATGTCTAAAGACCAATTTTTTAAAAACCTGAGTTAAAATTAAAACGTTAATTCTTTAAAAGATAAAATGAGGCCAGGTGCAGTGGCTCATGCCTGTAATCATAGTACTCTGGGGAGACCAAGGATGGTGGATTACTTAAGCTCAGGAGTTCAAGACCAGCCTGGGCAACATGGAGAAACCCTCTCTCCACAAAAAATACAAAAATTAGCTGGGCATGATGGTGCCTGCCTGTGGTCCCAGCTATTTGGGAGGCTGAAGTGGGAGGAATGCTTGAGCCCCAAAGGTGGAGGCTGCAGTGAGCCATGATTGCACCAAGCACTCAAACTGGGATGACAGAGCGAAACCCCATCTCAAAACCAAACAAAACCAAACAGAACATAAAAACGATAAAATGAGATGAAAAGACAAGGCAAAACCTGAAATCTGCACAGCAATCTAATATGGTAACTACCAGCCACATGTAGCTATTTTATCTAAAATTTAATTATCAGTAGCTCTAAACACATTTCAGGTACTCAGTAATCATACGTGGCTGATAGCTACTCTACTCGCCCTAATATGGAACATCATCATCTCAGAAAGTGCTCTTTGGACAGCACTGATCTAGAACATATACAGCATTTTTAAACTTCTAAAATAAACAACTAAAAAACTGGACAAGGAGCATTAATAGATATTTGACAGAACAAAAACACAAAAATTTACTATAAACATGGAAAAAGGTGTTTCAACCTCATTTGTAATCAGAGTGAGGCAAATGCAACTCACCTGATACCCTTTCAGACAGCCCACATTTGGCAAAGGATTAAAAATCATATAGTATCAGATATTAAAGGAGATGCAGATAAGCAAGTGACCCATGACAGCCACTGTGGAAGCAGTCTGTTGAACACTGACACCCAGCACTTCTACTCCAGAGAAGTGATTCTCCACCGGAGCTGAATAGTGCCCCCTTGCCCCACTATTTAGGGCATTTGTGTGTGGAGACACATATACAACACACAGTTCTGCCATCATTAAGTTGGCAGGAGGCCAGGGATAATAAAATTCCTGCAATTAAAGGAATTATTCCTTCTGTACTATGTACAGAGGTATGAACAAAAATCAAAACATTAGAACAAAATTTTAAAAATTAGCCAGATTTAGTGGTGTACGTGTAGTCCCAACTACTTGGGAATCTGAGGCAGGAGGATTGCTTGAGCTCAGGAGTTTGAGGCTGCAATGAGCAATGATCGGCCCATTGCACTCCAGCCTGGGCAACAGAGCAAGAACCTGTCTCTTAAAAAACAAAACAACAACAAAATTAGAAACAGCCCAAACAACGTCAGCTATAAAATGGATACATAAATTGCATATAATGGAATACCATAGAAATGGAAATAAATGACCCTTAATTACAGATGTCAACATGGGTGCTTCTAACAAATATGAAGCTGAGTGAAACTAGCAAGATATGTGAATATAAACATATGCTTAAAATTTATATAAAGAACAAAAAATAGCCAACTCAAAATTAATTTGGGGATAAATACATATAAAACAAATCAAAACAAAAAAAATGCAAGGGAATTGCTAACAAAAAATTAGGATAAGGCTACCTCTGAGAGGGAGGGAGGAAGGTACTCTCTTTGGAAGGTCATACAACGGCCTTCTAAGTTTGGTAATGCATCATTTCTTCAGCTGGGTAGTAAGTTAAGATGTTAATTTTAATAGATTTCTTTATGTGTATTTTACACATGTCTCCATATATTTGATAAATTTCACAATTGTTTTAAAAGCCAGCTTAATTACCTACTGGCTGGGATCCGTGGCTTTTCTGAACATTGCTAATAATAATACTGCCACCTACCTCATGGAGCTGTTCTGAAGTTCAAAGGAGACAGAAGTGTGAGTGACTGTGATGGCGGATATTTTACAGAATAGGAATATGAGGTAAACATGTCCCTAAGGATTTCATTCTGGGTACTGTCCAGGATCACAGAATCCAGAGTGTCTAAACAGTTATTAAAGTCAAGAAGATACTGAGGTGTCTGTGTTCTCATTGTAGAATGAGAACTACCATGTTCAGTTCAACCCGTGGGAGAACCATCATAATGAAGTGATAGCAAACTTTTCAATAAATGTGTAAATATGAGCTTTTATTGTTATGTTGTTGTAATAATGACCATAGTACTGAAAGGATCTAGAAATCATGTCACAGAAGAAGAAATGATTTAAGACCTGTTTATACTAAAATTTAGGCTAAGCGATAATAACAGTGACACAACTGTCCTCATTTTTGGGATAAACAACAGACACAGATCTATTTGTTAAGGGTTCTTTCAGAGGATGGACCGGAGAGACTGCAGGAATTTAAAAGTCAGTACACTTTGGTTCAATATAAAAAAGAACTTCTTGACAATCAGTCAGAGGACACACAGAATAGACTGTATGGTAATTCCCTTGCACTTGAATTATTCGGATAAAGACAGAGTTTAGCAGAGACTCCTGTATCTGATGAAAACAAGTATTTTAAAAATAAACTATGTTAAATTAAAAATACAGACAATAGGCTGGGCACAGTGGCCCATGCCTGTAATCTCAGCACTTTGGAAGGCCATGACAGGAGGATTGCTTGAGCTGAGGAGTTTGAGACCAGTCTGGGCAACATGGCAAGACCTCATCTTTACTAAAAACAACAACAACAACGAAAAATCAGCCAGGCATGTGAGTGAGCATGTGCCTGTAGTCC
This sequence comes from Piliocolobus tephrosceles, assembly GCF_002776525.5. Taxonomy (NCBI): domain Eukaryota; kingdom Metazoa; phylum Chordata; class Mammalia; order Primates; family Cercopithecidae; genus Piliocolobus; species Piliocolobus tephrosceles. The sequence continues at coordinate 157,608,139 of NC_045434.1, forward strand.
GAGGTACTTGAGAGGCTGAGATGGGAAGATCGATTGATTGCCTGGAAGATTAAGGATGCAGTGAGCTATGATCATACCACTGCACTCCAGCATGGGCGACAGAGCAAGACCCTGTCTCAAAAAAAAAAACAAAAAAACAAAACAAAAAAACAAAATAAAAATACAAATAATAAAACTTTCTGTCATATTTATTTCAAAAGTTAGCTGTCCTGCTTAATATCCATCAACTACAAATAACTTAGTTTACCTCTTGGAGCCCCAGTTTCCTCATCTGTAATAAGATATCTTTCCTTCAAGGTTATTTGGTAAAAATCAATGTGATATATATGGAAGTTGCCTAGCACTGATGTTCCATAAGTGCTCAATCAGCAGCTATAATTTCTAAAATTACTATTAAAGGCTTCTAAACTTGTTTCTAGCTAGATAAATAAAAAATGACATCAGTACAAGGGGGGGAAAAAACTTTCACATTTGAAAACAGCCTAAGAACTTGTATCTGTTACTTGAAGGAAAGTGGCAAAACTGATATCCCTGGATCAGTTTCTTTAAAATGTTATCAAATGGCCTCTGGTCTCCCAGAAAGTTTCCTTGAACATGCTTTGTTCAAAAATCTTCGCCATAAAAAATCTCTTAAATTTCACAACCACAAAGAACTTTCTAGTTTGCTGAAATAAAAATAAGACAGGAATTATGAAGATAAGTCTTAGCACAGCAAACTACATCATATTTACTACAATAAGTAAATACTTAGGCCATCAGCTTTTAAAAATATCTAAAGCTAAGAAAAAGAATATACATATACATGACTATTTATATCTTCTATATTTAACCTGCAGAAACCCAATCTTTAAAAAGTCAATGTCTATAAACAGGAAATGCTGCACTTCAAGATTAAACCACAGTAATTTATTATAAGTAAATAAGCATCCTACAAACAACTTCACTATAAGGACACTTGCAAATCTTTTCTTCTTATATAGTACTTTTTAAGTTCAGATCAAGTCAAGCTGTTCTCCACGAACATAATAATGGTGGAATCTCAGAGAGTTTAAAATCGTATGCAGTTTACTATAGTTATCTTTCTATTTTGTGGAAGCACTCTGCTACACTCTGGTTTTTAGCTGGGTTCTGTTTTTTACTTGAGTTTCAAAACTAGCTTCAAATTACTAGTTGATGGTGTTGATGGTCACATACTGTAACGAAGTTTGTGGATTCGCTGAAATTAAAACCAACTCCTATTTACCACCCTTCTTTTCAAGCACAGATCAATTATTTACGATCAGGTTCACCAACACTATGTTGGTGGCAGTCCATCTGAAGCCAGCTATAAATAAAGTAAATAGAATCTGACCTCAAAACTTCTTGACTCCACAGAGAACTGAAAGAAGACGGGAGGGGAGAAGCAAAGGAAGAAACAAAAAAAAAAAGAGGAAAGAAAAAGAATGGAACAAAAGAAGCCAACATCCAATGAGCTGCTTGTATGCCAGAATTACAATTTTACTTCATTCTTCGTCAATTTGTCATCATTTAATTATCACAACCCCATAAGGCAATATTATGTTCCTCTTATTTAAGATTGAGAAACTGCAGCTCAAAAAGACTAAATTGCTTACTGGGGCCACAAAGTAAGGAGGAAAACCAGAATTTGACGTGGGGACTGTCTGTTTCCAAAGCCTGGGCACTTATTTTCTACATCAGAAAAAATACTTTCAATGTTTTTAGATGCGAGTTGTTTAGGAATTTTTAAAACAAAAAGGAATTAAATAGTTCCAAATTATATAGCACAGATAGCAGAAAACCATGCACATAAGTTTTTAACCGCCTCTAAGAATCCAAAGTGTAAGCCTGTCACCATTATGCATGAGATGCACGTGAAATTATAGAGAAAGAACAGGAAACCTCAAACGGAGATTGCCTGTAAAGAGTGATGAAGCCACATCTAAAAGCAAGACAAAGACCGGGAGTGTCAAGTACTCATAGCCTCTTACCTGCTGTACTTCACTTTCTCCATTTGAGATTTTCTCAGTGTAAACAAAGGAGTTGAATATCCGCTGCAATGAAAAGAAAATGAACATGAGATTTCTAAATAAGTCATTTTCTATATAAGTGTGTATGTGAATAATTTGTTTACAACAAATAGAATCTAGTAGAAAAAAAATTTTTAATTAAAATGCAGTAATTTTACAGACAGAAACCCAAGTATCAGCCAAAGTCAATCACACTTATGTAAGCAATACCCAGGCACCTCTGTAGTGAAATAAACCAGGTGTTACACTGTATTTTTCATTTTCAAAACTACATTTAATTATAGATTTCCGGAGTCCATGCCATTTTATCCAACTGGTATAATCTTGACAAAGTGGTGCTTCTCATTTAAATCCTGCACTCCCTGAATGCTGTAATTGTTTACAGACTCTAACATCTAATGCAATAAAGCTCTTTGAAAGGGATTCTTTCCATACTCTCTCATGTCCCTGTTCAGTCCCTACCCAATATTATCTATCACCTTCGTTACTCAAGCACCCCCTCGGGAGAGTAACATAATAGGGCTTGCCAAATATGTGTGGACTTAAGAGAAGATCCAGTTCTTACATGCCAGGAAATATGACAGCTGTGCCAAGACATTAGGCCAAACTACAGCACACAAGCACACACATTCTTCCCCTGGTCCCTGCCTAGCTGGTACCTACTCCTCCATATATTGCCTCTATTTAAAATGTCTCTGCAGACTTATGACTTTACCAAACTGTACCGTTACTGAGTAATCACAAGAGATTAACATATAACAAACTAAAGAATGAGAATCCAAGTTATGTATCTGTTAGAGGAGCAAAAAAAAAAAAAAAAAGGAGCAGCAGCCTCATCGTTTATCTTCAAGCTTTAAAGATACCACTGAACTCTCCAGATGAGTAAGGAGTCAGACCTGGAGATGTCAGCCAAAATTTCCTTCTTCCTTTCCATCCTGCTGCCAGGGTTTGTCAGCATCTGGGACAGCTTCCCAGATGGCCTAACACACCTGCGTGGTTGTGGTACAGAAGACAAGTGAAGCCAAGTTCATCACGCAATATACATCTAAACAGACCAAATGAAGGAAGATCAAGCTGCTGGGGCTTAGAGGTTTTGGTCGGGGGGTGGAGTGCAGGGTGGAGGGAAGCAAACAAACTTGAGAAGGACTAGGATGAAATTACCGTCTGGAAAATTATAATTACAAATCATGGTGCCTCCCATCATTCTCCAATGTGCCACTCATTCATTCAACAGGTGTTTATTGTCCTTTTCTTTTCTGAAAATGACTCTGCCAGTAGGAAAGTTCATTACAGGTTTCTAGTAATGTTCATAATGATATTATCATTGGCTAGTATCTACTGAATACTTACCATGGCGTGGACACCATTCTAAGCACATTACATTTATTTATTTAACTCTCATAAAACACCTTTGTGATAGGCACTATTATTATCTCTACATAGATGAGGAAACTGAAGCATATTTACGAAGTGCCTAGGGCAATTGAGATATTGTGCCTCATGTGTATATTTTATTTCATATTCATTTCAAAATTACTGTAGCTTTAAAGAGGAAAAACTAAGAGTCTGGGAGATTAAATAACATACCCCCAAATAACTTGGCAAGGCTGGAATCTGAACCCAGGCAATGTGACTTCAGATCTGGCACTCCTAACTCTATTGTCTTATAAGAATTTACTACCTGATTGCTTTACATACATTAAAAGATGCTGCGATCAGGAGCTAACACCTGAACATGATGCAGATCAACAATCCCTATATGTCATTTCAAAATTCAAAAGGCTCTGAAAATCAAAAGTTTTACATAACACATTTGTTAGCAAAATACGAAATAGCCTGAACTTATTTGGCAGTAAATCCTAACTTGAACTGATGTGTATGTATAGTCCTTAGCCTGTAGTTCCAGCTACTCGGGAGGCTGAGGCAGGAGAATGGCGTAAACCCGGGAGGCAGAGCTTGCAGTGAGCTAAGATCTGGCCACTGCACTCCAGCCAGGGGGACAGAGCGAGACTCCGTCTCAAAAAAAAAAAAAAAAAACAAAAACAAACAAACAAAAAAAAAACCACTTAGTGTGATATTCATACATTTTGATGCAGATCTCAACCAATGTATTTGATTATGTGGCTCTGCTCTAGATCTCACTACAGGTGTTTTACATTCGGGGGCATTAGGATTCTAAATCCTGGAATACTCATTTTGGAAGAAGCACTAAGAACCTATAGACCGCCATTCTTACAACTGCATGTTCCCAGATCCTTGGGGGACACCTTAGTCGACTACATTATAATGCTCTTAGAGGCCTGGTCAATGTCAATACCACTCATGTCCCCCGGAATACATTCTCTATTCTCATGCAATTTGATTTCCAAAAACGGTTAAGTAGTGCCAACAGTACATTTGTATTAAAAGTAACATAATTCATGTAGTGACTCCAGATCTTGATAAACACAGCCAATTTCTTATTTCCTTTCTGGCAGTGATATTCCAATTGATACAGTATCTGTTCTATCTTGGCAAATGCTTCCGCCAGAGTTGACTGATGAAGGAGGCATGAACTACTCCAGATCCACCCTGCTCAAGCCAGTCCCCACAAAGGGCCAAATCAGATACTTCCTTCTCCTTTTTGTTAAAACAAAGGTGAATTCCTCAGTACTAATAAAGAATATATGCCCGGAAGGGTTCGAGAGGCTGTGTTTTGTTCCCTATTTTATTCATTTACTATCTTAACAGGAGTGATTACTAATACTTTTATCTTAGTAGATCTTCTTATGACATAAGCATTTTTATATTCTTTATATCTAATAAATGTGGGTGGGCAAAAGAAAATTTTAAAAGCAAGAAAGATGTTTTAAATGTGAGCAGTGGTGATTCTATAGACTACCTATTTTGTATAACCCTGTATTGACCCCAGAAGTGAAAGGGGATGTGGTAGGTCATAGTTCGGGGCTATCACCAAAGCAAAACATTTTTTTGCCCCTTCTCCTTCCTCAAGTGGTTGGGGTGTGAGATGGAGAAGAGCTTTAAGAACTTCAGTGAGGGCCGGGCGCGGTGGCTCAAGCCTGTAATCCCAGCACTTTGGGAGGCCGAGACGGGTAGATCATGAGGTCAGGAGATCGAGACCATCCTGGGTAACACGGTGAAACCCCGTCTCTACTAAAAAATACAAAAAACTAGCCGGGCAAGGTGGCGGGCGCCTGTAGTCCCAGATACTCAGGAGAATGGCATAAACCTGGGAGGCTGAGGCAGGAGAATGGCATAAACCTGGGAGGCTGAGGCAGGAGAATGGCATAAACCTGGGAGGCGGAGCTTGCAGCGAGCTGAGATCCAACCACTGCACTCAGCCCGGGCGACAGAGCGAGACTCTGTCTCAAAAAAAAGAACTTTAGTGAGATGCCATTGGAAGCCAGTAGAACCTAGACAAGTAACTCATGACTTAACCAATCAGCCACAAGTGGTGCTAGGTTAAAAGTTCAGGCTTAGGCTGGGCACGGTGGCTCATGCCTATAATCCCAACACTTTGGGAGGCCGAGGTGGCTGGATCACCTGAGGTCAGGAGTTCAAGACAAGACTGGCTAACATGGTGAAACCCCGTTTCTATTAAAAATACAAAAAATTAGCCAGGCGTGGTGGCGCACGCCTGTAATCCCAGCTACTTGGGAGGCTGAGGCAGGACAATCACTTGAACCTGGGAGGCAGAGGTTGCAGTGAGTCAAGATCACACCATCGCACTCCAGCTTGGGCAACAAGAGCGAAACTCTGTCTCAAAAAAACAAACAAAACAACAACAAAAAAGTTCAGGCTTATGTGTGTGCACAAGATCTCAAACTACAGGGTGAATTTTCACTATGCTTTAGGTCAATGGACAGCAATCGTCTTTCTTAAAATGCAGGGCCTGCTAAGCCCAGCTCTCAAAGGCTTAGTACTTTTATACTTTACAGTTTCACATAAATTATTGCATTTGATCTTCACAACAACTATATGTGGCAGGCAGGGCAGGGGTCTGAAACCACATTTTACAGACTAAAAAACTACATTTCCAAAGGTAGAAAATATATCTGAGGTAAAAAGTTGAAGCATTGAGGCCTAAATCTAGGCCTTCAGTTAAAAACAGGCATTGTATTTAGCAAAGCTATTAAACAAATTCATTCATATTACCTTCTTCTTCTGCATAGCCTATCCTAATACCTGCATGTAGGAAAAAAAAAAAGAGCATTTGGGGATTTTTTTTCTATCCATTTTATTTTAAGCAAGATATATTGTCCAGGGTAATTAAAGAATCCCAGACAAAGGTTTTGTTTTTATTACTTTCTATTGCTATGTAAAATTATAAAAGAAATAGAGTACGGGGCTTTTTGGAGCTTTTGATTTTAATTCAAGAGCCAGGAATTCAAAGTGATACACCTAGCCGACATTTTGGTGACTTCAGGGTAAAGATTTTCCTGGTTAATAGAGGACTTGGAAAATGGAAATGCAAAGGAAAAGTTTTCCTAAAACATGAAAATGATCAGCCACTGGGCGTGGTACTTCATGCCTGTAATCCCAGAATTATGGGAGGCTGAGACAGGTGGATCACTTAAGCTTAGGAGTTCAAGACCAGCCTGGCCAACATGGCAAAACCTCGTCTATATGAAAAAAACAAAAATTAGCCAGGTGTGATGGCACCCATGGGTAGTTCAGCTACTTAGGAGGCAGAGGTGGGAGGATCACTTGAGCCCAGGAGGCAGAGGCTGCAGTGAGCCGAGATTGTGCCACTGCACTCCAGCCTGGGTAACAGAGTCAGACCATGTTCCCCCCCCCCCCCCCCCCAAAAAAAAGTAAACGAAAAAGAAAAAAGAAAAGAAAATAAAGAGCCATCATGACAGGCCTGATCCTTCAGTCCTCTTGGATGATTTACCCACAGTAACAGGGTTAGGGTATGGGTAGGCAGGATGAGCATTCTGCTTTCTATTCCAATTTGTCACTTTCCTTTATCCCTGCTCCCCAGAGGGCTAAAGGAATTCCAGAAATCTGAACTTTTAATGTGAACACAACCCGAAGGGAGTCAGAAGTTAACTCTCCTCACTTTGCAAATCCCTGGAAATTAAGCTAAAGATACTGCCCAGCCCTGCCTATTACTCTTTCTTGTTCTTAAAATTCTTCATCAAATACTAAAACTAAAAATATGTGTTATTATATATGAACAGATTAAAATAGGTGAGGAGTTTTAAAATGTTATTTTAAATAGAAACATTTCACAGAATCTTCTATTACATTTATTTCCACAATTAAAAGAAAACAAGAAAAAAAGTCTTATTCTTATGTGCATGCTAACTGAGCACTCTAAATCTTTAGAGACAAAACTGACCTTTCTCTCATTAATATATGTACCTTGGAAAACTGGTGGTATCTTCTCAAGTTAATTATATGGATATTTATGACTCAGCAATTCCAATCCTTGGTATACACCTTGCAGACACATGGTTGTGTGTTTCTCAAAAGACAAGTAGAGTATAATAACGTTCACACAGCAAAACTACTCCTAATAGCACCTACCTAGAATACTCAAATGCCAATCAGCAACAGAAAATTAAACTGTGGTGAATTTGCATAACAGAATATTCAGTGATGAGAATGAAAAATGACTACAACATGCATCAGCATGATGAATCTCACAAACATGATCCTGAGTGAAAGATGCCAGACACTAGTATACAAAGTGTATAATTCCATTTATATAAAGTTCAAAACCAGGCAAAACTAATATAGCCTGTTAAAAGTCAGGATAGTAGTTATTCTTTGTGGGAGAATGAACAGAATAGGGCATAAAAGGGGCTTCCGGGATGCTGAAATTTTCTGTTTCTTGATGTGGTTGGCTGCTGGTTACCGGATATGCTCACTTTTGTGAGAATTCATCAAGATGTACACTTAAAAGACTGCATTCTTCTGTATGCTATGCTTCAATAAATTTACTTTAAACATACATTCTAGGTAGTCTCTCTAAAATATACTCTACTCAAATGTTTTTGTAAATGCACAAATATTTTATGTATTTTTAAAATTATGCATGCATTCTTAAAAAGGAAGGGCAAGACTCTATTAACTGGGCTATTATAAAAACTCAAAGAAAAATCTAAACCCCAATCCACCATCCAGATAAAACTGGGGCTATGCTAACTGAAGAGTCACCTAGCAATTCACAGATAAGGTCTCCTGAGCCTTCCCCGAGGCTACATCTTAATTGCTCCCTCACACTTTAAGTATATATAACATTGCTTAGTTCTCCAGCTTCCCATCTAAACAGTACCGTACAAATCTGAATTTTCAGCAAGAAAAGGAGTATCTTTACTGAGTTTCATCCAACCTAGATGTTCTAAAGGTATGCTACATTATTAAATCAAATCTCTTTACATATTTCTTTCTTTTATTCCCTAAGCACTGCCTCCCCGCTCCCTCCCCAAAAGAGCAGGTTCAACACAAATGAAGTTAAAAATTAGAGTCACATAACAACAACTGAATACAACTCCCCCTACCTCTACTCCGAGGGGAAGAAAAAAAAAAAAAGACAACCATCTTGTGTGTGTGTGTGTGTGTGTGTGTGTGTGTGTGTGTGTGCGCGCGCGCGCATGGGTAGCCTGCTTTCCCCACCTTGTACTGACTGCACCTTAGTCCTTCCCTCTCTCCAACCACGTCTTACCCTCTCAACCCATCATCTCCTCCCTTCCCAAATCTCCCAAATTAATTGAGCCTGCTTGACAGATGGCAAGACAATTCCACTTTGCTGGAGCAAGGACAATTACATGTGTGTTTAGTAAGATGGTCAGTCCAGACAGTTGGCCGAACCTTCACGCCACCAACAACTGCCAAATTTTAACTAGATATTGAAATGAATGCTACAGCAGAATACCACAGCAAAGAAATAAATACCTTTGCAAGCCTAATGAGATTCTGTGGGTCTCCCTCCCTGATATTTGCTAAGAAATGTGGACTGAGTTTTTATTCAAAAGCTTATTCTTTTGCTATTTATGGGTCTCTGTGGCAAGCACATATGGCTGACAGTTCAGTAATGGCTTCATTCAGCTCTGGATCTGTTCCCATGATTCCAGGCATTGTGGTTAAAGGGGAGGGAAATATAGATCACCACTGTTATCGCAAGAAGTTGACTAACACTAACCACTAAAAGACAAAATGCTGTCATTTAAACAAATTTTTTAAAAAAATCACAGGGCGGAGTGTGGTGACTCACGCCTGTAATCCTAGCACTTTGAGAGGCAGAGGTGGGTGGATCACATGGCTGACATGGTGAAGCCCTGTTTCTAACCAAAAAAAAAAAAAAAAAGCACTGAAAAGGTAATTAATGAAAACTTAATTTAAGTGTTTCAAGAAATAAAATGTGTATGACTGTATTCTTCCCTAAGTACACACTATGAATAATCTTCTACCAGGTTTAAAGGGATCCCTTCAAACCTGATTTTTACCAGACTATTTAACTTCATACTTTTTTTTTTTTTTTTTTTGAGACAGAGTCTCACTCTGTCGCCCGGGCTGGAGTGCAGTGGCTGCATCTCAGCTCACTGCAAGCTCCGCTTCCCGGGTTTATTCCATTCTCCTGCCTCAGCCTCCGAGTAGCTGGGACTACAGGCGCCCGCCACCTCGCCCGGCTAGTTTTTTGTATTTTTTAGTAGAGACGGGATTTCACCGTGTTAGCCAGGATGGTCTCGATCTCCTGACCTTGTGATCCGCCCGTCTCGGCCTCCCAAAGTGCTGGGATTACAGGCTTGAGCCACCGCGCCCGGCCCTAACTTCATACTATTAAACAAATGTAAGGCCCAATAAAAATGGCATTCTCTGATGAGGCTAATTATTCTGCATTCTGAGGTCAAAAATCTGTTGCTATAGATCTTGGTCACTTTTAAAATTATTGTTATTATTTTAGAGACAGAGTCTTAACTGTGTTACCCAGGCTGGAGTACAGTGGCATGATCCTAGCTCACTGCAGCTTTGAATTCCTGGGCTCAAGTGATCCTCCCACCTCAGCCTCCCAAGTAGCTAGGACGTGTGCATCACCACTGCTGGCTAATTAAATTTTTTTTTTTTTTTTTTTTAAAGAAATAGGATCTCACTATGTTGCTGAGATTGGCCTCAAACTTCTAGCCTCAAGCAATCTTCCCACCTTGGCCTCCCAAAGTGCTGGGATTATAGGCATGAGCCACCATGCCTGGCCTTTGGTCAATTTTTAATCTCAGAATTTGTTCATTTTGGATACTGGTGGCTGAAGAAAATAGTTTGCCAAGATTATCAAAAAGATTACCACTAAAAAGGAAAATAGAAAGTAACCTAAGTACCCAACAACAGGAAACCAATTAAAGACTCTTCATCCAATCAAAAACATTGTGCAGCTATTAAAAGCATGTTTATATAAAAAATTTATTAATGTGTGTAAAGCAGCATTTAAATATATAAATATTCTAATTGTGTGTGTGTGTGTGTGTGTGGATGTACCATGTATCATAATGTTGCCATGTATCCCAAGGACCTGGAATGCACTCAGATGCTTTGCAACACATTATCTCATTTAATATTTACAACTACCTTTATAACTACGTCCTCATTTTACAGATGAGGGAACTGAGGTTCTGAGAGATTAATTTGACAAAGCTGAGTATTAGTAAGTACATGGTCAAGTCTGAATACAAAGTCCGTCTTACTCCTAAATTTATGTGTAAACTATTAGAGTTTAATAGAGAAAACTTACGTAACACCTAGAAGTTGACCAAAATAGTAACAGGGCTTGCCTGTAAATAATATATATCTAAGATATATATTTTTCCTTTCTTCCCCTACAAATCTTAAAATTGAATATATAACAGAGAAAGACAAACATTTTTCAGAGTTGTCCAACTCACAAAAGCACATACATCCATACATCCTGTGATTCCAGCTACTCAGGTTACAACTGGACTTTACACCACCTCAAGAGGTTTCTGAGAAGAAAATAAATTCAGAGGCTTATGTTTGATGCTCACTATAAAAACTACATCTTGAATGGCACAGTAACTTGCGAGAAACCAGGGCTATTCCAGTTTATATAACAAAGGGAAATGCTTAGTTACTGAAAACCATCGCAAAGGAAGAGGCTTACATTGGGAATTTAAAACAAAATGCATCAGTGACACAATAGATGACCTTGTGCAACTCAAACTGTACCCCCAATACAACAGACTTCCTTATTGTTTTAATGTTGCTATAAATAATGATAATAGCTAATGCTTATATAGTGCTTACTATCTGTCAGGCACTAAGTGTTTTACATAACTCATTTATCTCATAAACGAGAAGATGAATTCATATAGAGTGCACTAAAAATATAAATGTACTTCACACACCATTATGCTAGTTATCTACTATTATTCTATTTTACTACAGTTAATCTTTTAAGACTATAATAACATTCTATTAATGATAGTTATTCTACGATAGTTGGAGGTATGGGGGGAACAAAAATACCTCTTTAGATATTTACCAATTCAACCCCCACCTCATTCTGTTTTTGTTTTCTTATCACCCAGGTGGATGGAGTGGAGTGGCATGATCACGGCTCACTGCAGACTTGACCTCCCAGTTTCCAGGGATCCTCTCGCCTTAGCCTCCTGAGTAGCTGGAATCACAGGAGTGCACCAGCACGCGTGGCTAATTTTTGTTTTTTTGTTGGTTTTGTTTTGGTTTTTTTTTGGTAGAGATAGGGTGTTGCCATGTTGTCCAGGTTGGTCTTGAACTCCTGGGCTCAAGCAATCTGCCCACCTCAGCCTCCCAAAGTGCTGGGATTACAGGTGTGAGCCACTGCTTCCAGCCCCACACCTCATTCTTAACATCCTCCCACCAATGACAATTTCCCTATTTTCTAAAGTTCTACAGCAAAGACTGTCTATGCTACAATCAAAGTAATATGTCGCTTATAAAACATTTGAAAATATACAAAGAAGGGAAAAAAATCTGTATCTGACTACTCCATAAAAACCAATATTGTTTACATTTTACTTTATTTCCTTCCACTCTTTAGAATTTCTAGGTCCTAACCCTATTGTAAATTCCTTGACAACTGGCCCATGCCATGATTCCTTAACACAGTGGATTGTACACAGAAAGCATAAATAAGCATTGCGCATCCACTAACCTAGGCATTAAATTATACAGATCATTATTTTATTTTGGTTGAGTGCTCAACCAGCTAGTAGAAACAGGAAGATAGTCTTTCTCCCTAGGCTAAAAAATGTTCCCCTTCTCTCAACAATCTATTAACAAGTCTTTCCTTCTATTTTTCCTCCCCTGTCCTCTTTCATCTCTAAGTATGTGTATGTGTGTGCGCATGTGCGGGCATACACACACACGCACTCCCAGCCACTTAGATACTTCAAGTTTGCCAAAGAACTCAAATTATGAATTCCTCAGTCCGGTGGCATTTAACTTTAACACCCTACAAACCAACATGAGCTCTGAATTGTAAGAAAGCATGTGGGAGAGTCACAATTTGCTGACAAGTGTCACCTTTACAAAGGGCTGCCTATTTTGGTTCACTCCATCCCTCAAAAGAAATTACAGGGAAAAAGGGAAAGCCTGAGCTCTGATTTAGCAGGGAAAATCTAAAGCAATCATCTCAGCAAGAAGAGTTTCTAGTCTTGATCACTTGATTTCCTGTTATAGTATTCAAAACCAGGCGAGCGGGTGAGTAAACATGATCCTGGAGAACAAAGGCAGGCAAACCAAGACGGAAACACTTCCCTAAACGCAATAAAGGTTCTGAAGGGTTACTGGGTTTTTGTTGTTGTTTTGGCTTTCAAAGCACATAAAAGGGAAAAAGTCAAATAAATCAGTTCCACATGTTGGAAAGAGTCTGCTGCTAGCCAATGTAACTTGACTAAAAGTAATATTCATGACAATGCACATGGCAACCTCTCAGAAATGGAAAGTAGAGTTGCCCAAACTCTTTGCAGATGGTGCCAAATTTCCACTCCCCTATTTCCACTCTCCTAACACCAAATGCCTCCACCCCTACCCCCTAGATCTCCATTAAGGCAATTTTTGTTTCACTTTGAAAGGAAAAAAAAAAAAAGTGGTATTTAGCGGTTATACATGTATTCTTGGAGGGTGGTGCTTTACATAAGCCTTCAATATTCAGTGTTCTGTGTGTACACGAATCCACACAAATGCTTAGGTCTCTGGGAATCTATCCATTAAGGACAAAGGGAACTGGAAAACCTGAGATGCTTAATCTTCCAGACTTAAGTGACTGATGTTTAATTAGTGTCTCAGGCAATCAATCAAGTCCTTTCTAAAGGAGTCAGAAGCTATATAAAATATGGTCCCATACCCTTAAGAAACTCACCCTTTAGTTGGCAAGAGAAATTAGGAATAAAAAAATAAAAAACTACAGTGAACAATGCAATACAGACTCTGGTATGAACTCAGTATGCTTGGCACAGGCCCAAGGTGCTGTCAGAGTTCAGCAGGGGAGAAACTTGGACTTGCCTTTGAGGTAGGATTTAAATAGGAAAAGAGAAAAAAAGCTTGGGTGAGAGCATTTCAGAGCATTCACTAAGAGGGTCTGGTGCTTAGTGTACATTCATAAAGAAAATATTTATTAAGCCCCACTTTGGGCCAGGTACCCATTCTAGACCATAGAGATACGAGAGTGGGTATAACAGAGAAAAATCCTTGCCCGTTTGGAGCCTACATTCTAGCCCCATTGGCCTCAACTTACAAAGGACTCACCACACATTGGCCTGTGTATTTGGAAATGGGGTGTTCAAAGATAAAGACACTGTTTCTTGCCTGAAAAAGTTCACATTCTACAGAGGCCCTGAAGCCAATAATTATGATACAAAGTTATATGTGGTAACAGAAAGCCAAGCTTCATAAGGGGTACTTTTGGAAATAAAGCTGAGCTAAATAAATGGAATACATAGACAGTGGAGGGTTTTCAAGCCGGGGAGAGGAGTTGGCTTTTATGCATGTGGTAGGCACTTAGTAAATATTTTTTTGAATGGGTAAATGAATAAATGTATATTTGCCAAGAAATAAATAGCCGTTAAAAGGATGTTTAACTGGGGAGTGACATGATAAAATAGGTGCTTTAAGAATGTTTATATTCCACATGCTCACGGCCAGGCACCCACTTTCCTAAACCATTCCTAAGCCTTTTCACAAAGCAAAAAATGTGGTCCATTTAGAAATCCATTAGCATCCCAAGGGTCTGTGACAATTCTAAGAACTAAATGAACTGCATTATCTTCTAGTATGATGCTTGAGAGGCTCTGACATGGAGTTTCCCATGTGTCTTACCTCCTCCAAAAGATTATAAAGTCCTCTGAGGGGCAGTTTTATTCAGTCTTGTAATCCCTATAGTACTTGCAGGGAGTAGTGTTGCAGAAATGAGACTGAGAAATACTTGTTCAAAAAATAATTTTAAAATAACAGAAAACAACGGTTGGGGTTTAAAACACAGTTGCAATATTGCATTCTGAGATGAAAATAAGTTTTCAACACTTCAAAATATGCTACTAACCGTGAGGCTGTTCCGGATGTTTTTCCAAAGAAATATTCGTTTTTATCACGTCCAAAGAGAGAATTTTCATAAATACAATTCTGGCATATTCCTTTATTCAAATAAATACTTTTTCAGTACAATCATGAAGTACAGAAAGCATGAATCAAAACATCACAAAACCTAAATAAGTAATAATATCAAATTGCAGCTCTGTGCGAACTAGCTCTACAGTCTGGTGAAGTCATTTAGCCTCCTCCCTAGGCTTAGTTTCCCTCACATAAAAAACAGGAAACTGGGTTAGATTCTATAAAATACCGTGAACCTAAAATTTCTACTCTACCATTGTGCTAGAATTTTACTGACATGCCAATTGCTACAGTTTTGAAAAGCTACTAATGCTAACAGTCTTTCTGTCATATGATGTCATAAGAAAATTATATTTGCTGACTTACATTGTTTAAAAATAATTATAAATATATCTCTGAAACTGTTGCAGGGGGGGAGTACCCAAATACTGACGCAATGAATGTTTTAAGATTAAAATTTAAATAGAATCAATCTTGAAAATGATGAGTTTAAATGTGGAAACTGAAGCCATGAGTCAAAGCAGTTAGCCTTTATGGAATAAATGTGACGCTAATATGATTACATAAATGACTCCCAGGTCCTCCAGACTGTATCGTTTTTCAGGCTCTCACAGCCAGGGTGCCTGTCACGCATATCGAATGCCATGGTAACAGCCCTTGCCTGTAAAGGCTGCAGTACCACATGCCATGACTTTCAACAATAATTATTAACTAACATCTTGACTGAATGACGGCTTTCTGGACTCAGATGCACAATATAATTTTAATAAATAAATAAATGCTGGGTAGAAATTTTCTTAAGTTTTTAGGGTTAAAAATAAAATAAACGTAAAACGGGGAGTTAAAAAAAAAACTTTGCCACTTACCAACAGGGTGGACTTGGAAAGGTTAGATTTGCCTTCATTTCCTTATTCATAAAAGGTAGGTGATAACAGGTACTTCACTGGTTTTTGTGAGGCTCAATGCAAGTACAGCACTTATTTCTTGCACATAGTAAGAGCTCAATAAATAGCAACTTTTTAAAACCCTTCAGCCGGGCGCGGTGGCTCAAGCCTGTAATCCCAGCACTTTGGGAGGCCGAGACGGGTGGATCACAAGGTCAGGAGATCCAGACCATCCTGGCTAACACGGTGAAACCCCGCCTCTACTAAAAAATACAAAAAAACTAGCCGGGCGAGGTGGCGGGCGCCTGTAGTCCCAGCTACTCGGAGGCTGAGGCAGGAGAATGGCGTAAACCCGAAAGGCGGAGCTTGCAGTGAGCTGAGATCCGGCCACTGCACTCCAGTTTGGGCGACAGAGCGAGACTCTGTCTCAAAAAACAAAACAAAACAAAACAAAACAACAAAAATCCTTCAAAAAGAACACGTATTCACAGAAATAATCATTTGGGTCCCATTCCTAATGATAGGACCTCCTCCAAATCAGCATTTCTGAAGCCTTCGGAAGTGATAAGACTTGCAAAGCTATAGGTTCTCAGGAAATGGCTGTGATATTAAAGATCCAACTGTGACACTGGTAGCTCCCAGTGCCTTTATAAGCTCCGCTCCCAGCCTCAACAAACTGGCCTCTTCAAGTTCAAGTTGGACCCTTGAGAAAGTGATTTTTCCCCATTTGTAAGACCTGATGGGAACACCTGTCTGAGAACAAGTCAAATCTCCAGTTTACTTTAGCCCAAGGCTTTGGACGCACATGCCAAGGAGGCCAAACTAGTAAACATAAGTTCAGAAATATGTTGCAGAGGTGCTGGTCCCTCCCAATCTAGCACTGCTCAACAAACAATTCGCTTTTTCGGGCAGGGTGACATAAGTACTGGATGAGGGGAAAACGCAATCATCGGCTATCCTTTAAACAGAATAGGAGGGCTGGTCTGAGACACCTTCCCAGACCTAAGCAGGCAGAGTCAAAAAAGATTAAACCCCTTTCGGTGCTGTCACTGAATATTTACTTTCACATCATGCTGCAAAAACAGTGACCCTCACAGAAGGCAAAAGGACTCCTGCTCACCTAGAGAGGCAGTCTAGTATGGGGACAAAGGTCTGGGCTTCGGATCTTCCAGACTTCAGGTATGTCAGATGTGTGTAACCCAGAACAAATTATCCAAAACGTTTGAGCCTGTTTCCTCACAGGAATTTCAGCAACATGCCTCCAACCCCACAGAGACAGAATAGATATAGCCACCTATTAGGTTTGCTCTTGGGATTAAATGGCATGACCAGCTAAGACAGCATCTGGTATACTGTTTTTGCCCAATTAAGTGTAGCTGGTATTAAAACTGTTGTGGTTTTCTCCAAATATCCAACATCCAGTGTTAATCACCCATATATGTTCAGTAAATGTTAAATGACTAAATAAAAGATTTGGTACAACTACTCATTTGACAGAAGAGGAAATCAAGCGTCCATGAGGTATGTGACAAGTGACCAACCAGAGGCAGGACTGAATACTTCTCCTAACTCTCAGCCTCCCACTATTAAATTTTTTGCCATGCTAATTCCTCACGTAATTTTCAAAATCTGGCTGTACTGCATACCGAACTAGAAACTAAACGATATTTATTTACCCCTCAATGTCAGTTGGAATGGAAAGGGAAAATTTATTATCCCACCAAACTACTGAACAAGGACAAACCAGAACATCAAATGATTCTCCCCACCAAGTAAACATTTAATTTGGCTTTGAGTTCCTGGATGGGAGCATGGTGCAGTGGAAAGAGCATGGGTTCTGGAAGCAAGGAAGTTGGACTCTGGCTGCCGGCTCCACATTTAGTCTATAGAGCTGAAGGCATGTTGTTTAAATGCCCGAGACTCCATTTTCCTTTCTCCAAAAATGGGTATAATAAATCTATGTTTGGGGAGTGACGACTCAGGGAGGAATACAACATTTCTTTATGGAATGATGAAAAATGTTCTAAAAATAGATTATATGATCATTGCATAACTAGAAATTTACTAAAAACTACTGAATTATATACTTTAAATGGGAGACTTTATGGAATGCAAACCATCTCAATAATATCAACCTTATGGTCACAGCTTTGAGGACTTAATTAGTTATTACCTATATAAGGAATATGATGGGGAGCACATCGTAGGTGCTCAAAAACAGTTGCATAAATTGGATTTCTGACACAAAGGTAATGGTTATTAAACTTAAGGGTACAAAACACATCTTGGATTGCTTGTTATAAAAGGCAGATTCCTAGGCCCCCCACCTCCACAGATGAGTCCAGAGGCCTGGAGGAAGCCGGGGGAGTTCAGCATATGTAAGACTCATGGGGGTGGCTCTGAGGGAGGTGGCCTACTAAACATGGCTTTAAAAATCCTACACTAGGGGACCTTTCAAATGGAGACATTTCTACTGTCAATTTCTTGAAATGTCAGTAACGGTCTCCCTATATTGAATTTCTGTACAAATCCAAATTCCCAGGGCTGGGTGTGGTGGCTCACGCCTGTAATCCCAACACTTTAGGAGGCTGAGGCAGGTGGATCACCTGAGGTCAGGAGTTTGAGACCAGACTGGCCAACATGGTGAAACTCTGCCTCTACTAAAAATACAAAATTAGCCAGGCGCGGGGGCGCATGCATGTAATCCCAGCTACTCGGGAAGCTGCGGCAGGAGAATCACTTGAACCCGGAAGACGGAGGTTGCAGCGAGCTGAGATCATACCATTGCACTCCAGCCTGAGCAACAAGAGCGAAATTCCATCTCAAAAAAAAAAAAAAAATCCAAATTCCCATCAAGTATACTTAAAAGTAAGCTCTGGTTAAAAGAAATTTCTTAACAAAAAAGCAGGGAAGGAGCGAGGAAGAGGGAAGAAAGAAGAGAACTTATCTACTACTGCTAAACCACTTAGTGGGGGCAAAAAGGACATATTCCTGATCTTTAGTTACTAACAACCACTTTCTACTTGTGTCCACCAAGTTCAGAATTACAGATGAAATAAGCTTTAGTGGGCTTCCTGAGAGGACAGGAGAAAGAGAAGGAACAGGCACTTTGATTTATAATGTCTCTGCCTTAACCAACCTGAAAAGTATCTACTGCTATCCCTGTTCTACAGATGAGGAAACTAAGGCTTGGCAGAATGCGTGACAAAGCTACTTCCACCAACTCTCACATCCAATATGCACAAGAGTGAAACCGCAATCCCACAACTCTAGGCTTCCCAAGGGTAAGGCCAGGGGGCTGGAATCTGGGATCTAGATCTCTTGGTCCTTCCAGGAGGTGAAAAGGCTGATCAGCTTCCATTGTCCTAGCTTCAGCCTTCTTTAGCTGAATGTTCTAGAAATGCTCATTTGCCAATCATGGCCCGCTGTTTCCTGTTACTGAGCACAGATTATGGGCCAGCCCCAAGTTAGGCTCTTGGGGATGCAGCACTAAGACAGTCCTGTCCTTGAATTGTTCAGAGTGCAAGGGAGAAGAGGCCAGTGCAAGCAGATACTGCAGGATACGTAGTGGCAAGTGTGAGGAAGTGACATTCCATCCAAATATTACACAAATCATCAGGAGCCTCAGGCTCAGCATTCAACAGTGAATATTATTAAGGCCTGATGTGCAGAGTGGAGGAGATAACAGGAGGGCTTTCTGTTTGTTTACCTGCTCTTCATATTTATCAACAGCCCCAAATCTATACTTTTGATCTTCTCTTCTAATGAGATTTTACACTCAGTCGGAGATAAAACAACACAATAGAAAGAAAAAGATGGCCGGGCATGGTGGCTCACACCTGTAATCCCAGCACTTTGGGAGGCCAAGGTAGGTGGATCACCTGAGGTCAGGAGTTCAAGACCAGCCATGGCCAACATGGCGAAACCCTGTCTCTACTAAAAATACAAAAATTAGCCAGGCGTGGTGGTGCACGCTTGTAATCCTAGCTACTCCGGAGGCTGAGGCAGGAGAATTTGTCCAACCCAGGAGGCAGAGGTTGCAGTGAGTCAAGATCGTGCCACTACACTCCAGCCTGGGTGACAGAGTGAGACTCCGTCTCAAAAAAAAAGAGAAGAAAAAGGTATTATTCAATTCTGAGCTTGCATTCCATTAATAGAACACATCATGTATAGTATTCTCTGAATTAATGCTTTAAAAACAAATGCTGAAATTAGTTCATAAATGGCACAATTATACTGCATGTCTACATTGAGTTAATTTGGTAAACAGATACATTTAAAATATTAGTGTTGGTAACTCTGTTTGGCATTTCTTCACTTATTAATATACTAACAGCTTCAAAAACTAGAGGTGGGCTGGGCCACTCTCAGCCTCTAAAAAGCCCAGCTGCCGTAAATACACATGGATGAATCCTGGTTACCCAAGTATTTGCAATATTGCCCATCTATAGCCACAGCAGCTCGATGTCTGAAGGGCTTCTCTCTTTTTTTTGAGACAGGGTCTCGCTCTGTCACCCAGGCTGGAGTGCAATGGCACAATCTTGGCTCACTGCAAACTCTGCTTCCTGGGTTCAAGTGATTCTTATATCTCAGCCTCCCATGTAGCTGGGATTATAGGCCTGCACCACCAGGCATGGCTAATTTTTGCATTTTTAGTAGAGACGGGGTTTCACCATGTTGACCAGGTTGGTCTCAAACTCTTGGCCTCAAGCAATTCACTCGCCTCAGCCTCCCAAAATGCTGTGATTACAGGCGTGAGCCACCACGCCTGGCCCTGCAAGGCCTCTCTTTGGGGCTCTGTTGGGAACTCCAGTCTCATATATTCAAGTAATTGCCCTAATCCTACAGAATTCACTCATTCATGTCCTGCCTCTCATTATAAAAGATACCAATAAACAGTAACAAATCCTTCTGAGCTGTTACCTTCTACCACTACCGCTGCTGCTACTGCTAGTACTACTACTTGACTCCTCCTCCTCCACCTCCTCATTACAAGCTTTCAAGCAAGAACAACAAGCCCTATTTTATAGATGATGAATCAGACATAGAGTTAGCAGATTTGAATTCAGATATGTCTGACTCCAAGACTAAGTCTCTTGCCACTTCCAGGCCCAAAACCCTCTGACGGCTAACCAATGAATTCTGAGTAAAACCCCAAGTCCTATCTTGGTTCCAAAGTCATTACCTACATCATGCATACCTTTTGAGCTTCTCCCCAGTCCTTGGCCCTTCTTTTCTTTCCCCACCCCGCAACATACTGGCCTCCAGGTTGCCACTCAAACTTGATGAGCGTTCTCCAGTTGCAGGGCCTTGGCACTCCCCATTCCTCTTTTTGAAACACATCTCCTTGGGACAGCTTGCTCCCAGCCTACCTCCAATGCCAAATGCCAATTTATGCGAATGCTCAAATGCCATTTTACGCAAAATAGCAACTCCAGTAGCTCATCACATCCAACACACCTTACACTCTACTGCTGTCTGCAGTCTCCACAATATGTATGCTGCATGAGCACGAGGGCTTTTTTGTTGTTGTTGTTGTTATTCCCAGTGTCCCCAGTGCCTAGAACCAGCCTATAGTAGGCATTCAATTAATTAATTCATAAGAAGGACCCAAGTTGTACATCTGCTATGAGTGAGCCATACCCCACTGGAAATTCAAAACACAGAGAACCACTCAAAGAGGCTCTCTCTGCTACTTAGAATGTAATTTGCCTCTAATTTCCCTGATAAGTTTTATCATTAAGACTCCCTTAATTTTCACCTCCTTGGAAAGTATTCTGATCTTTATGCATTGGGGGCCTCACACTATTCTAACACTTTACAAAAAGCACTGCAATTATTTGTTTACATATCTAGTCCTCCCCACCCTTATCCCTATCCTGTGAGTTTCTAGAACACAGGGACTCATTCTTGCTCATCTTTCAATTCCCAGTACATAGTGGCTTGCCATATTTAATATATGGTATAGTGATACCTTCTAATATGTCCTACAGAAGCTTCCAGTATTCAGGTAACAGTATGAGTCTGGCATTAAACTGTAACATGGAAGATTTTCTCACCACAAAGAACAGTATCACCAACCAAACCCATCACTGTATAAACACACACAGCCTGTGCTGGTGTAGCAAACACTTCTCCATGTTTGAGCAACAAATAGACACCAGGGAGTAATGTGCAAGTTAATAAGCTCAGAATCACTCTAAACACATCTGTTTGTAGATATTGGTTCTGTCAGAGTTTATGGTCTTGTTGACCTTGTTTACTTTCCTAGAATAAGTTCTTCAAGATGGTCTTCTTTGTCATTGTTCTGGTTCTCCTTCTCCTCCCACCCCTATAGACATCACACACACACACACACAACCACGTTCATCCTAAGTTATTAACTAATGAAAAGCAAAGTTATTCGTCCTCTGATTAAACTCTTGACTTAAATTAGATGTTTGTCAGGAGGAATCCCTTCTCCATCTCTTCAACCCTAATTAATAATCAAGGAATCTGGAAGAAGCCACAAACACTATGGAAATGCAGGCAGGTGAAATCAGTTTGCTCAATATCAGCACAGGAGAGCAGGACTGTATCCAAATACAATAAATTGGATTCCCTGAAACTGTCCGACTTACAGACTCTAGAGTGTTTCCTTTAAAGGGGGTTTTGGGCAGGCAGGAAATAAGGATGCTTTTCATTCTATCCACAATACATTAATTTCAAGTTTAAGGAATGAAGCCAGCAGAGAAGCATTCCATATAATGAACCGACTTGTGCTGTATTATAGAACTGGCTGAATCTGATATACAGTTCATTGCCAATAAGGTTTTCCTTGGATTTTTAAAAACAAATTCCTAGAGAGATTGAGGCTTAGGAAATAAGTAATTGTGATAATTCATTCTTCCTTCTAAAAAAAATAAAATAAATACAGACAATGGAATGTTGATATACATCTGAGCTCATTCTTTTTTTTTTTTTTTTTTTTTTTTTGAGACGGAGTCTTGCTCTGTCACCCAGGCTGGAGTGCAGTGGTGCCATCTCAGTTCACTGCAACCTCATCTTCCTGGGTTCAAGCGATTCTCCTGCCTCAGCCTCCCAAGTAGCTGGCATTACAGCTGCCCACCACCCTGCCCCCTAATTTTTGTATTTTTAGTAGAGACGGGATTTCACCATGTTGGCCAGGCTGGTCTCGAACTCCTGACCTCAGGTGATCCGCCTGCCTTGGCCTCCCAAAGTGCTGGAATTACAGACATGAGCCACCACACCCGGCGCTCATTCCTTTTAATTAACCATTCCAGGGAAGAGACAGCTCATTAATAATGGCCAAAAAAACAAAAACAAAACAAAACAAACTCCTCACCATGACCAGGTAAATAAGGCTAAAGGTATGTTTCACTTTATATCTTTACTATTTTTGAACTTGAGCCTCCAACTTTTTTTCTAGATGTATACACAAAGATTTCTAAGATCTTGTCAATGACCTTAATTTCCACCTCAACTATTATTTCTTAAAGTTATGTTTTCACTGACTATTTAAGAAGTTGCTATTCTTAAGTCTCTAGGGAGGAATGATGGGAATAAGGTGATAGAACCAATCTCTTTTGTTGAGGTTGGGATTTGCAAAAGTTAAATGGCCCCAGGTAATGCTAAACTGTTCAAGCACCAGGAATCAGCACTGAAGCAGGCACTCTGTTCCTCCAATTAAACTATAGGGCAAAACGTTAAACATAATTTTCAGTTTTAAAGGAAGGGTTCTGTGTTATTAAATCCTGACCATGAAGGATGCCTTACTCTTTTATTGCCAGGCACTGTGCTACTTCAGTAGACACCAAATGATCCTCACTACAGAATCATCAATGTTGGCTACAAAGGCATCTTTTGTTTTGTTCTAGCCAGTAAATCTTTACCAATCGTAAACAACTATAAGGATGAAAAAGTAGATTTGGCCAAAATCACAGAAGACCTAGAAGCAAGACTTAAGTTTTGGAAATTATAAAAACCCTCTAAAGTAACATTATAGAGCAGGGGAATGAATTGGTCTGATCTGGGCCTATAGAATAGTTTTTGGCAGCAAGACTTACTCAAAAATGAAAACATAACATAGGGTCGAATATGGATACGAGGACCAAAGGCTGTTGTGGATTCAAATCCCAGCTCTGCTGATTACTAGCTGAGTGGTGAAGGGCACATTACCTAAGCCCTAAGTTCCTTCCCTCCCACTTCATAGGACTGTTGTATTAATAAGATAATTCATGTATCACAGTAACACAGTAGCCAGCATATGGTAAGTGCTCAATAAGCAATAACTTTTATTGTTGCTAATGTAATAAACCAAAAAAGAGAAATGGAAGACTAGAATAAGATGATGATTCTAGTAGCAAAAGAAGGAAAATGGATACAAGGGGCATTTTTGAGCTCTTAGTTGTGCGTTGGTTGTGGAGTATTGAGAACAAATGGAGTATTAAGAATAAAAATGCCAGTAAGATTTGAAAGCTGGGTAATTACAGGACAAGCAATGATAGGTTCCATTTTGAGTAGGTTAGTTTTTACCTAGTCAAAATGAAAGAAACAAGAAAGAGAAATAAGCAGTATTTTTCTATGGTTACTGCAAAGGCAGAAAAAATTAAAAGCACAGTTAGTGAAAGTTATCCCATCTTTTTCAAACAGGGTACAGACATCAAGCCACTTCTCTTAGAAAAGGAGTTTCAAGAAAAATTCATGGAATTTAATTAGAAACATTTTTTGAAACATGTAACTTACACCCTTTTATAAAAACAAACATCAGATGATAGACTCATGAATTCAAATCCCACTTCTCCAAATCATAACAGATACTTAAAACAGTATGCAACTAGAATAGAATATAACCCAATGAAAGGTAGGAAGTATAATAATATAGGTATACATTTTTAAAATGTCAGATGTCAGCATTGTAAAACAAATTCAAGAGTCTTGCATTTATTTCCAATGCCATTAAATTGGGGGAATACCATCAGGCATAAGGATATTTTTTTAAACGGAAAAAATGTGATTACAAATATCAACATCAACCAGGTTATTCTTAAATAATAATACTAACACTAATGCTTCTTTGCAGAGATCCTACCCCCAAAAAATGTTTATAATACTCTAAATCTCATCAGTCTATAAAAGTAACCCATTACTTTTAGCAAAGTAACAAACCTAGGAAAATTTCTTTCAAACAAAAGCACTTTCTGTGGTCATTTGATTTTACTCTTAACATTAAACAAACAATAAAAAGAGGGTAGAGTGATTAACCTTCAAAGACAAAACTAATAATTTATTCAAAGTAAATCTCTGCTGTGATATTATTCAGAAGGATTCTATTTATATTAATTTTGTTATTTAGGATGTCCCCATGCTGATCAAAAATATAATGTCATCTTCATTAAAAATAATTAAGATTCCCTAGGCAGACACTCACACTTGAAATGAGGTTGTGGGGATCTCAATTTTTTATGCCACTGCAAGGTTTTCTAAAACTCATTCATATTTAATTTTTAAGGATGCTTTGCAGCACATTAAATATTTAACAGTCAGAGGGTTTTCAAACCAGAATGCTAAATGTCAACCTATTCCTCCAAAATACTTCTTATTTCATTTGCAGTAAATTAGCTGGACCTCCTTTCAGAAACAGTAAAGAAAAAGGTCTTCAAACTTAACTCATATGAGGATGTTAGATAATAATATCCATCTCCATAATTAGACCATGTAAGAGATTTGATTCTAAATATCAGGCTTATTAAGAATGGTAAAATTCTCAAGTGGTGCTGCTCACATTATAAATGGAGATAATCTTTCAGAAACTCATCCCCCTCTCCTTTCCAGAATTTATTCTGCATCGTGCAGCATACATTAATATGAAGAATGGATGTGAGAAGTCAACATTAGCAGCAGCAGAAACAGTGAGATTCTACAAGCACTGGGCCAGTTAGCAATACAAAATGACAACTGAGAAACATAGCTTACTGTTGGACCCTAATTAAGAAGGGGCCTTAGAAAACTCATTTTGGTTTTTGTACAAAGCAAAGTACTCTAAGATCATAGTACTGGACATCAGATCAACATCAGTACTTGCTGACCCCTACTACAAAAAATAAAATATAATCTTTTTATAGATTTGTATATTGAGTGCAATATTATACATGTTAGTAACATCTGATTTACTTTTAAACAGAGAGAAAGGAAATTGGTTTTAAACTATAATCATTAGGAAAACAGATGAAGTTATAAACAAAAGGAAGAATATAAAATTTTCAAGAATTCGTGAGACACCGGCCTGCCTCAGGTCAAAATTCACTCCCTCCAGACCCTAAAAATGCAGCAAATGCCATCACACAAAATGATTTCACAACAGGACTGCATGACAGCGTGTCCACACTGTTACCGCACAAAACACGTATC
Source organism: Piliocolobus tephrosceles (assembly GCF_002776525.5). NCBI lineage: Eukaryota > Metazoa > Chordata > Mammalia > Primates > Cercopithecidae > Piliocolobus > Piliocolobus tephrosceles. The sequence goes on from NC_045434.1 coordinate 157,634,066, forward strand.
ACAAAACTCCCTGAAGAAAGGCCTACTGTCTCACCTAAAGTTGAGAGGATGAAATACAGATGTGCTGTGAGAGCTCACATCAAAGAGAATGTGGTGGCTTCACAATGTTTCAGGACTGAAATGCAAACAGCACTCTTTGGAAAGGCCAGCAAGAAGTCACATGGGCCTCACTGAATGATCTGAGGTGTCCTTGATGGATCCCAGCTTCAAGGCAAGCAGCACCTCATTTCTTGAAAGCAAGGGTATCTGCAACTGTCCCCGTGCCGCTCCATGGTCCTGCACTTGCACTCATCCATTTTACGCCATAGTAAGAATCAAGTTATTTTTCTGGCCAATTTTACCAGATGCCCTTAAACAGCAATGCTGTCTTTAACTCCCTATGTTCTTTCTCTCTACCCAAGAGAAGAAATCAAGTAGGATCTACCGACTCTGAACAGCTCGCTGCAGATCAAATGTATACTAAGCTTGTGGAACCATTACACCAAGGAAATCTTTCATGACCCTGCTACATGGCTCACGTGGTTTTCCTTTCCCTGAAGGAATAAATGGTTTTTTGAAAGAATCGCAGTAATAAATTGAGGCCTATACTTTACCACTCAGTGACAAAAAACCAAACCAGAGGTGGGCGGGGAAGAGGAAAGAAGGAAAGGAAGGTGGAAGAAATGACCCCAGCAAGAGCTGGGACTCTCACACAGCAGGGCGCCAGACGCCTAGAAGGAAAAGTACAGGTTTCTGACTTACAGGGAAAAAAATAAATAAATCTGCAGAGCTTTTTGCATTAGCAGGAATGGGAAATTGCTTCACTTCATCAATTTTGAAATTTTAACTTAATTGCTTCTTTCCTTGCCATGCTCTCTTCACCCCCCTCCCCAAGTCTTTTTAAACCTGAGAGTCTAAAAAACCCTGTTACAGTGCAATCAGCCCTCTCAGGACTTTTCACAGATTCCAAAACAAGTCATAGCAGGCTGGAACCTTTTCTTCCGGGAATAACGTTGTTATTCTTATTAACCATTTTTGTTTGTCTCTTTCTCAAATGGCTTTTAAAAAAAGGCTCTTGCAGTCTTAATGGCCCCACAGATTTGGGCAGACATGAATCATTTTTTAGACAGTTTTCACTATTAAAAGATGAATGAAAAAGAAAGGGCCACAGAGAAGAGAAACCATCCCTAACTTAGAATCTTGCTTGCACCTTAACTGTGGCTCAGGAATCCACATCTAATAGAAAACCTTTAAAGAAGACAGTTCATGGCCGGGCGCGGTGGCTCAAGCCTGTAATCCCTGCACTTTGGGAGGCCGAGACGGGTGGATCACAAGGTCAGGAAATCGAGACCATCCTGGCTAACGCGGTGAAACCCCATCTCTACTAAAAAAATACAAAAAACTAGCCGGGCGAGGTGGCGGGCACCTGTAGTCCCGGCTACTCGGGAGGCTGAGGCAGGAGAATGGCGTAAACCCGGGAGGGGGAGCTTGCAGTGAGCTGAGATCCGGCCACTGCACTCCACCCTGGGCAACACAGCGAGACTCCGTCTCAAAAAAAAAAGAAGAAGACAGTTCACACGGTCATATTTGATGGGTGGACATCATTGTAATTACGCCTACTTTACCAATACACAGGCTCTGAGGGGCTGTGGCTTGTCCAAAACGGGTTGAACTCAAACTCACCATCATCTGACCCTAAATCCCAGGAAGTTGACACAGTTCATAAATCAAATAAAGCAATGCTGGCATAGATTTTTATTTGGCCCTAATAGTAGCACTTAATACAGATTCAATTCTTTCCAGGTCCTGGATCATCTGTCCATTTAAAAGCAATAATAATTTTTAAAGTAAGCACACACCCAGAACAAAAACAGAAGAATTGTGGCTTATATTCCTAAGAATTTCATAACCACATGAAAATTGTGTAGGCAGTGTGTTCATCCTCACCTACAGTTTTCTGGGAGAGCAATAAAGTTAGCAATCATCAGTGGTCTACCTAGAAGGGTTCTCCTTCCTCCATTCTCCACTCTGCACAGAGGTTTGCCACATAGCTTCACAGGCAGGCTGAAGAATGCAATGCTGCCATTACCTAAAGAAAATGTTGCCATTACCTAAAGTGTCCATAGAGAAATCTAACCAGTTAAGGCCATTGCACATGTGGAATCAATTAGGTGGAGATGACCTTCATATTTCGGAAAATACTGAAATGCCACCCAGTCCCCTTAATGTTTGACCTACATCTAAAATTGAACATCAGCAATAATTGTAAATATTTAAGTACTGCAGGTTACTGTATTTGATCATCAGTAATACAGTGTGGTAGGAAAGAAGCCAGGATAAGAAGTTAAGTGGGCTGCCTTGAGAACTAGCATGTCAAGACTGGGTAAGATTTTTCAGACCATCTAATATGAACTGCTTATCTTACCGGGGAGGAAAAGAAGTCTGATAGGTTATTTTTCAAATCGGGTAAATATCAAGTTGACATTTTTTGACTATGTGTTAATCATTGAGAAATCCTTTTGCAACTTCTGTCATTTTAAACCCTTGGAGGATCACATTTTTATTTCCTGTCTCTGATCTTCAGTACTAATTTCTCAATGTCATTCTCGGCAAGATACCTAATACCAAACTTTTCTTGTCCAGATTTCTAGGAGCTTCAGAAGAATTATAATATAAAGCAGAATACAAACAATGTTATATAATATGCTAATAAATATTAGAAGCAAAGACAAATGAGTGGGAAAATATTCACAGAGACGGTCCACTGGTGGTATTATGGAAGTACTGGATATTGAGGTACAGAGTAATAGTTAAGGCTCTTCAAATACACCAAGTTCAAACCTTGGCTCTCTACTCACTAACAATGCAATCTTGGGCTGACTTGGCTACTCTTACTCAGTTTCCTCATCTGAAAAATGGAAATGAGTCTCTCACACATAGGAGTGCTATATTAAGGGAGGAAAAAAAGCTATACTTGGAATGCAGTAGGGAAAGGGCCAGAAATATAGTGAGCACAATAAAGCTATCATCATCATCATCATCATCATCATCATCGTGTCTTGCTTCCAGACTTATTTTTGTAACTTAAAAACATTTCAAGGATACACTTGCTTTTTCTTTCTTTTTTTTTTTTTTTTTTGAGACGGAGTCTTGCTCTGTCGCCCAGGCTGGAGTGCAGTGGCCAGATCTCGGCTCACTGCAAGCTCCGCCTCCCGGGTTTACGCCATTCTCCTGCCTCAGCCTCCCGAGTAGCTGGGACTACAGGCGCCCGCCACCTCGCCCGGCTAGTTTTTGTATTTTTAGTAGAGACGGGGTTTCACCGTGTTCACCAGGATGGTCTCGATCTCCTGACCTCGTGATCCGCCCGTCTCGGCCTCCCAAAGTGCTGGGATTACAGGCTTGAGCCACCGCGCCCGGCCTACACTTGCTTTTTCTAATTCTGCCACTCAATTATTCTTGCAATCAAAAAGTCATCTCTGGAACCATCCTTTTCTAGAACTTCTCTTTGGATTTTGATAATGAACTACTTTTGTCATTACCCTCGCAAATTCAGTGAGGTAGATAAGCAAATATAGTGTGCCTGAAAGTACTTTTTATACAGTTAAGTGCTACATATCACATTATTCCTATACCCGTGGCTGGGAAAACTGAGGCACAGAACAGGCCACTAATGTGGGTAATGTCACACAGTCAAGAGTTAAAAACCCAGTAAATGATGCTATTTGATCCTGAACTGTGTTTCACAAAAGCAGACGTGGAGCCAACACACTACAATGGGCTCACTTCTGGAAAAAGATGAAAAATCGTCCTATATACAAATTATTCACACAGTAATCAATATTCATTCACATACTTGCTTGTCATTATTTAAAATATTAAAATAATCCAGAGGTACTCAAAGCTGCTCCTCCTTTTATCTAAAGTAGCACAAATAGTTTCATTGAAAGCACATAAAAACAAAAACAAAAGAGTCAGCAAAACCTTTACGAGCCTTTTCAGAGCCTGGCACCATTTACATCACAAAGTTTAACCATTACGAGAAGTTGGAATGCTCACATTTCATTACTAGCAGAACCAAGAATAAAGCATAGAATAATTTCCAAATGGTGTCTCCTTTTTTTGTACAGATTTTTCTATTTAACATTATTCTGAAAGGTTTAGTCATCTGAATACAGAGCTATAACAATTCTATGCAAGAATCTTGTTCTTGGATAAATAAAGACTCATATACTCCATTTACTGAGGTCCATAGCCATTAGAAAAAGGAAGCAAGAAAGAATAAAGCATGTGAAAGTCTCTTCTACAAACAGTACAATCAATCATTGGAAAAGAATATCGTTTGACTCCAAGTGAGTAGATTCTCCACAGACTATTTCTGACTTTTTCTAGTTATCAAATTTATACATTTTATATGTCCACTTACATTTTAAAAAGTACAAAGATTTATAGAATCATATGTTTAAAAAGCTTCAGAAAAACAGACTCACATACCCCTGTAACCAAGGGTACTGCTGATGAACATCAATAACACATGAAGAAAAACGGCACAGTGAGCCACAGGTTTATTCTGTTAGGACTCTAGCAAGACTCAGATGGGTCCAGCCTCTTAGTTTGTTCCAGGAACTGTTTGTTCATAGGTCTGTCAAAATGCTCCTCCAGACCTAGATAACACAAGCATCCAAACTCTGAAATACCCACTTTTATATAAAGCAAAGCCAGCTCCAAATGGAAATGCCACTCAAATGCCTCAAAGCTATATTAAAAACAATACCCTAGAAAACTTATTTTTCAATTATGGAAAACCTATAAAAGAAGACAAAACAGTATAATAAACCTCCACATACCCGCTACCTAGTTTCAGTGATTTCCAACTCATAGTCAATCTTGTTCATCCTTATGCCTACTTTCCCCAACCTAGATTATTTCAGAATAAAATGAAAGATACCATATTGTGTCATCCACAATTAGTCTGCATAAAACTTTAAAAGATAAGGACTCTTTGTAAAAAATAAAAGTAACAATACCATTGTCACACTAATAGCAATTCCAGAATATCATCAAATATCCAGTCAGGTTCAAATTCTGCTCTACTGGGGAAGATGGAGGCAGCAGTAAACAGAAGAGAAGGCCATCATGGCTACTTATGCTTTTGTTTTAAAACTTTGCCAGCACTTACGACACAGTATGGTCTAGTTCCCTGGACTCAAAATAATTCCAAACATTACTGAGGATCCTCTTTCTCTTGCAGCCAAGATGCAATGTTCTTTACATGGAAGGGATACCACACCAGAATAAAATACAGGAAGCCATTTTTCTCACTAGGATTTTCATAATTAGGATTTTCCTAATTTCATGATTAGGAGGAAACTATTAAATGAATCCAAATCTACTAAATTTTGCCTATGCCTCAAGGACATTTTTTTTTTAAGTTTCTCTTGAAAAAATTTCAGACTTACAAGTTGCAAAAATAATAAAGTGAGTTTCCCTGTATCCTTCAACCACCTTCCCCCAATAACATCTTACATAACAGAACTTTAGGAACCTGCTCCGATCAGGGCTCACGCCTGTAATCCCAACACTTTGGGAGGCTGAGGCAGGCGGATCACTTGAGGTCAGGAGTTGAAGACTAGCCTGGCTAACATGGTAAAATCCCATCTCTACTAAAAATACAAAATTTAGCCGGTCATGATTGCATGTGCCTGTAGTCCCAGCTACTCAGGAGGCTGAGGCAGCAGAATTGCTTGAATCCGTGAGGCAGAGGTTGCAGTGAGCCGAGATCATGCCACTGCACTCTAGCCTGGGAGACACAGCGCACTCCATCTCAAAAAAAAAAAAGTAGGGGTTGAGAGGAGAAGAAAAGAACTTGTTTCAACCCATACATCTATGGCCATCTATGATCTTGAAGGGTGCCAAGATCATTCAATGGGGAAAGAAGAGTCTTCTCAAAAGATAGTGCTGGGACAACTGAATATCCACATGTAAAAGAATAAAGTTGGACCCTTACAACATATGTAAAAATTAACTCAAAATGGATCAAAAATCTCAACATAAGATTAGTAAGAACTAAATCTATAAAAATTTTAGAAGAAATCACAGGGACAAGTCTTCATGACCTTGGATTTGGCCAGTGATTCTTAAACATGACACAAATAACATGCGAAACAAAGGAAAAACAAATTAAACTTCATTAAAATTAAGAACTTTTGTACATCAAAGGACGCCATGAAGAAAGTAAAAAGATGACCCATAGAATGGAAAAAAATATTTGCAAATCATATATCTGATAAGAGACTTGTTTCTAGAATATATAAAGCATCTTTACAACTCAATAATAAAAAGATAATTTAAAAATAGGCAAAGAATCTGGATAGACATTTTTCCAGGGAAGATACACAAATGATTCAACAGTTACCATATGAACCAGCAATACCACTCAAAAATATATACCCAAGAGAAATGAAAATTTATATCTATATCAAAACTTCTACACAAACACTTATAGCAGCATTATTCGTAATAGCCAAAAGGAGGAAACAACCCAATGTCCGTTAGCTGAAGAATAAACAAAACACAGTATTTATATAAAATGGAATATTATTGTCATGAATTGGAATCAAGTAACGATATGTGTCACATCCTGGAAAAAGCTTGAAGATACTAAACTAAGTGAAAGAAGTCAGTCACAAAAGATCACATATTATATGTGTTACATGGCACAGCAACTTTCAGAAAGAGAGATTATCCAATGGGCCTAAACTAATCACATGAACCTTTTAAAAGCAGAGTTTTCTTTGGCTAGGGCCAGAGGGGATCAGAGACATACTCCAGCTGGCCCACAAGCAAACACCACACATATTGTGAGCGTCTATGGTAGTCACAGGGCAAGAAACAAAACAGCCTCCATGAGCTTAGTGCAACCCCCAGATGACAGCTAGGAGAGAAACAGAGACCTCTGCCCTACGACAGCAAGGACATGAATTTTACCTATAACCAGTGAGCTTGGAAGAAGACTCCAAGCCCACAAGGGAATTGAGGTACCAGCTGCCATCTTGATTTCAGTCCAGTGAGATCCTGAGCAGAGAACCTAGCCCAGAGTTCTACCCTAAAGAAACTGGGATAGAATAATTTGTGGTGCTTTAAGCCACTGAGTTTGTGGTACGTTGTTTTGCAGCCATAGGGCTAATAGGAAAGCCTTACCTGTAGAGATAAACCTACCTGTAGAGATAAACCTAGGTTTAGATAAAGATTCCCGCTGCATGTCTTTCTTAGCCTCAGTTTTCTCATCTATGAAAAGGAACCAAGTCTCTATTTCACACAGTTGATGAGAGGGGGAGTAGAGACAATGTACATAAAGGACTGAACACATGCTAAGTGCTCAGTAAATGGTAACTAATATATTTTCCCACCCAGTGACAAGAGATGGTTCTGAGTATGTGGAAGTTAATCAAATGCTTTTTAAGCAAAAGAATCCTTACAAATCATTTCAAAGTCTAGTCCTACAATGTGACATTAGTAACAGTGGTTTCCACAATGGGGTTCCAAAGGCAATGTTAGGATGCCTAATTAACTTAACAAAAATTCAGTATAGGTAATGAGATACTGCATGTGAGTTAATTAGGTTAAACTACAACTCAAATGCGGTTGGCATTATATTCAGGAAGGCACTCCAGGGGTAGGCAGGTCATGTTCTAAGCATGATGCCCATACTCCAGAAAGACACACTGCAAATATTTCCACTATTCATGTTCATCAACACCAGGCCCTTTGCCGATTAGCAAAGTGAATGTCAGAGGTGGATTTGTGTGGGTGTGTGAGATGAATGGCTTCTTTGCTAGCAATATAAATGTGAGAAATGGGCCATCCCTGGTAAACTTAAACATATATTCAAATTATGAGAATTGGCTAAACTATTTTAGAAATGCCTCTACTCTTGAATGAATAAGGCTGTAGCCTTGATAGGCTTGTCCCCTAAGTGGACATGAGTCCAGCACAGTTGGAGGATTTCCAGTTGCTTGATGCTGACTATTAAAGATAACAGAACTATCCTCTGGAATGTTGTAATGTCTACAAGTGTAATGTGAAAGTGTAATGTCTACACTTTCATACAAAGTGGTGATCAGAACAACTAAAAGAAGACAGCTGGGACTTTATCAAGCATACAGAGTAATGTTGCAGAAATATTTTGTGCCTACTGGCTGATATATGTGGCTGTTGATCAATGTCTGTATGTGTAGCAGAATGTCTCAGACTTGCTTTTGCTTTGGTAGCAAAATCTCTCACCTCAAATAATTTGGCAGCTATCAAAATCCACCAGAAAAAAGCACCTAGGAGTTGTGTATAACCAAACTGGCTTAGGTCAGCTTACAACAGGTGGAAATGACTGAGAGCTGTTTGTGGTATTATATTTTTTAAAAGAAAAAGACTCAAAATGTGCTTTTCGTAAGACTAACTAAAACATTACGTTTTTTGGCTTGAGCCAGGAATTACGCCAGCTTAGTGACTCTGTTAACTCTGGTGAACTGGAACTACTCAGAGGATCTGATTGATGGTTAATGGGCAGTCACCGGTAATGCTTTTCTTTTTATTTTTTTGCTGGAAGGAAAAAAGTTAATTCAGACTTACCAGATAGTTTGGTAGGTATTTTTTTACATTATTAGAATAAAATAATGAGTTCCCGATTACTAAGTCAGTCAATCTTTTTCACTTTAGAGACAAGGAAACTGAGGCCTGGGACAGATCAATAATTTTTCTATGATACTCCTTTTAGAAATCAGACCTCCTGATGGTATCTGTTGTGCCTCTCCCTTGCAGCAGTCCTGGGCTGTGCCTCAATCAAAAGGCTCCACTGCCTCAACCTGCTGGGTTCAAGCCAGATCATTTAGCATCTTGAATTTTCCCATATTTCCATTGCTGAAGGCAAAAAGTTTATCAATCAGGCCCAAGAAGCTATTACTGTCTTCCAGAGATTTTTGAGCAAATTCTTCCTTGAAGTCTTTGTTATCGAATGAGTAACAAGGGGTTAATGAGATTAAAAACAAAACCCAGGTCCTGCTAATGAGTAACCCCTCAATTGTAAAGTTTTCACTCAATTAAGTGGTACCTATCTCTAAAATTACCTCAAGTAATTAACATAATGAGGAAGGGAAATGCGAGGTATTGTGAGGGACACAAAGATATTGATAGAACCATTAGGGTTGGAAGGCACAAGCTAAGGAAGTGACTAGGCCCTTATCTATGGGGTTCTAGAACACAATAGGCTGTAAATAGCCTGAAAGAAAGACAAAAGCTCCAACTCCCAGGGAATAAGGCAGCAGGAAAATACCCACACTTGGCATGTTGATGTTATCCAGAAAAGGCTAAACAAGGACTGTCCCATCCTCTTTCCCTTTTCAAGCAATAACTTCACCAGAAAAGTGATTCCCATCATTCGGAGTCACAAAACTAGCCATCTATATATCTGACTTTGTTCCTATCCCATGAGGCACAAAGAAACTCCAGCTTAGACATGGCACAATCACACAACTACTTTGACAGAGCTGGGCATGGACCTTGATCCTCTGACTCCACCAATCCATGTGATTCTGTGTTGAATTTTGCATCTTAGACCTGCTCCCATTTTCTCTACCATTCCCTGATATTGCCATAGTCCTGTACATGCATTAAAAAAAAACAAAAAGCAGATTTCCAATTAACTTGATTGAGAATAATAGGACATAAATGAGGTAGTGGAAGACCATCTTGAATACTGAATGCCAGGGCTTAAAATCTAGATGATGGGTTGATAGGTGCAGCAAACCACCATGGCACATACATAGCTATGTAACTAACTTGTATATTCTGCACATGTATCCCAGAACAGAAGAAGGAGAAGGAGAAGGAGAAGGAGAAGGAGAAGGAGAAGGAGAAGAAGCAGAAGCAGCAGCAGCGGAGGAGGAGGAGGAAGAGGAAGTCGTCATTGATTTTCATTGGAGAAGTAGCACAGAAATGTTTTCCATCCCCATGTGTGCTGAGAGTATGTCTGCTGCGAGTATGTCTGCTGGTAGTATCTTAGAGGAAAGAAGTTAAGCACAGGTCATGAGCTGACAAATTACTACACTTAAGCTCTTCCCCCTGCTCCATAATGGATCCCTCTCACTGTAAGGAGATACAAACATTTAGAAAACACTAAACCAAACCAGCACCTCCCAGGATCCTCTACAAAGGTTTCCTGGTTCAGTAAGGGAAGTCTGGAAGAGATCAAGTCATGTTCAAAGAGGATCACAAGCTGTGCTGCCACAGGATTCTACTTTCCTTGCCTCTTAAGATCTAATCATTTCCTTTGTTTCCCAAGGAATACAACCATTACAGCCACAGGACCGCCAAGTTCAATCAGTGACACAGAGTAGGCAGGGCAGCTACCCTGGGGTGGTGGAATACACTTTTCAAGTGTAAAAGGTTAAGCTAATAGGAGAAGGAAGAGTCATCGGGTAAAGGTGCTACACTGTCCAGGTCCCTTCTCCTGATGAGAAGCTCATGATGGTGACGATCACAATTTTAATCTAAAATTAATCATGTCATTCGTCATCTCAAGATTCCCCACAGGTTCCCCTTACCCTTACAATGGCCTTTCAAGCCCTAGTGATGCTCTTACTGTCTTCCTGCCCCATTCACTTCCTTGCTATTCATCCCACTGGGCCAAGCTCTGCCCAGAGAATCCTCATGGCAAACTCCTTTGTCTCCCTTGAGTTCTTGCTCAAGTATCATTTTCTCAATGAGGCCTCCAGTGACTATTTTATTTCATTGCAACCCCACAGCTCCCTGTCAACTCTCCCCCATCCCACACTCACTTGATTCTCCTTTATTTCTTTTTTATTGAATAGTACTAGCCATTCTCCAACATATGATATCATTTATTTCCCAGTATTCATGATGTCTATTGTCTAGCTCTCCCCAATGGAATGCAATTGGAATGCAACCTCCATACAGAAATGGATTTTTGTCTGTTTTTATCACTGATGAATTAGTAGAACTAAAAAGTACCTAGCACATAGCATACACTGAAAAACTATTTGCAGATCACTTCTTGGCCTTTTGGCTAGGATCAAATGTAATAAATATTTGTTAAATAAATGAGACGTCATTCACTAACCATAACAGCAGCTAGCATTCAGTACCGACTATGTCTCAGACATATAACAAGGGCTTTACCTGCTTCATATCATCACAAGCCCATGAAATAGGTACTAATAGCATCCCCAATTTACATGACAAAACTGAGGCTTAAATGACTTGAACAAGATCACATTGCTAGTAAGTGGAGAAGTCAGAATGAAAACCCAAGACTGTCTAACTCCAGTTAATTGCAATGCTCAATTTCCCACTCCAGTTCCGCTGGACAAGTTTTGCAATTTTGTTTACTAGGAGGAACAGTTTAGAATACAAGAAAGAATTGCTCCAGTAAATTCAGAGACAAGTCTCCAAAAAAAATTTCCCTAGAAATGTTTCTATATTATAAAATATGCTTCTATGGTATAGTAGAAAGAACAGTAATACAAGGATAAAAACCTGGGTTCAGATTCAGACTCTTCCTCCTAACCAGCTCTGAGATCAATTTGTGAGTAACAAGCTAAACCAAGGGATAATGATGCCTATTGTGCAAGACTTTTTTAAGGATTAAATGAGATAATATTCATGAAAATGCATAATCGTGTCTGGCTCATTACTTGGTCATTCCTTCTTTCCAATGTGACAGCCTCACTGACAGAGTCTCATAAATGAGTAAACATTTACTAAGCACCTAGTGTGTGCCAGGCACTATGCCAGGTGTTTTGTTTATGAACACTGTAAGCTGGTCTGTTACGCAGTAAGACAGGTTCCAAGTCTAGAGATGAGGCAGATCAGCAAAACAGCTGTTCTAGAAACACATGAGAAATGCTACTGCAAGTTATGTACTGAACATCATAGGATGCAATGCTGACATTAAATGCTGAAATTGCTTGCTTTGGCTAAAATGAGAATGGAGAGAGAGCGATAACCGACTGCAGAATCACCGGGAAAAAAAAGAAACTTTAAACGGACAGGTATATTTAGAATTGGGACTACATTGCTGAAGAAGAATCCATGTTACATTGTCCTTAACTTAAAACTAATTTGAAAATGTTCCATATTGGTCTAGTTTACGTGCTACTTATCAAGAAAAAGACTACTTGAATAAACAAGTATTTTTTTCAGACATTTGCAACCTATATATGAAAATCCTATTAACAATCTCTTCTACCACTTCCTTTCCAAACTATGAAGCATACCCTGAATTCCAAAAATGAAAGTATCTGATAATCTCAAATTTTATACATGCCTTAAGTTTAGGAATTAGAGCTAGGTAAAAGAAGGAGTCAAGTCAGTGCCCTTCCCAATGTTTTTTTTTTTTTTTTTTTTTTTTTTGAGGCTGAGTCTCGCTCTGTCGCCTGGGCTGGAGTGCAGTGGCCGGATCGCAGCTCACTGCAAGCTCTGCTTCCCAGGTCCACGCCATTCTCCTGCCTCAGCCTCCTGAGTAGCTGGGACTACAGGCGCCCACCACCTAGCCCGGCTAGTTTTTTGTATTTTTTAGTAGAGACGGGGTTTCACCATGTTAGCCAGGATGGTCTCAATCTCCTGACCTCGTGATCCGCCCGTCTCGGCCTCCCAAAGTGCTGGGATTACAGGCTTGAGCCACCGCGCCCGGCCTCCAATGTTTAAAATTAATACCAAGAGTTGAAACCATGAATCCCAACCTCTTTTCTATAATCATAGAAAGATTAGCATGTTAGTTTAATTTCTGCACACCACTTCAGACCACCTGCATCCCCAGATAGTGTCAGATAACAGGCCTTTCTTCATACATTAATTTTACATTACCCTCTCTCCCAGGCAGCTAGGGAGCTAACAAGCAGTCCCTGTGGCTCAATCTGAACAGAATTGGCATGCATTCAGGCAGCACAACTACAGCTGTTGCATAATAGCATTTCTCATGTGAGGAAGCCATATCAACACAAATACTAATAGTCAAAATGATTTAAGAAGGGAAAAAATGCTTTGAGAGATTTTGAATTTGCAAGGATAGGAATTCACTTTCATTATTAATTGCATATGCTTATATTCTAAAGAACCCGAACAAATGTCACACCAATCATACTGGAAACACATCTGGGTTGAGGAGGCTCTTAGGGTAATTTAAATTCAGCCTCTTGCACAAAGTAGTAGGGTCTGTATTATTCTGTTTTTGTTATAACCTGAACATAACTTCCACAGCTCCCCAATTCTGTTTCCCAAAGGACACTCCAAAGCAATTAATTTTTGTAAGTATCTGGTTCAATTAAAATTAGTAGAAATTGCTAAATAGTTACCATAAATGGAGATTCGGGATTTGCTGGAAGGAAAATCTAAGAATTAATAGCATTAGGATTAATCTAGATCCAAAATTTTTACTTTTCTATGCCATAAGCATATATATTTATTTTTCTCTGTGTGTATTTTCCTCCTAAATCATCCAGTACTGTACGTAATATGACCAAAATCACATGGATGGCAGCATACCAATGAGGAGATTTGGAGATTACACATAGTCAAGATGTCTCTATTATGACTAAGGAGGCAAATAGAAGCTCTGGAACCTAGAAACTAGTCAACTCTGCTTCTTTCTCAGCATATTATAGAATAGGTTATTTAATTATAATTACTAAGAACAAATTTGGAGTCTGTAAGAACAAATCAGGTCAAATTATGCCACTTAATTTAATATACAGGTAGAAATTGTATGAATTAATACATAACTTGATTTCACCAAGGCATTTGACAAAGTATTGCATGTTCCATTCTTGAGAACAAGAAGGCACACTGAGCTAGACTGTCAGACTTGGAACTCTGACACCATCATAAAAAGCTAAACTACTGCTGGAGACTAAAAAGAATATAAATAGGAGTTATCACATAGCTTTGCTGCTGTGGTAAATACGGATGATCCTATGGTCAACTATGCATCTAACTTGGCTGCCTGCAACTACATTCCTCCCCCACTGCCCAGTTCAGTTTTTCAAAACCTAGAAGTGAAACCTAGGAATTCCTTCCTTACAATGTTAAAGCTAAAAGACTTTTATATTGAGCTACAAAAAAGAAAACTCACAGTCAAGCTGGCAAGAGTCCTTTTTAACTAGATAGCCATATGGACACCTCTTGAAAAAAGCCATATGGTTAGACTTGTTATTTTTGGCCTCTTTAACTCCTTTAACTCCTTTCTTGTATATAGAGGCCTCCAGTTATTACCAACAAGTGATAAATCACTCTGAATTTCCAAGGCCACAAAAAGCATTCACTGGCAACCATTCCAGGTTTCACTTTTAGCTGAAGACCCCGGAGAATTCTTAACTGAGGGATGTTCACAGTTTCCAAAATGTTATTTTATTTAGAGCAACACTTCAGATCTAAACTTTATCTTGATAGCTAAGGTTCAAACAGAGAAAGTAAAACATGATGGAAATGAATTGTATAAAATATGAAGGAACACACCAATTTAACTTTTCCTCCAATTGTTTAAGAGACAGGATGAGAGAAACGTCCCTCCTAAAAAGATTATCTGGAACAGAAGCTGCAAACTGGCAACCTAATTTAATCTGCGTAGGTGTTTTGTTTGACTCACATATGTTGTTGTTTTAAATTGAGTTAATGTTTAAAATTCAGGAAATTTCACATTTTATAAAAATATGGATTTCCAACATCTTTTGAAAAACTAGAAGATCTGGCATCCCCAGACGAACATTCCTGCTGCCAACAAGTGGCTTCCATTGAACAGCAACTGTTTCCTTTAGGTGGCTCCTACCATCTCCAGTTCTGTGATAGGCATTCAACGCCTACCTACTTGACTCATTTCCATTTCCTGACTGCCAGCCCATTAAAAGACTAGAAATTAAGCACTCTTTCCTTTGAGTCTTTTTCATCGCTACCATTCCTGGTAAGATGCAACTCAAAGGTCAAATGCCTTGTGTTTGAAATACCTCCTGAATCTTACAGATTTATCAAATTCTACTTGTATCACTTCCCCCTACCATAGCTGCTGGGAAGCAAGGATACCCTTACACATAGTTACTGCCTCCTTTTTTCCATGGCACTCAGCACACTGCTTTACATAAAGCAGATATTTAATAAAATGTCTAGTAGTTATCTTACAGCTCTATGGCTTACAGCAGCCTTTCAACATAAAACAATGTTTCATCTTAGAACAGTATTTCTCAATTGGGGATGATTTAGCTTGGAGGAAGTTACTGCTGGTGTCTAGTGGGTAGAGGCCAGAGAGGTTGTTAAACATCCTAAAATGCAAAGGACAGCCCCCTCCCCTGCCATCATCACATGTCATTTGTGTTAAGGTTGGGAAAACCTGACTTAGAATGACTCAGATGAACACAGAAATATTGCTGAGGGAAGAAATTAATGTGGTTTACTCAAAGTAACCCAGCTTGCAATAGAATCAAGATTTGAACTCTGGTGGCAGGCTGTCAGAATGTGACAACAGAAATGGAAAATAGAAAAACAGAACAAGGATGGAAATGTGTGCCTCTGTTTGGCATGAACTTGTGTAAAAATATCCAGAGGTCAGAGATTAACATTCACTAATATAAAGTGTATCTTACCTTTTGTAAAATAAATAGCCTGATTATGAAAGAGTCCAGAAGTCACTTAAATGGTGGCAAAAAAAACTTAACCACATATCAAGCTTATCACATGTATATACTGAAAAACAAAGTTCTACTCCCCCAAAAGACTTTGTGTAGCTATTCAAAACAAATACATGAAGAGACAACTAATCCATGTGCTGATGAGCAGAGAATACAAATGACTGAAATAACAGTTTCAAATGAAAATTACTCTTTAGGAGAAAGAAAAGAGGAAGGTACAGCAACTTGAAGAGTGGAAATGTTGAATTTAGCCCGAAATTGGCAGGGATGTGTGTGTCCCTAGCCACACCTGCAGACTGTTATTTTGTCTTAGTTACTCCAGTTGGCCTGCAGTAGCCTCTCTCCATTCAAAGTAGAGGAGGAACAGCAGCAAATGTTAAAAGGGGAAGGGCAGAAGTTGAATCATTTGCCCTTGAAACCTAGGGGCTTCTGCTTCTTTTTTTTTTTTTTTTTGAGACAGAGTCTCACTGTGTCACCCAGGCTGGCATGCAGTGATGTGATCTCAGCTCATTGCAACCTCTGCCACCTGCATTCAAGCCATTCTTGTGCCTCAGCCTCAGCTGGAATTACAGGTGTGCATCACCATGATCAGCTAATTTTTCTGCTTTTTGTAGAGACGGGGTTTTACCATGTGGGCTGGGCTGGTCTCAAACTCCTGACCTCAGGTGATCCACCTTGGCTTCCCAAAGTGCTGGGATTATGGGCTTGAGCCACCATGCTTGCTTTTTCTGTGACCGTCAGGCAGGTCCCTCAAGTTTCTAAGATCTAGAAAGTGTGAATAATAATTTCTAACTCGTAGAGTTATGGAAAATAATAACAATCAGTAACTATATAAAACCTTATTAAAAAGTCTTACTATACACGCCAGTGACTATGCCAAATGCTTTATCTCATCTGACTCGCATATCAACACTGTGAGGTGGCCACCATGTTCGGATGAGAAAAGGACACAGCTGATAAGCTGAGAAAGGCCATTTCAAGTTCAAACGAAGGCAACTGTATCCTAGAGCTGGGGTTCACAACCACTTTGCTGCCCAGCTTTCCCAATTCAAAGTGCTAATTATTGCTTTGTAAACTTGGAGCCAAAGGAAATCCTGGGGTTCACAGGGAATAATTTCCTCGTGGCCAGAGCTAAACACAGATGGAACAGATTGTCTTCTGCAGTAAGACACTCCCCATCATTGTAGCGGGAAGAGGCTGAGTGACCACTTGGAGATGTTGGAGACAGAGATGAGCCGGAGAGGGTGGTGAGCTCTACTTCTCTAAGGTCCATTCTAATTTTGCAATTTTATAATTCTTTGTCTGAACTCTAGATTTTCTAATAACCTGTCTCCGGAATCTGATGGTTGTTTATTTTCCGAGGCAATTCCTACTCCTTTCTCTGGTCTTTCTTCCACTTCTTTATTTTCTCATGATCCTAGTATGCTATAATGGAAAGAACCAAGGCTGTGAAATATAAAAGCCCTGGATGTGAATGTTCAATCTCCCTTACAATAGTTAATTGACACTTGAGAAGGTACTAAGACTTCCTCTCATGAGGATTTCCTCATCTATAAAATAAGAGGAAGTAACATCAAATGAGAAAAAAACAGATTAAAGTACAGTCTGCTCTACAGCAGAAGTACGATTGGTCTCCTTCATTTGCAAACCTACTACATACCATACTCTATCTGCTTTAATGTCCTATACCTGTAGAGATCTTAGGTACACTAAAAATAAGCACAGTCCAAAATATCTATGATCTAACAGGCATTTTACCTGCCACATAGATATCAGCAAAAGGAAAATGAATTCTCCACTACAAGGACCAGAACCATTACCAAATCCAGTGGACTTTGACACTCTAAATCCCAATATACCCACAGTCATATTAATCCCATAGATATTCCCCTCATTACAACCTCCAGGAATAACAATTATAGGTGCTTGAACTTTCAAGGACCCACAGCACTCCAATATGCAACATCTTACTTAAATCATACCACAATCTTGCGAGAGATTTACAGGAGCACTCGGCATGGTCTGCATGTATCTGAATCTTTGTCCCAGTGAGCCAATCTCTCTGGCAATTTCTGGTTTTAGCAATTTAAAAATTGTGCAAGCCTGGATAATGACCACCAGAAAAACAAAATAACAAGACAGAAATGAACTTAATCAGAAAAAAAGATTTATTAGAAAGACATTAGAAACACAACAAGAGGCAGAAACTTAGTGGTTAGGTAGTTGAGAACATCGCCTAGGAGATCAAGTCACCTAAAGAGCCTCACTGAAAGGTGACTGAATACCTGGCTGTTCTGTCGTCACTGGACTCTCTTTTTTCTCCATAACCTTAAAATTATTGGCTGTCCCATTTCTATTGCTGCCTAATGCTCAAAGTCCCAGGTAATAGTCTTTAATGGCCTAGTGTATGTAACATACCTACTGCCCCAGCTGCCATGGCAGGAGAGAGGATCACTTGCCTTCCCCTGTAACTCCCACCAGCTCCTACAGCCGAAAGGGTGCAATGATGCAAGTCAGCTGAAACAGCAATACGTGTCCGAAACTTCACTGAATCTTCATCTTAATGCTGTTGGAGCAATTCTACTTTACCTCCCCATTTCTTTTTTGTGACAAGAGAAGATACTGATTTGCTCAGGTTCACGCAACTGGTCACGTACCAGCACTGAGAATCCACCCGAGGCTCCTGGTTCTTGACTCCCATTAAAATTTTCCTTAAAAAGCAGTTTTAACTAGTACTCTAAGGCACCTTAAATATTGGTTTTATATGAATGTTATAATCTCTCTTCGGTATTCTATCATAAATGTGAAATGTATGTACATGGGACATGTTCTATCTGGGTTGCCAGTTTTTCAGCATTTAAAAAAATATGTTTTTCTGAAAGGTACTATTTCTTCCTAATCCTAAACTGAAAAATCTTAACAGTAATCTTGCAAGACAAAATACATCTAAGAGTATTCATTTGAGAATCATTGTTTCTGCTATGTCTTAGATAAATCTCTCCTATTGTTAATAAACTGAGAAAGGATGCAAATGTCACAACATTAAAATAGGTATCTAGATTAGGTTTTGAAAAATATCATAAAATCCACCTCACAGTCTTAATTTTGCATTTATATATAATGTTGTAGTGTTTTCCTTCTCTACTTTAAAAAGCACCCTAGGGCTGATTTCATGGTCAAAGAAAAATAAAGACTTATAAAATTACTGAATAACTTGAGCGTTTTACCCTAAAATCCTTTTCCTTCCTACCGTTTTTTTTTAAGCCAAGAAAGACAAATGAACTATCAAGGTGTTCATCTTTAGTTGATTCAAATACACCTTTTTAATAACAAGTGGCTGAAGCCAAAGAAAGGATTAAAGATGGTGCTCTTTCATCAATTCCTTATTACGGCCTGGGATTTACTTTGCAATTAGTCCCTCCTGGGCAGAGCTGAAGCCCAGTGAACTTGTTATTACCAAGTCTGGAGTTGCCTACAAAATGAAAACTCCACACTTGCTACAAGGGGCGGGTACCACAGGCATGAAAGGTGCCAAGGTAGAGGGAGTTATATAGGGCCTTTTGCTAATGACAGTTCAAAGAGATGAGCAGCCTCAACCCTCAGAAATAAAAGCAGAGAGGATTTTTCATCCATACTCACAGTTAGGAACAAGGTAACAGAGAAAGAAAGAGTATGAACTTCATTAAATTTTCAGTCCTGTTGCCCTATTGCTTTTTCTCTTATAATTAGCAATAAAAGCCTTAAAGGAAAAAAAAAATTTCCCTTTGTGCTTGTCTTCTGGGCAGCTAAGATGAGGGGAGTAGCAGCCAATCACAGAAAGAGGAGAATCCTGGGGGTAGGGAATGGCAGGAGACACCAAAGAAAAGAAAATGCCTGGGAGCCCTGGGCCTTTTTCAAGGATAAAAAGATGAACTAGGGAAGCAACTTATCCAGACTGCAGAAGTTGTCTTGGGCTTCAGAGTAATAAACAGCCTGCGGCGGTAAACCAGTGTCAGACCTGGGAGTAT
The DNA here is from genome assembly GCF_002776525.5 of Piliocolobus tephrosceles. Classification (NCBI taxonomy): domain Eukaryota; kingdom Metazoa; phylum Chordata; class Mammalia; order Primates; family Cercopithecidae; genus Piliocolobus; species Piliocolobus tephrosceles. The sequence continues at coordinate 157,653,735 of NC_045434.1, forward strand.
CTTAACAGAAGACTGAGTACAGTTCTCTAAATGTGGTACATCTCTATCTTCCTTAGCCCTCTCACTCTCAGGCTTAGTGAGAGAACAACTTAGGGACTGAGGAGGAACATATCTAAGGGTAGCAGGTGTTTAACGTCAATCACTGAAACAAGTTTTCCAGAACAGACCCAACTCTTATGTGCTTTGCCTGGCAGGTCCGTTTCATGTAAGGTAGGCACGATTATCCCCATTTTACACGTGAGGAAATTGAGGTTTAGACAGATAAATTTGTGAATCCAAGGTCACACACACACAAAAAGACCATATGCTCTCATAGCCCCTGCTAAATCCAGTGCTATTTCTTCCACCAGAAGCTCTCACCCACCTTCACACTAGCATTTGTGTAGTGCTTTACACTTAATTCAAGAATACCTCTCCAGGCATTCTCATGTAATTCCTATAAAAACACATCAGGGGTCGGGCGCGATGGCTCACACCAGTAATCCCAGCACTTTGGGAGGCCAAGACAGGCGGATCACGAGGTCAGGAGATTGAGACCATCCTGGCTAACACGGTGAAACCCCGTCTCTACTAAAAATACAAAAAAATTAGCTGGGCGCGGTGGCGGGTGCCTGTAGTCCCAGCTACTCAGGAGGCTGAGGCAGGAGAATGGTGTGAACCCGGGAGGCGGAGCTTGCAGTGAGCCGAGATCCAGCCACTGCACTCTAGCCTGGGCGACAGAGAGACTCCGTCTCAAAAAAAAAAAAAAAAAAAAAAACACACATCAGGAAGGGGATATGGTTTGGTTTTGTGTCCTCGCCCAAATCTCATGTAGAACTGTAAACCTCAATGTTGGAAGAAGGAGGGGCCTGGTGGGAAGTGATTGGATCATGGGGGTGGATTTCCCCCTTGCTGTTCTCATGATAATGACTGAGTTATCACAACATCTTGTTGTTTAAAAGCGTGTAGCACCTCCCCCTTCTCTCTCTTGTCCTCCTGCTCTGGCCATGTGATGATGTGCCTGCTTCGCCCCTCGCCTTCCACTACGGTTTTAAGTTTCCTGAGGCCTCCTCAGCCATGTTTTCTGTACAGCCTATGAAACCCTGAGCCAATTAAACCACTTTTCTTTATAAATTACCCAGTGTCAGATATTTCTTTACAGCAGTGTGAGAACTGACTAATACAGAAGGAGATGAGATACATTCATTTTTCTATTTTAAGATTTAAAGATGAGGACATGGAGGCCCCAACTTTAAATTATTTGCCCAGGCAACATACTGGTGGTTTGAACTCAAGTCTTCTGACCCCTAAAGGTGTATTTTTTCTGCTAAATTTCACATTTTTGACAAATCAAAAAGAAGCTATTTTCTGTCTGCAGCTGAATTTCCATTCTCACTCTCAGCTCCTGAAAGCTTATTCTTACTTTTGAGTCTCCACATTCTCTATCTCCTGGACTGTCTGCGGATTCCTACTCCAATTCTCCCATTGTCCTGCCCCTGCTTCTTCCGTGGAGGCTTTAGAGCCCATGCTCCACATCTACCTATGCAAGATGTTCTTTTTCCACCCCAGAAAGTAAGATAACAACAACATCAATGAAAGTAAAAACATCACCTTTCATCTCAACATTAACCAGGCAGCTCACTAGCTCAACTCAATTGGCATATGCTGTAGTCTCAACTGTGGCCTCAAACTCAAGGACAAAGCAAAGATGGCTAGGGCAGTCCCTGACTCCAGGGAATGTATAACATAGTGGGCCAGGCAGAAGTGATACAACTAACTATAATGCAAGACTCCAGTAAGTAGTACCATGGAGGCACGAAAAGTAGAGTAAAAGGAACCCTTTCTAGCTGGGAGAAATGAGGGGAGGTTCTGTGGAGGCAGCTATGATCCTAAAGTCAGTGTCCTGGTCCTATCCTAATATATCAAGAACAACCTTCAAAACATGATGTGTGAAATACATACTAATTTACAAGTCATGAACTTCGAAGGCCTTTTTCCTCGGGACCTCAAAATATTCACATCTCACAAGAGATGATAAGAGTTTACTATTAATCTCATTTTATAGGTAAGTTGAAATCCTTACCTAACAAGTCACAAAAAGAACTGAAAAGCAAATTCAGCTCCTATCTACCAAAGGTTTTCAATGACTCAATGACGTTACAACTAAAAACATGCTCTAATGGGGGAGCTACTTGAACAAAGAACAGGCAATTTGATGTATTATACAGAAAAACGCAGTGAAAATACCAAACAGCTTTAACTGTATTTAAAACAATTTTCTAGGTACTCTTTGAACATCTTCTCTAAACTATCACCGTTGATTACTGGGCAAGAATAAAACCATGACACAAGATACACCAGATACTTTTCGTAAGAGTCACATCCTCTAAATCTTTCTTGACACATCCACTTCACTCCAACTAGGAAAAAAAACCACGCACTTTCTCTCAGTATACCCACTACAACCTGCCTGATTTTGACTCCTAGCTCTGCTGTCATGAGCATGTAGCTCTGAGTCATTTAATCTCTGTCCCTCCATAACCCTCCTCTGCATTAAAATAACAGTACTTACCTCATTGGTGGTTGGGAAGATCAAACAAAGTAATACACATAAACTGTTTGGAACACTGCCAGACACCTAGAGAGCATTAATAGGTCGTCGTTGGGTGTGGTGGTGAGGATTACACAAGATAATGCAGGAAAAAGTATTTAGCACTTAGCAAGTGCTCAACCAATGATGATTCTATCACCTGTCTGCATCCCTGAAGAACTCTGGCCTCTCTGAATTTTTTATTTCTAGAGTCCAGCAAAACGCCAAGCACAGCGGCAGTGCTTATTAAAAGTTCAATGAATGTGTGGCAGGTGTCAGTCCAGTCTGACACGTGAAGCCCATCGGCAGCTCCTGGTCAGCCTTGCTCGCACCTGGCATTTAAGGCGTGCAGACTGCAATGACAGGGCAGTGCCTCCACACACCATCGGATTTTGCGTGGGGCTACCATTTCAACCTTGGTTGAAAAGAACAAAATGCAGGCCAAGGCAGGCAGGTAGAAGTGGAAGGGATGTGGAGGTGGCGACCCGGGGTTTGCAGGGCAAGAGGAGCTGAAGGGGCAGGCGAGGTGTCGGCGTGGAAGACAAAGGGAAGAACGGCGAGGGGAGAGACTAGCGGGCGGCCGGGGACTAAGAGGACCCGGCGGGGCGGGGCCAGGCGCGAGGCGGGGGAACAAAGAGCCGCCTCGCGAGCCGCGGGGTCCTGGAGGCCGGCAGGAGGGTCAGGGAGAAGGCTGACCCGGGAAGGAGGGCGCCGGGAAGACGGGGCGGGGCGCAGCCAAGAGCGGGAGGGGCGGCGGGGTCCAGTGGGGAAGGTCGGGCGTTGATGGGGTGCGCCCAGGGAGGGGGAAGGGGTGAGGGTGTCAGGGTTCGCCCAGAGAGAGGGAGGATCGGCGGGGTAGGGTGGGCCCAGGAAAGGGGAGGAGTGGCGGGGGGGGGGGGGGGGGAGGGGGGGGGGGGGGGGTGCCCCAGGGGGGGGGGCGGGGCGCGGCCCGGGGGCGGGGAGGTCCGGTCTGGCTCCAGCGATTTTATGCACCTAATCAGGCCCCTGAGCTGAGCGCCTTCGGGGAGCCTTCTCCGAGGCCCAGGAAAGCCCGCAGCCTCCAAGGGTGCAGCAGGAGGAATGTTCCCTCCTCTCCCCTCCCTTCCAGACCTCGCAGCATAGTCATAGTTGCAAGATGAGCAATAAGGAGACAGCCACCCTGACAGTAATGCCTGTGGCTCCCGGGGCTGAGCAGGTACCAGTACTGGGGCTCCCCAGTGGCTCTTCACTGCCCTCGTGTATCTTGTTCCTTTCCATCTGCACTGGGGCTGGTGGCCTTGGGAAAACAAAAGCAGTCCCTGCATCCCTGCACGGTCATCCAGAGCTTAAAATTGGGTGGTGGTTTAATAAAAAGTTACCTCTAGTTTCACACCAAGTGAGATGCCAGTTTAGAAGAAATCTGAACTACATCCAGAAAAGAAATGTTCTTCTGGGTGAGGAAGAAAAAAAGTTCTTTCCAGAAAAAAGTTTGGAAATCTTGGTTTCAAAGACTGCTCTTACCAATAGCAAAATATCAATTCATGGAAATGAAACTATAAACAAAAACTATCACCATTTCTTGAACAGCCACTGTGTGCTCCTGGTGCACATCCTTGCACCTTGTCTTCACAATCCATTCAAACATCTGATCAGTGTCTCAATCAGACAGGCATAGCGCTACACTGCGGGCTTTGTGAAAGGGTTGGAGGGAGGTACCAGGCCTCACAGAACTTGCCATCCACCTCAAAGTAGGTACAATTTGCAAAGGAGGGGATTTACAAGGGGTACGTTACCCATGAGTATCTCCAGGTCAGTGTATCTTTCCATTATACCATAGTGGAAGATATATTTATTTATATCTTCCTAACTATTGTAGAATTTCAGTCTTAACATCTGTTTCTACTCCCTTGCTTAGGAAAGCAAAATGAAATCAAGCAGAGGTACCTATATACAAAATGAAAGAATTAAACCCAACAGGTAAATCCAACTAATGGAAAACTGACGATATAATTCTGGTGCACCCAAAAGAGAAAGGTTGAGACTTGCTAGAAAAGTGATTAAGTCAAAGACCGTGTTCCTCAAGAAACAATTCTAATGTATGCCATTAAGTTCCGGTGATTAAATGTGTCACATTTAAGTAAAATAGGTGTCTTCTCCTTTTAAGACATTTTCAGCAGCTGGGTGCGATGGCTCACGCCTGTAATCCCAGCACTTTGGGAAGACAAGGCAGGTGGGATGGTTTGAGCTCAGGAGTTTGAGATCAGCCTGGGCAACATGGCAAAACCCCATGTCTACAAAAAAATACAAAAATTAGCCAGGCATGGTAGCACACTCCAGTAGTCCTAGCTACTTGGGAGCCTGAGGTGGGAGGATCGCTAGAGCCCAGGAGGTGGGGGTTACAGTGAGCTATGATGGCACCACTGCACTCCAGCCTTGGTGACAGAGAACTTGTCTCAAAAAAAATAAACATATTTTCACCTTTTCATGTGTATCTCCATTGTGCCCATCGGGGTTACCTTTATTTTAGAAGAGGTCAGTGCTTGTCCTACATTTCCAAAGTAGGCAGAACAAGAGCTATTATATAAGGACTATCCCCAACCTCTTCACTTACAAAAGAAAGGGAAACAGTGTCACAGGTCACTATGCTGATGGCTAGCAAGGCCTGGAATTGAGCCCAAAACAATGATCTCCCCAATAGTATACTGGAAGCTTTACCCATTAGTCTAACAAACCCCTGGCTTATTCACATTTAATTCTCTAAAGAATCTCTACAAAATATAAACAATTGGAACCTACATTTATGTATGTATGGGGGGACTCATCAGTAAAAACACTTCTAACTGCATGCCTCAAATTGTTTAACATGAGTTAAACAAAATTTTTTCATCCTTCTAACAAAACTCTTCAGGTCTACCCACCATGCTACACAGTGACACATCTGAAAATGTTGACCGAAAAAGTAATCTAGCAAGTACTCTCTTTATTCACATGTAAGAATTCATCTTAAAAATATGAAATCATACTTCGTATGAACAAAGATGATTTCTTTTTTTTTTTTTTTTTT
>NC_045434.1:157659446-157794323 GCF_002776525.5 Piliocolobus tephrosceles
AGCTTGCAGTGAGCTGAGATCCGGCCACTGCAAGCTCTGCCTTTCGGGTTCACGCCATTCTCCTGCCTCAGCCTCCTGAGTAGCTGGGACTCTAGGCGCCCACCATCTTGCCCGGCTAGTTTTTTGTATTTTTTAGTAGAGATGGGGTTTCACCGGGTTAGCCAGGATGGTCTCGATCTCCTGACCTCGTCATCCACCCGTCTCAGCCTCCCAAAGTGCTGGGATTACAGGCTTCAGCCACTGCGCCGGGCCTACAAAGATGATTTCTAAAAGGCATCACTTATTATCTTGGCTCTGGAAATTTTTGGAGTTTTTTTTTTTTTTTTTGCTTTTCCACATAAATATATTCTGTATTTTCTCTAAAGTAAACCAGTGCTTTGACAGATTTTAGATTTTTCCCCTTAACTAAAGGCATTATCCAATTTCAATGTCCTTGGAGTGTTTTATCTGGGGATTAGACAACTGTACCAAAACACAGCTGTTCCAGTTTTTTCTCCTTTATTTTTCACATTAAAAAACTCCCACTATCAGGCAGTCCAATTAGTTACTCACTATCAAAAGCCGGCTTTGGTCTTTCATCTTCTGGAAAACTGGATCCAAGTGACAGGGTGTCATGGAAACTGTATCTTGGGTCATTTCCTGTTTCAATTGTTTAACCACAAAAAAAAAGTTCGGCTCTATCAGATGGAAATTAATGAATACTTGCTGTTGCCTTTTGAAGAGCATGCAACTAAATAAAAAAAGTAATTATCCATTTTGACCAAGTTTTTCCAGCAACACCAGGGAATACAGGGAGATCAATGCACCCAAAATAGGAAAAGAAAAATACTTTGATGCAATGAACCAAAGCTTTTTTCCGTTCAGTTTCCATAATTCAGAGGTCAGTTTTAAGGCTGCCACTTGAGTTTGGGAAATGTAACTATAGGTTAAGTGGTTTTAATTGCAGTTAACTTTATTCATACTCTTCTACTTACCACAAATTTTCAACCACTGCTCACCTACTTCACCTAAATTTTGACATTAATTAGACAGAGTTGGCATTTTCCTTTTTAACCTGAAATTCCCCCAGCATAAGAGAATGTGCAACAGAAACAAAAATTGTAATCTAAAAATATTTTATGCTGTACCTATTATCTGAAAACAACACACATGCATATGCACACACACACACATACATGCATGCACACACACATACACACACACACAGAGGGACAAGTAGAGTTTAAAGCCTACAAGCAATACCAGGCAGGCACGTGTGTTTTTTAGGAAATGAAGTCCTGGCTGGAATTCAATAATAATGAGCCCCTTAGTGATCTAATGTACACCAGTGTACATTATGGATGGAAACAAGAGTGCCAGACAGGACAATGGGGAACTCAAACAGTGTTTAATATGTTTCAGCTCTGTCTAAATAACTGTTGGCAAAAAATGTGGAAGCAATACAACAAATCAATTTTAGGGCTCAGGAGGATTTGCTCAAATAAGACAGCTATGAAGTGTACATTACAGGATAAGTTCACAGCTCCATTGTGGGAAAGGCATCTACTTCCAATATTTTCTGTCCTGTTTAAGTTGTTATATGCCTTCTCTATTCAAAACAAGGAAAAATCTCTGTTGCTTCTTTTCCTTAGCCTTTGAAAACAACAACAACAACAACAACTGGGAAAACATCCAAAAACAATTAACCTTAAATATTATGTAAAGTAAAGCTAAGTCTTCTATCATATCCAACTTGCTGTTGGGGAATTTTTTTTTTTTTAATTGTACTTTAAGTTCTAGGGTACATGTGCACAACGTGCAGGTTTGTTACCTATGTATACACGTGCCATGTTGGTGTGCCGCACCCATTAACTCGTCATTTACATTAGGTCTATCTCCTAATGCTATCCCTCCCCCTCCCCCCACCCCACAGGGAACATCACACACCGGGGCCTGTTGGGGAATTGCTATCGAGAAGAAAGTGAAGGGGGAGAAAAGAACACCTTTCAGTAATGACACCTGAGTTCTAGACCTTTTACCTATCATTTAGTTACTCTGTTTATTTAATAGGTGCCAGCAAAGAGGCATCTAGGCCAGGCTTAAATCCACACATAAGCCCCTAAAAGATCAACTGTGTTGTATTCAAAGTGAGATGGAGCTGATGATTTTCAAGTGGAAGTCACTTCCATTTCTTTTTCATCAGCCTTGGAAGAAAGTGGAATAGCCATCCTTCTACACCTTGCAGGGAGAAAGTCCCTAATTTGGGAGAAAGGTACTGGTAAGTAATATTTCCAGGTGTTTGTATTACACTTACTATTGTTTGGTGTTCTTGTGCACAAAAACACCAGAAGTCGAAGTAATTTCACCAGAAGCAGTTTTTGCCAGAAGTAGATGTAATTTCTAGAAACCGTTCAGGTAGTATTTTCTTACAGAAAAAGTAGTTAAACTATGAAATTAACCGCTGAAGGCATCAACACAAAAAGGCATAAATCAGTTCAAAGAGGTGAACGTAGACTAAAATAAATCCAAGAATACAGCTGCCAATCTGACTGGAAGGCCTCTGGTCATGATGAGTGAAGTTGGTTTTATCCCAAGAGAAATGATACATAAAATAAAGATAGAGCTGGTAGAGGAAGAGGTTGTGAACTCCAAGAGAGGCAAGAAATACAGTCAGTGTATCAAAATCACTTTATTATTCTGGCTATAACTATTTTTCTTTTCACTTATTCCCTAGACAATATAATGGTAGTAAGTTTGTTGCACTTTCCTCTTAATTTCTTCTTTATTTATTAAAATGCAGGAGGAGGGAATAGAGAATCTTTATTTGCAAGAAATAGCTTAATTATATAAGAATTATAATAAACTCTATCTGCATAGCAATAGGTTAAAATAGGTTAATTTTCTCTCTCTCTCTCTTTTTTTTTTTTTTTTTTTTTTGAGACAGAGTCTCCCTGTGTCACCCAGCTGGAGTGCAATGGCGTAATCCCGGCTCACTGTGACCTCCACCTCACAGATTCAAGCAATTCTCCTGCCTCAGCCTCCCAAGTAGCTGGGATTATAGGCATTTGCCACCAGGCACAGGTACTTTTTTGTATTTTTAGTAGAGACGGGATTTCACCATGTTGGCCAAGCTGGTCTCGAACTCCTGACCTCAGGTGATCCACCCGTTTTGGCCTCTCAAAGTGCTGGGATTACAGGCGTGAGCCACAGCGCCCGGCCTCCTTTTATTTATTTATTTATTTTTTAAAGAGACAAGGTCTTGCTGTGTTGCCCAAACTGGTCTCAAACTCTTGGCTTTAAGGGATTCTCCTGCCTTGACTTCTCGAAGTGCTGGGATTATAGACATGAGCCACTGAGCCCGGCCGCAGTAGGTTAATTCTTATAATTTGTGTATGAACTTCAATACTGGATTTTATGAAAGTTCTATTCTGGGTTTCATTTGTTTTGTTTGCTGCCCAATCAAGGATACTACTTAGAACATAGATATTTATTAGGCATGTGAGAAATGGGAAAGTTCTTCTTCAAAGATTATAGAAAGGCATTCTTTTTTTGCGACACCAAAAACTTCATTCCCAACAGGCACATATGTTGAAGACACAAGGCCTAACACTACTGGCCAATGAAAAGCATACCACTGTGAAACAGGTATGTGTACGCTGCCTACTGGAATTCTCAAGTGCTCTCCCATAGACTCCAGCTCCCTTGCAGGTAGGTGGAGTCATGTGACCACTCATGGCCAATGGGCTGATCAGAAGTAACCTGTGTCATTACCCAGCCAAAGCCTACACGAATGAGGGTGAGCTCTTCATGCCTCTCTTGCCCTCTTGAGGCAAAGCTGAAAGTCACAGTTTGAGATGTTAACATCTCAAGATAGAAGAAGGCCACATGAATCCTTAGAAGACACATTAAACAGAAAGATGTGTAGAATCACTGAGATAATAAGGATTCGTTTGTTACCACAGCCTATCTTCAGCCAGGTGTTCTTAGCTTCTTCTGTTTCACACGGCTCAGGGACAGGGCAGTGAAGTATGAGAATCTCTCAGAATCATATGTTTAAATGCATAAAACACACAAGATTGTAAAGAACACCCACTATAATTTTTTAAAGCTGTAACATAGTAATATGTGCTTCTTTATTAATATATTAACAACATCTCTAACGATGGGTCTAACAACTACTGTAATTTCAAAGTAGTGAAGATTATGCCATTTCAAGTTATCTGTAGAAATCTACAATTATATATGAAATATTTGTTTCTGTGATAAAGTTCTCCATGTGCTGCTAATACTGTTAGGATCTGTTGTCTACAATGTCATGGAAAGAAATGATTGATTTTAGTTAGAGGTTTGTGTTGTAATTTTTTTCCTCATCAAGTTCTTGGACTCCTTGAATTCTGTGAAGCCCAGAATAAGAACCTCTGAGTTTTACCATCTCCTAATACAATCATACTCTAACTTATCAGGCAAAAGTTCTACTGAGCTCCCTAGGGTTGCATGTTTTGCAATGTGTGTGGCAGACTCCATTCTGGCCTGTCTTCTGCCACTGAGTTTCAGTCACTGATTCTGTGTACCTGCAAACAGTTTTGAATATGACTGCAATGAACTAAGGAAGAGTATTGTTCCAGTTGCTACAATCCCATTTTATGGAGGCTTAGGTGCCTTTAAGGCAATGGTCAAGAAAACTGGTAAGAATCAGCCCACAAGGGGCTGGTCAAGTCCTCTAACATGATAAACATCATCCAGTCTGGTAAAAACAACCAACAGTTGTATAAAATGCTGCTGGTAAAACACTGTGTCCAGAGGCTTGTCATGACTTCAAGAAACATCAAGACACCTGGAGACTGCTGATACAAGATGCTGGAGCTGCTGTATCAGAATGCTGTCCAGTTTGCAGCTGGTCAGCACTACTTCAAGAATGTATACCCCAAACTAACTGGGAAATCAGTTCTATTTAATAAATCTAGGAAAGCTGGCTACAGCAAGGCTGAAATAATTCATACTTTAGATGTTTCTCCATTCTGCAAGTTGCAAAGAGAGAAATGATCAATGTACTTTAAGCACATGATTATTGCACGTTCTTTCTGGTTATTTCTCCAGGGGAAACTGCCAAATTAGCCCAGCAAGGTAGCAGACAGCAAGAATAGGAGACAGAGTAGACAACTGAGTTGTAGATGTCAGTCCTGATAGGGAGGCAAGAGATCAGAATATTAAGAAGTATTTGAAATTAAGACTCTGCATGCAAAACTTGAAAACCAAGAAGTTGGGGCCTGAGACTCAATCTTGTTTCACATTTCAAATACTGAGAGATGCTATAGTGTGGTAGAAGTGCCACTGGATCAAGAAAACTGAGCTTTTCATCTAGGCCCCATCACCAGTTATTTCAGTTATTTCATAGGCAAGAAGCCACATTGCTCTGAGCTTCAGATTCCCCATCTATAAGGAAATTAGCCTTGAAGGCACCTCTCCGCACAAAAGTAAAGATTCAGTAAACTTTAAAAATCTCAGAAATACGATGATACAAGGAATATAATCCAATACAGTTTCAAACTAAATGTTTTAGAAAACCGAGTATTTCAGTTTTGAATAGTGAAAAAATAAAGAAGAGAAATAAGTAGTTCTAATGTGCTGAACCAGGCACTGTATTTGGTACTGTACATGAGTGATTTTACAAGTTGCATGAGTTAGCATCTATATGCTGTTGTGAGTCCCCTGTGCCTTCTCTCTGGTAGCTGTCTCCAAGCTTTGGTGAACCTCTTGCTTAATTGTCTGTTAGCTCCATGAAGATATGCCACACTGTTTTGTTTTGTTTTGGGGACAGAGTCTTGCTCTGTCACCCAGACTGGAGTACAGTGGCACGATCTCAGCTCACCATAACCTCTGCCTCCTGGATTCAAGGACTCTCCAGTCTCAGCCTCCTGAGTAGCTGGGATTACAGGCAGGCACCACCACGCCCAGCTAATTTTTGGTATTTTTAGCACAGACAGGGTTTCGCCATGTTGGCCAGGCTAGTCTTGAACTCCTGACCTCAGGTTTTCCGCCCACCTCGGCCTCCCAAAGTCCTGGGATTACAGGTATAAGCCACCACACACAGCCTGCCACAGTTTTGTTTGGGGTATAATACCCCACTGTTGGAAGACTCTGGAAAGGTTTTCTGGAGAAAGGAGGAATGCCCAAAGGCCTGTCAAAGGGCTTGGGATCTAGTCTGTGCTCACTCTTGGCCCCTGATAAACTCCCTCTGCCCCGTTTTGATATGCTGATGTGTCCTGTTGTTATTTTGATTATACTGCCCCCAGAGGCTGACTCATTTACCAGGAGAACAAGTCAGGGTTTAATGCCTGCTGATTCCTGGCTCTCTCCGGGATATATTTTTTTTTTTTTTCCTAAACTATATGACTCCAAATAGCCGCAGTTCTCATAACCATCACATTAATTTCAACAGGTCTTGAAATCTCCTTATTCTTCCTGGTTAAGGGGCTCCTCCATCCTTCCCTACTTTCCTTGCCAACCATTGCTGGCTATAATTAATTGAAAATGAAATTTCAAAACTAGGAAGGACCCTCTTGATTTCCCCCAGCCCACAAGCACAGTAAGCAGATGCAGGACCTGTGTCCTTTTCTTTATCAACCCTAAAGCCTCCCAAGGCAGGATGGAAGCACAGAGTAGGGACTAAAAAAATGTTAGCCGAGTGAGTGGATAATCAAAGGATGACCACTGCAAATCAAAGCCCTGTAGCATCCTTGGCAGAAAGAAAAAAGCTCTGCCTTCATTTTAGTGTTAGAGGCACTATAAAATTACAGACTATGTCCCTTTCTCACTCTCTTTCTACTGCAAAGCTAATAATCAGTAGCCAATGGGCTAATTCCTCAGCATTTTCTGAAGAAAAAGTAAACATGTTTTTTTTTTTTTAAGGACCAAATTCCCACACTGCTTTGAAACATAAATCTGAAGACCCCTTGGGTTAAAAATGACAGCTAGACTCCTTTAATCTTGAAAATGTTCTCTCCATGGAAACCTTAAGGACAGGAAACCACTTAGGCAAGGCTTTCTTTTTTCTTTTCTTTCTTTCTTTTTTTTTTTTTTTTTTTTTTTTTTTGCGACAACTTCTAAGGAAAATCTAGGTTTTGAGGAAATTGGGCTTCCATGCGCAAGTGTCCTGTAGGAAGGTAGTCCATGTCATGTGACTTCATTGACCCATAAATCGACCCATAAATAAAGCTTTCCCAGTTTGGCTCAGCTGGAAGAGACTTTTACTCACTTCACCTCTCTAACAGATTCTTATTCTCAATTCCCAGTGCACCATCTCTACTATTAAGTTTTATGTTAGGTAGAACACACTCTAGTTTCACCCAAAGGCTGTGAAGTTTGCAAGCTGTAAGTTTCAAGTAGGATAAGAACCTCAAGTGGGATGCTATTGGCTACAAGACTGGAAAAATTTGAGTCAGCTAATAATCCTAGAAAACTAGACTGGGAAGGTTGTTGAGTAGATTACAGGAGGAAACTAGCACAGAGAAGCTAAGTGATTAGCTCAAGGCTTCATCATCTTTATGGCCAGATGTAGAATAATTTTTCCTGCCTCAAAGATGGCTAGATTTTTCTTGACACTCTAGCATATCTCCTCTTAAATATTCTAAGTTGGCTGAATTTAAATGCTACAACTACTACTAGTAACAATAAGCTAAAAAGTAATCAAAATATTTTCAGTAAGACTGAGGTGGGGCAATTTTGCATAATCCCACATCCTTTATAGAACCTTGAACCTACTACCAGAAGTGAAATACACCACAAATTTCAAAGGATAGGCCTGAATGTAGTTCAAACAAGCACTAAACATACATCAAGTCACTTTCACTACCACCCATGTTCTAGGATGCCCATTGTCTGGGACATGGGCCAGGTTGGCAAACAAATTATTATAAAACGCAAAGGTATTAAGTGCCCTCTTGCCTTTGGCAGTACATTCAAAGCTAGTCAAATATATTATAATAAAACTAAAATATAGCTACCAAGGTCCCAGCCAACAAAGGAGAAAAGTTCATACACGTTCTTTTTTCCTTTTAATGGATTAGATATTCCAACTTTTGTTGTATTTCTTTGTGAAAGACAAGCCTGGGAAGAAATGGGAAAAGTAGGAGACACAGTCATAGCTTGAAGAAAAAGAAGAAAAAAAAGTAGGCTTAGATGAAGAAATTTGAGGACTTTGGTGCTAGGGCCCTTTGAAAACTCATTATAGCAACTCAGGTTCAAAAAGGTTCCAAAAAAAAAAAAGATAATTCTCTTAGCTCGGAGTCAAATAAGAAGCACTGTATTGCTCTCTTTCTGTCCATGTGTATCTATCATTCCATCTCTCTCCCTATCAAGAACTGAGGGCAAAAAGTCCATCTGCCAACCCCAATCCAGGCAGACAGACCAAGTACACTGGGGACATACTCTTTTGTGTGACCATTCACACTTGGAAGATAAGGGAGAACTTAGGCTTTCAAGTACATATGAAGAGATAGTAGCCATTTTATTTCAACAGAGAAGGTAAAAAAGAAATAAACTAAGATTATATAGGAGAGCTTCTCCTAACACATGAGGAAGGAATTCCAGAATATACCATAGACATTGTATACTGTAATAAACTTAGCTAAGGCTGGAATTTAGCATTCTATCCTCGGGTTTTCTTTCCTTTTCTGTTTTCCTTCCTCTAATAATGACGACAATAATACTTTACATTTGCATTCATTTCCAGTTTTCAAGTTACTTCTACATACATTCATACATTCCATTCTCCCTAAGCAGGGGAGGGGAGGTTGGTTTCCAATACATGCCTACTTGGAACAGAGGATTGATCTAAACAAATGTATTTTCAACCACTGGATCTGTAAAGTATTTCCTGTTGACTGAGCTGTAACTAATACCAGTTCCTCTCATAACCCATGCCCATATTCTCCAGAGCGCCCCCACACAAAGAGCCCACTACACAAAGAAACAAGATTTATGCAGACAGCAAATATTATGGGGCTCACTAAACCCTGAATCAATTAATGTTATAATCCTAAGTGCTCAAGCAGAAGCTGACATGGGTTTGAATCCCACATCTACTACTTTGTGGCTTTCACATCTTAGATAAGTCATTTCTCTTTCCGAAGTTAGCAGCTATTTGCATTAGAAATAGAACTCTAACCCTTAGCATAATGCCTGGCACATAAAAAAACACTAAAAAATGTGAGCACTATTTTAAGTCCTACTTACCAATAAATTGTGGTCCTTAGGAGATTTTCCCCCCTTTCCTAGCAATTTAAGCAACCATATCCTGGTCAATTTAAGCAATAAAGAATTCCACTGGCCTTGTGGTTTCACTGGTAGGTAATAGGTAGCAAATAAAAGCAGTTACTACATGGCTAAAATTCTAGATTGGAGCTTCCAAATCAAACTAAAGAAAGAGAAACGTAAATTCTTTGTCGTGAGAACCATCCCAAAGCTTTGGAATGTTGTTGGGGAGCTCAAGAATTGCTATCCTATGTAAATAAACCTCGTCTGTGACCACTGCCGGAGATATGTCACTAATACAGCTTGACTTGTCCACATTTACCAATGCAGAGATTTCTTTCAAATTCAGAGAAAACAAGGGAGAGAAGACAGTTAGAAAAGATGAGAAAATTTCATGTGTCTTACCAGGCAAAGCCAGAGCCACTGTCCCACTTTACAAGCCCCTACCTGGTCTAAAAGAAAAGTTATTTAAAGCATTAACTAAGAGGATAAGAAGCCACCATTGTTGTGGGCTTAAAGTGATCCACTTTCACTAGGGCTCAGAGTAGTGGGGCCCTCATTGCAAATGCAAAGTCCCCAGCTGGGGGTAAGAAGAAGAGAAAATGTTAAGATGCTCAGCTCTTGAAGTGCCAATACCCTGGTCTCCACATTCCAACGCTGGCCGCCTCCTCCCTCGTCCCACCGCTCCCTCCCATTATTCTGGAGCAGGTCCTTCCCAGCTCTGCCATTCGGTGTCAGAGAGACTTGGGAAGCGCCCCAGGAACTGCTGAGATGGAGAAATACACAAAGGCTCCCTTCCACAAAGCATTCTTTCACAGAGGCAGCCGTGTCTATTAAATAGGTCCTCTTAATGTGCATACACTTCTATAAGGAGATTATGAGAACCACGAGCTCACTAAATCAGCCCCACAAAATGTGTGTAAATCCACTGCAGGGAGGAGAAAAGGTGTGTGTGGCAGGGAGGAGGGAGGATTTAAAATTAGTGGCAGGGGGCCTCCACTCTTCTTGGTAATTCCCTGGGGAAAAGAAGGGGTAGACAAAACTGTCCAGTGAGGCTGCCACAACCCCTGGGTTGAGCCATTTGGTATCTGCACAATTCCTTTCCTTCACTTGCATTCTCATATTGTCCAGCTATGGGCCATAACCCTTGCAAAAATATTTCTTCCTCTAAGTCATAAGAAGAGAGGTGTAACAGTTCCCCGTGTGGTAATATGCACTTTGCACATTGTCTCCCAAATCTTTAGAAATAGGAAGCACAAAATGTAACAAGTAATTTTCCAATATAATGTGCAATGCATTTTCTCAAAATAGGTAAGTGAAGTGCTTGACTATATATGTATTAAGCCCCTCATGGGGTCATCACACTGGCTTCATGAATGAATCAGCTCTTCACCTCATTATTTCTTCATGATCACCTCCTTCTAGAGAAGAATTAAAGTTACACAAAAAGCAAGTTTACCCATAGTATTAAATGGAATGTCCTTTTATTTACCTAGCTATCCATAAAACAAAAAATCTTTCACTCAAAAAGTATTTCCAAATACTTATAAGATATGCAAATGACTTCCCAGTTCACAAAGGGATTTTAGAGACATTTCATTCGATGTGACGACAGCTCTGTGACACAGATATTAACAACTCCTGTGTTACAAGTCAGGAAAGAGATCCAGAGAGATTAAGTGGAGCCCCAAGTCTTTCCTTCCAAATTCATTCATTCATGCCTTCAGCACTTACTGAGGGCTTAGTCTTGGCCTGGGCACTATTGAAGGTATGGATTCAGGGAAAGCAGATGTAGTCTCTACTGCTAAGTATCTCACAAGGGCAACCCAAGCTTAGGTGTAGGAAAACAGGCATCTTTCTAGAGAAGGCTATGTCAGAGCTGAATTTTCAAGGATAAATTCCCTGTTCTCTTCACATCAACATGTCCTCCATGACTCGCCAGTATTAAACTAGGCTAAGAAAAAATGGACCTGATAATCACCTTTGTGCCAGAAGACAAATAGCTGGACAGGAAGCCCAGGCAGTTCCAGTGGCAGTGCTGTCTTTTATACTGATGTTAACTCTAACGATAAGCGAAGTAACAGCACAGCGCTGTTGGGCACCTGGAGCTTATTGTTTCCGTGTGGCATATGATGAAGTGTCAGAACAGGGAGGAGTATATCTCCAAGAAGGAATGTGATGAGCAGGAAAACTCATCCTGTGAGATTGGCCTGGAGAGATCTGAAGCCAGGAGCCATTTGGTCTTGTCCAGTGGCATTAATGTACCCACAGACAAAGGCCAAAGGGGACATGGAGGCCAGAGCTGCTGGTCAACGGTTTGTTTTAAGAAAACAATAGGGGGACCCAACTCCATGCTATCAAAATAAAGGTCATCCTTCCCCGTATTTTTCTCAAGTTATACAAGTGCCCTTATTCTTCAAGCAATAAAGAATTCCACTAGCTTTTTGCTAAGGATAAAACATCTCCAAAATATAGGTTGTTTAAACTGCAGATATAGAATAGTTTCTTCAACTGTCTTCTTTTTTCCAAATGAATAATGCTACCTAGATGAAAACAATGTTTTTCTTCACCTTTTATTCCAAATTTCTTTTTTTAAAAAAAGCTTTTAAAAAATTCATACAGAAATATTTTAAAATTCATATAGAAATATTGAGGGAAGTTCCAGTTTCAAACCATCTTTTGTCAAGAAAGAACACTAGTGAAAGATACTTTCAGGAAATCAAGTACAGTATATGATTTCAACACAGCAAAGCTAGTGTCTCGTTGTTAATTTGTATGTTTATTAATAATAATAAAGGCTGGATGCAGTGGCTCACACTTGTAATCCCAGTACTTTGGGATGCTGAGGTAGGAGGACTGCTAGAGTCCAGGAGTCTGAGACTAGCCTGAGCAAGATAGTAAGACCCTGGCTCTACAAAAAACAAAATTTTTAATTAGTTGGACATAGTGGTGCCTGCCTGTAGTCCCAGCTATTCAGAAGGCTGAGGCAGGAGGATCACTTATGCATGAGAGACGGTCAAGGCTGCAGTGAGCCGAGCTGGGCAACAGAGGTGATATGGTTTGAATCTGTGTCCCCACCCAAATCTCATGTCAAATTGTAATTCCCATGTGTCAGGGGAAGGTCCTGGAGGGAGGTGACTGAATCATGGGGGTGGATTTCCCCCATGCTGTTCTTGTGATAGTGAGTTCTTGAGTTCTCATGAGATCTGATGGTATAAAAGTGTGGCACTTCCCCCCCTTGCTCTTCTTTCTCTCTCCTGTCGCCATGCAAGGCATGCCTTGCTTTTCCTTTGCCTTTCACCATGATTGTAAGTTTCCTGAGGCCTCCCCAGCCATGCAGAACTGTGAGTCAATTAAACCGGTTTTCTTTATAAATTACCCATTCTCAGGTAATTCTTTATAGCAGTGTGAAAACAGAGTAACACAGAGGGAGACCATTTCTTAAAAAAAAAAAAAAAAAAAAAAAAAAAAGGAGAGGAAACAGTTCTTGAAGAAAGGTACTTCTTTTCCCAGTGCTTTGAGTTAGTTACTATATAGAGGGACCTTGGCATTCATGGACTGCATGTTTATACTTTGGACCATTTGAGAGCAACCCTTGCCCAAATTTAAGCAGGGTAACAAATTTTAGACATTATTAATATTATAGTCATATCATACTGGTCTCTAGATTTTAGACAGATTAAATTATTTACTTTTTAAAAGTTATTTAAGTAAAGATTTTTCTAGTTTTTTCTTTTAATTTTTACACAAGAACCCCATAGGATGGGGGTTTTCTGCAAATTAAAGGGCAAGAATTTTCAGTCCATGTTTGAAGAGAGAAAATGTTGCTGCTCTGCACCTATGTTCCCACCAGCATTTGCTGACTTCCCTGAGAATAAAAGGTTATAACTGAAAAAGCATGATACGAAGTACTTTTATATAAATTCTTGCTTTTGGTCTTCACTACAACCCTTTGAGGTAAGGTAAAATCCCTATTTTACAAATCAAGAAATTGAGGCTTGCTGAAGCCAAGTCACTCTCCCTTTGCACGACTCCTTTGTAATTGTTCTTAAAAGGTGAGCTATTTTTGAAACTCACTGAAGGGAGAACATGATGTTAGCAAAGCATTGCACCACCCACAAAGTACATTCTCTCCCCTCAGATGTCTGAAGGGTACACACATCTTCTGAGAAGACGGAAACTCATCAGCTTGAAGAGAAAATGCCAAGTTTAAAATGAGGCTTGTTAGAGAAGAAGCTATCACGGTTTATTAAATTAGCTTTCTCTCCCAGCAAGTGTTTGATGTAAATGGCAAGGGTTCGAAGGTCAAACAGGAAGAAGTATGTGCTTTAATTTCTACCCCCTAGAGGTGCATGAATGTTTTCTATTAACGAAAACCCTGTAGCCAACAAATCCTGGGCTTGGATCAAACAGCCCTCCATCTTTTAAGTTATAACATCACAAGGAGACATTTCAAGAGGAAACCATGCCCAGTCAGACCTGCAGTACCAGAGAGAGGGCTGCTTCTGCCCTTCGGGAATTTGAAAAATATCTTCCTTTTTGCTGAAACTGCTTAGTGACAGACAAAAATATCCCCAAATAGTTATTCCTGATCGGTGGACAGGGGCATCATTGAAAGTGGGCAGGGGCTGAGGTAGAGCTATTTGTACCTCTGGCCAAGGGAATTAGGTAGCTTTGTACCACTCCCTTTGGCTAAGGTAATTAGGAATGGACGTTCTGACATCCAGCTTGGTCCACTGGGGTATGTATGAGTTAGGTAGTAATAGCCAATACTTACCTGTGCTTAGCATGGTATGCAGTGCATAGTAAATGCTCAATAAATAGGAACTAATAATATTATAACACTTCCCCTTTTCCTCATCCTTAATAACAGGAGATTCATCCTTCCCATCTATTATTCCCACACAACCAGGACTCTTCCTGGCTGCTCAAATCTAGAAGTGGGGAGTAGAGTATAAAATTCTGAAGACTTAGCATTACACATCCTCACATGAAGAAAAAGCAAACACTTCCTGAGACCTCTGGCATCAGGCATTGTGCTAGATATTCTTACAAACCTCATCTCATTTAACTCTACAACAATGGTGGAAACAGCCCTGATTTTTACAGTATGAAACCTGAGGTTCAGAAGGATAGCAAGAGAGCTTGGATTAAAATCCCATTTCTCCTAAACAAGCTTTTGTGAGTTGGCCTGAGAGTGGGGTCTGCTTTTATAACCCCTCTAGGTGAATGTTGTTCCAAACAACAGACTCTGAAATGAGCATTGAAAGCCAGACTCTTTGTAAACTGGGGGTTGCTGGAACCATCCATATCTCTCGCCTCCTTTGGGGAAGGTCTCTGCACTACTTAAAAATGGCTTTTAGTTTGGAGGACTCACTCCTCCTTCAAAAGCACATCCACAAAGCCTACAAAGGTAAGCATTCCCGGCAGGGCAGTCCTGGGAGATTGGAAAATGGAAAAAGTCTCAGGGCAACTGGCAGCTCAGTTATAAGAAGGAAATAAAAAACCAAGTTGAAGGTTTATAGAAAACACACAGAGGAAGAATGAAGCATAGTAATTGTTTACAGGCCACTCGTGGGCTGTCTAAAAATGCCATAAATAAGAAATACAGCTTGGGACAGACTAGCTTAAAAAGACTTAATCCCTCAAACACAGTCCTCCAGGGAACATGACCCATGGGCATCCATCAAGCCAAAATCTCCACCATTGCTTATGAACAATTTCCCATGATTTCCCAGAGCTGACCCTCATCCCCTGCTGTTCCCAGCCTGTTTACTAACTAATCCCCCAGTAGAATGTTCACTCCAGGAAAGCAGGGCTGTATCTGGTTGACTTTTCTATCTTAGGTATCTACCAGAGTACCTGGCTAGTAACAGACTTTAAATATATGTTAAATAATTATTTAGTTTCTCATTCACTTAATTTTCCTGGTTAAATTGTTTCAACATGAGAATCATTTCTAATATTTTAAAGGTGTTCTACAGTGATGTGAATGCTTTGAGGAAAAAGACATTTATAGAATTCTAATGTGATGATAAAAGTAAGAATAGCTCAATGTTTATCTACACAATTTTCATCTCAGTCTTGTAACTAAGAGAACCAGTGTATAAAAGTTAAATTCTAATGAAATGGAAGATACCTGAATTCACTGGATAAGACATACAACTTGGCAGGTTGTATGCACAATGTGTATTGAAAGAAAGAATAATGGAGGAACATGTTGTTATGTTAGTAGACCTCCCACCTCTTCATTCAATGTCAGACATTTTGGGAAATAGTAGCACAATACTCTCACTTCAATAATTTATGAGCAAAAACACTAAATGAAAATTCAACAAGAAATTTACCAGGTTACCTGCAAGTCCTATACAATCTTGATTTGCATCAAATAGAAGACAAACTTTTATGAGGAAAATAAACTCAAAAAGGATGTTTTTCAGGCTTTACCTCCTTAATAATATTTTACTATGTCATAATGAGATTCTCTGTACAATGAATCCTCTATAACTGTCCAGGGTAGATTTTGTTTTGGTAACTACAAACCTCTCAAAAATCATTTATAAAAATCATGTATTTTAGTTTCACTGACTAGATGAAATGATTGCAGGCTGTTTAAAAACCACATCCAAAAGTAGCAATTCTCTGTGTAACTTTTCTCAGTATCATCACAGAACAGACACAGCCAACCAGAAATTAGAGATGGACAAACAGCGATGGTCAAAGAACTGAAACTTACAAAACACAAATCATAAAAGCATCTAGCACCAGCTACTTAAAAACCCAGTTCTAGCTATAAAACATATTATATTTTTAAGCTGTACCTGTAATAATGTGTTTATAAAATGTAAATCCCACCAACATGGGCAATTCCAAACCACAATCACATCACCTTACAAAAAGTTGAAATTATATTCAAATATATAAAGTATTAGAATTGCCTTCTAAACTAATTGATTTGAATTCTCCTACTAACCAAATGAATTAAGCAGTTCCAGGCACTATTGTTGACGTAACACCACCATGCACTTCCTATGTTTCATGTCTGTCTTGAAATTAGGTATGGCAGGTGCTAAGTAGATAATCAGTTACATTTTTTTTAAAAAGAGGAGGTCCAGCATAACCAAGACACTAGCCAAAATGATCAAAATCATTCCCTGTATTCTACTGCCAGTGGAATGGTAACAGCGATAATTGTAGTAAATATTGGTGTCACCTCTCTGCTATCCAAATCACTGGATTGTGCAGGTCATAAAATGTGAGTAGAATCAGCCCACTTCTAGGAGGTTTAGGCTGCAGGAGTAGGTCCTGACTGGCATAAACTAATGTAATCCCATTCTCTTGTATTCCACTAAGGTCCAGTCAGAGTGAGCCCAAGCCATCCTTCAAAGCCTAAGGGGAGAAAGGTGCCCTCTTCTCCCGAAGAGTGTCCTGTACCTCTGGGAAGCCTAGCATCACTGCACTCATTTTACTACAGGCAAAACCAGCCTCAGGATAAACTGACAGCCAGAGGGTGATAGAGCCAAGAGAGTGAGAGAAAGAAATGGAACCAGCCAGAGGCATCCTTCTAAGCAAAAGCCAACTCCCTTGCTCTTGTGCCTAAAACCCTCCAGTGGCTTCCCATTTCAGCCAGAACAAAATCCAAACTTGTTCTCCACAGTGATCCTATCCTCGCTCATCTTCCTTTATTCCCAACTTTCTTCAGTGCCTTCGTTCAGCCCTTCACACACACTGATCTCCTTCCCTCCACAGGTCTCTGTATGCTTTATTCCTTACAACAGGTCCCCCCAGGATGCTACCAATCATCATTCATGCCTCCATTCAAATATCAGCACCCCCAAGAGGCCTTCTTTGAACTCCATGTTAACCTACTTTATGTCCTTCACAGAACTGGTCAGGGTTCAACATTACCTGTACTTAGCATTTACATGTTTAAATATTTATCTCCCTCTTATAAGACTGTAAGCTCCTCAAAGGCAGGGACTCTGTTCTATCCATCAGTGTACTCCCAGCTCCCAAAGCTGTGCTTGTGCATAACAGAAGTTCAATCTATAGTTTCTTACAGATTGACTGACTGACTAAGCCCAAGATTCTATGCAGGACACATTGACCCAAAAATCCTAAATAATGCTTTGTTTTTAGCTGCAAACAAGAACTGCAAAACCCACAGTTCTCTTGCAGATTTTTATATACCCTGGATTACACTTTATTATTTCTAATCCTGGATGTCATTATTATTTAAATAATAAAAGCAAATTTCCTTTGAGAACAATGTCATTTGAAAGAAAACCAATTTGTAGTAGCAGAATTCGGCCCTCATCCAGAAGATAAAAAGCACGTCTGAATACATCCGTGTGCGCGTGCACGCTCTCTCGAAACTCGACAATAAATATATGAAAACTTTTTTGGGGTATGGAAGTGTTATAAAACCAGATAGTGGTGCTCACTGCATAATGCGACAAATTTAACAAAAATCATTAAATTATTTAAAAATCAATAATAAACAGCCCAATTTAAAATTAGCAAAGGTTTTGATATTTCACCAAAAAAGATATACTAATGGCAAATAGGCACATGAAAAAATGCTCAGCATCATTGTTCATTAGAGAAATATTCACTAAAACCACAACGAGATACCACTTCACACATTTTACAATGACTAATATTAAAATGACAGATTCTACTAAGTTGTGGTGAGGCTGTGGAGCAACCAGGACTTTCACACATTGCTGGTGGGAATACAAAGTAATATAGCCCCTTTGGAAAACAGACTGGCAGTTTCTTATAAAGTTTAACATACACAACATATGGCACAGTAATTCCACCCCTAGAAATATGAAAACTTACATTCAACCCCAAACCACTATTAAACCCTGAATGTTTAATAGTAGATTTGAAACATCAAAAAACTCCCAGCCTAGGCAATATGGTGAAACCCTATCTCTACAAAAAATACAAAAATTAGCCAAGCATGATGGTGCATGCCTGTGGTCGCAGCTACTCAAGAGGCTGAGATGGGAAGATCACTTGAGCCCAGGAGGTGGAGGCTACAGTGAGCTGTGATCATGCCACTGCACTCCAGCCTGGGTGACAGAGCAAGACCCTGTCTCAAAGCAAAACAAACAAAACAAAAAACTACCAAAAACTCAAATGTTCTTTAATTGGTGAATGGATAAGCAAACTGTGGCATATCTGTACAATAGAATGGTACTCAGCAATAAAAAGGAATTAACTATTGATACATACAACATGGATGAATCTCAAATGCACTGTGTTAAATGAAAGATGCTAGACTCAAAATGCATACCATAACGTTTCCATTTATCCTTTTCTGGAAAAGGCAAAACTATAGATATGGAGAATATATCGATGGTTTCCAGGAGTTTCAGGTGGGGAAAGGACTGACTATAAAGGTGCAGCATCAGATAATTTTGGGGAGCAGTGTTACTGTTGTATATCCTGACTGTGGTGTTGGTTACATGACTGCATTTTCGAAATTCATGAAACTTTAACAAAAAGTGTGTATTTTCACTCCCATTAGGATAGCTACTGTAAAACAAATAAACTAAACAAAAAACAAGTACTGGTAAGGAGGGGAAGAAATTAGAACACTTGTCCATTGCTGGTGGGAAAGTTTTAAAATGGTACATCCACTATGGAAAACAGTAGGGCAGTTTCTCAAACAATTAAACAGAATTACCATATGATCTAGCAATTTCACTTCTGGGCACATGCTCAAAAGAACTGAAAGCAGACTCAAACAAATATTTGTACACTCATGTTTGTAGTAGCATTATTCACAGTAGCCAAAAGGTGGAAGCAAGTCAAGTGTCCATTGATGGATGGACGGATAAACAAAATGTGGCATATACTCACAATGGAATATTATTCAGCCTTAGAAAGAAAGGAAATTCTGACACACGCTATACATGGATGAACCCCGAAGACATTATGCCAAGTGAAATAAGTCAGTCACAAAAGGACAAATATTGTTTAATTCCACTTTTATGAGGTGCCTAGAGTAGCCAAATTCAGAGAGATAGAAAGTAGAACAGTGATTGCTAGGAACTGGCGAGAGGGTGGAATGGGGCATTATTGTTCAATGGAACAGAGTTTGGGAAGATGAAAAAATTCTAGAGATGGATGGTCATGACGGTTGTACAACAATATGAAAGTATTTAATGCCACAGAACTGTACACTTTTGGCCACGACTAAAAGAGTCGTGGGAAGTATACCTGAATTGACGAGGAATAAGAATCCAAATTCCTCCCTTAGCACCACCCTTCTGCTTGCTCATATGCCGTCAGCCTCCTGGCTTTCTTTCAGTTTTTAAACTACACCAAGGTCCTGACGTCTCTCAAGACCTCTACAAAGCCTCTTCTTTCTGCTGGAATGCTAGACCCTCTAAATACTCTCCCCTGGTTGGCTCCTCCTTCTGCCACGTCCCCTCCCCACGTCTCCCCTGATTGGTTCCTCCTTCTGCTTGGCCCCCAGCCCCTCCCCTGATTGGCTCCTCCTTTCCATCACTGCTTCAGATTCCCTTTTAGAGTTGTCGCTCCCGCTCATCCTTGTCCAATAATGATTTACTGAGTACTTCTAAGAGCCAATCACCATTCTACAGGAATACAGCATTGAACAATACAGTGCTTACCTGTGAGAGGTTAGGGGGCATGACGAACACTAAAAGAAACAGGGTAGGAAACAATGAGGAAGGGCAAGGGAGGTGCTGTTTCAAAGAGGGTTTGCAAGGATATTTCTTAGCAAGAGGAGCAGCAAGTTCAAAGGTTCTGGGTCAGGAATGTGCTTAGAGTGCTGAAAGAACAGAGTTATATGCAAGGGGGAGGGGAGGTAAAAGATAAGGTCACAAAGGTGGAAGGGGCCAGATCACATCCAGCTGCGAAGGCCACCAGTAATTCAGGATTGTACTGAGTCAGATGAGAACCTTTAGGGAGTTTTAAGCAGAGGTATGACATATCTGACTTACATTTCTAAAAGATCTCCTTGGCACTCTTTTTTTTTTTGGTAGAGACAGGGTCTCACCATGTTGCCCATGCTGGTCTTCAACTCCTGGCCTCAAGGGGTCCTGCCACCGCAGCCTCCCAGAGTGCTGGGAGTACCAAAGTGAGCCACCACACCCAGCCCAGCCTGCCCTTGGTACTCTTTCTAAAGGCCCCATATTTCCTTCATAACATTACTCAAAATTTACAACGTATATTCATTTATAAGATTGTTTGTTTAATGTCTATTTCACCTAGCAGGCTGCATATTTCCTAAGAGTAGGAACCATGTCTCTCTCTTTGTGACAACATAAACTCAAATCCAAGCATAATACTTGGCACACAGTCTGTGTTCAGTAAAGATTTGTGAAGTGAATTAACTAATGAACTCTAACCTCTAGGATAAAGTAGATCCATGTATATTAGTTTGCAAGTACACAATCATTTTTGTATTTTTTACATTCCTAAATGTAGCCCAACTTTCTTTAGGTGACCATATTAAACATTAGAACCAACTAATACTTAGAGTCTACTTAGAGTCCTAATGTGCTTGATACTGTAGCAGATACTTCTACTCACCTGAAACAATCTTTAGTAGCAGATAAAGACCCTAGACATTTCATAGTAATTCTAAAGTAATGAAATGGACACATTAAACATAGTAGTAAAAGCTAAATTTGTAACAGTAACTACTAAAAAGTTACAAAGTCTACCATTTAAAGGCTGCTGGGCAATGTCTGTGGTCTAGAAATGTCTGAGTCCTCATAATGTGACATAGACAGGGGTAACCACCAGCACTACCCAGATGAGTAAGTCTGTGTTCTTTCCTGCAAGAGCTCATGCTCTAATAAGTCATCTCCAGGATGTTTTACTGCTTGTAACTCTTGCCTACATTTTTTTATCTGAATATGTGCAAATAATATATATATTTGCCTCTTTTATGGTCATCTGAAATTATACTATCTCAAGTTTAAAACACTCCTACCAAATGTGTTTGGTTCATAATTAGCACACAGGCTAACCCCTCGAAGACTACATAAGTGGCAAATTTCCCCTTTCCACAAATGGTTCAGTGAAGCCAATTCTGGATCAAACAGCCAAGACCGCAACAAAAAACAAACCAACCAACCAACCCAATCTATGTTCTCCAGGTTTTTCCCCAAAACCACTCAGGGAGCAACAACTCTGTGACTAACAGTCCCCTAGAAAGGGAGCAGAACAAGCGGCAGAAAGCACTGGCTCTCTCCTGCAGTGTGGCCAAGAACAGCTCTTGCTCAGGCACCACCAAGCAGAATGTGGAAATGAACCCATTTCAGCATGTCCTGTCTTTGGGATGTCATGAGAAATATAGGCTTTAGAGAGAGCCAATCCATTAAAGCGGATTGTGTTAGGACAAAGAAGGCCAGTATCCTGGCAGAGGTACATGGAGTAATCCAAGTGGGGAGGAAAATATCCCACGAAGTTTCATGTGAGTTAGCAAATGATAGAGGATGGACAAGAAACCCAACAGGTCTTTCTACACCTCTAGTCCCTTAGAAATGAATGCAGTGATCACAGAAAAACTCTTAAAATATTTAAATACACAGACATGCTACCAGTAATATGGACATGAAAATATCCTGAAACCATTTATAAATACTATACATTTATATCAGAGATGATATACTTCCAATTTTCTTTTTCAAATATCTTTTAATGGTAATACACAGCACAGTAATTGCCATGGGTTCATGGCTTCTCTGTAATATTTTTTTTTCCTATATAGAATCCTCACCTTATTTTCAAGTGACATAGAAATAAAACTACTGTAAGCTGGTTAAATTTTTATATACAGAGTCAAGGCAGACTGATGAATCTATATTTCAGCATATTTATAGATCATTAATTTCTAGCAACTGGTTTTTTGAATTAAGATTTTTTTTAAAAGAAAGCAAGAAAAGTTGGCCACCATAAACTAGACTCAGTTTGTGTTTTTCCTTAACATGCACCTTATCAGCTCAGCCACAGCTGAAGTGATTCCAAATTGCTTTATGACACACTTGGATTTTCTCCTGCTAATAATTCCTCCTTCCTGCCCATGACTGGCAGGCTTCTTCCACACTGCAGTAATGTGGGACAGCTAATTATCTACCAATCCACCTTGCTATTCCATACTTGGCGACTTTTATCTGCACAGGACAGCTGCACTCTCTGCGTTTGAAGTAAAATGTCAGTCTCTGCTAATGCAACAAGACTTACATCACTAATGATGTCTCCACACTTTGAAGAAACAACTCAAAGCCTAATTAAAAATTCAGATTCATTTTCACTGGTGTGCCGATTTTCACTGTCCTTCCACCAGAGCCTTGAATATCTTTTAAAATACTCCAGGCAAAAATAAAATAAAATAAAAATCCAAGGGGAAGCAAGGAAAAAAAAAAAGGGCTGCCGTTTTGGGCTTTGACTGCATCTTTATAATAACTGTTATGGTTGGAAGAGAACCAAGACATTATCATGTACAAGATAAGAATTTACTCCCCTGGCTTCCCTTCTACAATTACAATAAAGCATACTATTTCCAGAGAAATATGGACCATAAGCTACTTTTTACATTCCCCACTCTGGTATTTAGGTGTTGGAACTTTTCAAACTGTAATTAACTCGGAAATCATTTGACTGTGTACATCTGAAGTACAGAAAGCTACCTTTGAACTCAGAAAAAAAGAGGGCAAGGTAAAGAAACATTTAAATGACATTTAGTTTGTTTCATCATCAGATTAAATGAACCATTCCTCCAAAGTAGTAATCCTATTGCAATTTTCACACCAAAAAAAAAAAAAAAAAAAATGGAGAGAGAGAGAAAGAAACAACTTCATATCCCCTTAATGACTAGGGAGAGAGAGGTAGGTCACAAAATCCAATTTCTAAATAGAACTTTACCTGAAAATTACAGGTACAATTTTCTTCTGCGGCTTTTACATAAACAAACACAAAACAAAGTCATTCCTCCTCTAAAGTAGTTTTTAAATAACTTACCTTTTCAGAAAAAAAAAAAAATGCTTCGATGGTACTGGTTCACAATGATAGTTATTGACCAGTTAAGTTTGCACTTAAAAAAATCTAACAACATTCTAGTAAGTCTAAGAATTTTTTAACTTTCTTCACTGACTCACTGACTTCTAGGTATTTAGCAACTTAAAAATCTAGTCAGCTGTCAAATTAGACCATCAGCTTTAAGTTCGCAGCCATTAAATCATTAAGCCAAACTTTCTTTTCAGAAGAGGAATGTATACTACTATGTCAAGTTTCCTTTTCCATTCTAAGAGAAAAATGGGGGGAAAGGGGGACTCCCACAGTGTAATATTATGAAAAGGGTCAAAAAACGAGAGACTAAAACCAAAACATGAGTTCTAAATCTATCACTTACTACTGGTATGATCTCCAGAGAGCCACTTCCTCGCTGGGTCTTAGTTTCTGTAAAATGAACATTTGTAAAACAAGCGGGGCAGATTTGACTATCTCTCTGGTCCATCCCTGTTCTCATAGCAGCCAGTGATCTGTAGATCTGAGAGGTCAGGGAGAAATGGCAGGCCTGCTAAGCCTGGATTTGCACAACTCCACAGGAGGGACCACACTGGGCAGCCAGCCTGTCTTTGGACCAGAAGCAGGGAGTCCATCTTGCAGGATCAAACTAAACTTGGGGAGGCAGAACCCAGAAATGTAGCAGGCCTTGGCAACTGGTGACTGCTGAACAGTGTCTGAGTCTGAAGTCACTTTGGCTGAGTTTTCTAGGTTCTAAGCTTTCTCCAGATTTTTGTTTTTTCTCAGAGCACCTCACCTCCAAATACAAAGAACTTAGGCACAAGCAGCAGCTAGTTCCCAACATTGATAAGCTACTGCCAGCCATACTGAAATAGAGGGGAGAACCTATTTAAGAAGTAGGCATACAAAGAGAGAAAAACAGCGTACTGGCCACATGCTTTGAGCCCTAATCCAGTCCTGCCCAAAGATCTACCCCAGACACTTCAATTGCATAGGGCAGTAGCTTCCTTTCTTGCCAGTGTGAGTTGAGTGTTCTGCTGCCTGCCATGTAACAAGTCTTTACTGACATGAAGGATCCAAGAAATACCCCCCAGCTTGACCTCTGCCTATTTCTCCCACCTCTATTTATGCCCTTTCTTCCAACTAGTTCTCTAAACTCCAAAACCATAATGCCATCTTTCCACTCATCAAAGGTGCTACGCTTTTCCTCAAAAAGGTGCCTTTTGGGAAGTCCACTCTGACTAACCAACTCCTACTTCATTCCACTTTCTCAGGGAGGCCTGCCAGAATCCCTCTGTGCCCTTAAATAGGTTAACATCCCTGACATTTTCTCCAAGCATCCCGAAACTCCTCTCATAACATTCATTACATCAGAAATTAACTGATAGGTAGGTATCTCAAACCTAACATAGTGCCTGGCACCAAGTAAACCTTCATCTTGTTGAAGTCATTATGATGACAAGTTCATCTCTCAAAGCAATCCATTCTAGAACTCTTCTATCAGAAAGTTCTTCTTTGTATCACAAAGAAATTGGCCTCCCCATAACCAGCACACAAGCCCTGCGTTTTCTTTCTGGAATCCGCTGAATAATCCTAACCCAGACACTGCAAATTGGTAGCCTCTGGCCCTATCCAGCCTGCAGACATGTTTGGTTTGGCCCACATGGTGTGTGTGTGTTTTTGTTTGTTTGTTTGTTTTTGTTTTTTAAACTGAATTCGTTGCCAAAAATTTAAAGATATTTTATGGAAAAAACAGACACCCAGCTTCTCATAAAAAACAAAGTCATGTGACAACATTGGACCTACATGGCTACTGGGCAACAGAGTAGCTGGGTGCTCCTGCCCCCCTTCAGCCTTGGCACATGCCCTCCAGCTTGCAACATCCAACACCACTCCCTGCTTACCTACACCTGGTCCACTTCATTCATTTTGTCTAACTGACCTCTAGAAACACGAATTCGATACAGCAACCCTGGGTGTACTCAGGGTTCCCATATTTTAGCAGTTATTTCTATATTGTCTTGAGCCATCCAAGTTGGTTTAGCCTCTCTAGATGACAGAGCTCTGCGGTCTTAGGGCGAGGCCCTGGATGTCCTATTACTCTCAGCCTCTGTGTAATGAGGAACTCAGTGAATATTTGCTGACAGACTGATCAGAAGATACTATATATTAGTCCAGCTCTTCCTCTTCAATCTGCCTGTCTTCTCTCCCAGTTACAGCTATCTTGCTTGGTCCTTTTCTGACACTTGTGTCTTCTGGAAGAGGCAGAGAACAGGGACAAGCAGTAGATGTGGTTCATGTTGCAGCAGTCCAGTGTGTGTGCCTAGACTACATGCCAGCCTTTAAGAAAAACAAGGACCCTCCCAGTCTTGTGGGGAAATCCAGGCATGAAATCGAAGGCCAGACAGCACAATTAGGGATAGACCTAGAGGAGCTTCCCCAAAGAAGCTTGGCATTACATCGGGAAGGCTGGAGAATTTGCTGGGCAAAGGTATTAGCTAATTTGCAAAAATCTAGGAGACTCAGCAATAGTTTTATTCAGGCACATCATTGTTAAAAAGTGTAGCCTAAAAACAACCTCCAAAATATTTATATTTATTTGTCAATTGTAAATTTTATATACTAGTATACCAATATATTATATATATTATAAAACATTACAAATATAGAGATTAAATAAGGAGGATACAATAAAAATGTCATAGATGAAATTATGTGATATCCGGAATCTGCTTCAAAATAATCTGGGGGGAAGAGCAAGCGGAGGCAGAGGTAGAAATGAAACCAGCCTGACCATCAGTTAATAACTGTCTAAGCTGGGTGAGAGGTATGTGGATATTCATATGCTATTTTATTTACCTTTGTATGTTTTTAAATCTTTGTAGTTTAAAAGTAAAGAAATAAGTATGACTAGCCAGGTCTAGCATTTTCTTCAGAAAGTCCCAAGCATGGTTTTGCACCACATCCAAAGGTCTGTGAACCATATCTTAAAAACCTGGGGGCAGAGGATTGACCATATTGAAATCTGCAGGTCTACAAATTAGATTTCAGTTTCCTTCAAGCTCAGGAGCTACATGTTTACTACCTTCCAGGTTCTGTGCCCTGGCGCTAAATGAACTGCTCTCACATGTATATTTCTGTTTATTGACTGCTCCTACCTGAAGCCCTGAGCTAGACACTTGGTTATCCTTTAAAGTATATTTCCCGCCATCAGCTATATGAAATGCAAAGACATTGAAGTTCAGAGTGATGTAATTACATGCCAGAAGTTACACAGTTAATAACCAACTGGCTGAGTCAAAATTCTTGTCTCTGTTGTCCCTTCATATTTTGACTTTCAATAAATTCTTACTCCAAGGTCCAAGCATACCTAAAATAAATCCCACTCCATCTAATACCAAAATTCCAGAGTTCTGCAAGGTTCCTGCCTGCTAGTCCACTTAAGCTCAAGGAAGGAACTCCTCAAGCAGCAACCAGAAATAGCACCAACATGTTACAAAGTGTAAAACCATCTCCACTCCCTCCCCCAAGCCCTTCCAGACTCAAGTACTATTGGCAGGAAAAACATAATAAGCACAAGGAATAAGGCCAGCTAAGATAGGCATTAGTGAGAAGGAAGTCGAGGAAGTGCTAAGCACAACAAAGACAGTTTATCAGAAGTCATTCAACATGCTTTTTCTTGGGCTCATCCCTGACAAGTTCAACTCAGAGTCATCCGTCTGTCAATGGTCAGTTTTCTTCTATTCTAAATATCCATTTTCAAAAGAAAGCAACACAGCAGTTTTTCCACTAAGGCTTATATGGTACACAATCAAACTACATTATTTGCATATACAGGTGATTTTTCCTTCGAAAATGTTCTATATTGCATAATTTACACATTTAAATCATTCTAAACCAGCCCTGTCCTATTATGATGCATGTGATTTAGAGGAAATTACACATCTTACCAAACATGACTGCAAACCAGCTTGCAGTTACAATAGAGCCAGTAAAATATTTATGTCCAATAACCACAGAAGCTCTAGGATAATGGCCAAAGAAATGAAACATGGGAGCCATACAAAGGGGCACAGGAGTCAGAGTCCTGTTCAGGTGTTCAAGATACACCAGCTACCTTGTCCAGTGTCAACAAAGGAATCAGAAACATCTGACGAACTACTGATTTGGCTACCCTTCATGTGTGAAGCAGCAGCAGCAACAGCTGCTCCTGCTTTCAGGACTGGCCGGTGTATGTGGACATTTCACTGAAAAGGACAACGGAGAAGTAGCTAACTTCTTTGACTTCACCAAAGGGGCTTGGGCAAGGCTCCGCTATGCTCCCACAATATCCTGTTTCTCTCTCTACCACTGCACTAACCTACTGCAGTGTAACGCCTCTATGCCTCTTGCTAACCACCTGTATCATAATGCCTCTTTTTGTGTCTATTTCCATCATTAGTTGAGAGATTAAGTGCATGGGTCAGGCTTTAGTCACCTTTGACTGCCAGTTTAATCTAACCCAAGACCCTTCATAGAGCAGAAGTTCCCCAAAAGTTTGTTGGATATATGCGAAAATGAATAATGCAGCACAGACACAGTAGCTCACACCTGTAATTCCAGTACTTTGGGAAGCCAAGGTGGGAGGATCACTCGAGGCCAGCAGTTCAAGACTAGCCTGGCCAACACAGTGAAACTCCATACCTACAAAAAATAACAAAATTAGCAGGGTGTGGTGCTATGCGCGTGTAGTCTCAGCTACTCAGGAGGATTGCTTGAGCCCAGGAGTTTGAGGTTACAGTGAACTATGATCACGTCACTGCACTCTAGCCTGGGTAACAGAGCAGAGATCCTGTCTCTTAAAAAAAAAAAAAAAAAAATGGAATAATGAATTTAGTGCATTGCTGTTTTACTGCATACAAAGAAGGGTTGCTCTTTACTTCCAGCTGTAGTCACTATTTACAACATTGCTTTATATCTTTGACACTTCTGCCCTTCCTGAACACGCCTCTGTTCTAGCTGCTGCTTTTTCTTCAATTGGAGTTGAAGCTCCAGTTCTTGCTTCTGGTATTTCTTCTGCCCTGACTGGAAGAAACACTGCTCCTGCCTCCTTCCCAGGCCCTATCCAGCAGCTGTATGACCAACCTGCTGCTCTGTCTGCCAAGTTCATAGTAAGCGTGCCCAGCCCGGCAGAATTGGGCTAACTTTAAGGCAGGCGCACTGGCCATGTGCCAGGCCCTTGCTGTTAGGAAGCCTGTATTGTCCTATAATGTTAAATGGGCCTTGTAAGTGCCTGGCGAAATGTCTCCCAGAGCCAGATATGCCTTCTAACAAGCAGGCATTGTGATTTAGCTGGTTTACCTGTGCAATCTTATCTCCTCCTCCAGAATGTAAACTCCTTAAGGAGTTGTGCTGGAATATGTCCTTGTAAAACATCCCCTGAATACCCAGCATAGAGCTCCATGCTCAGTAAGCTTTCAATAATTATTTTTCCATTTGAGAACAACCACATCTATCAATATTTCTCAGTCCCAGTTTAATATTAACAGATGCCTTTACACGCACTATTTCCTTTAGGTCCACAGAGCAAATCTTGAGGAAGAATCACCGTCCTCAATTTTACAGATAAAAACCACCCAACTTGCAAATGGCAGAGCTGGAATCCAGGTCTCTACCTACCCAGTGTGGGACTCTTTCCACTCCACGATACTGCTTGATAAAAACTTGTTGCACGAATAAATAGGCAAAAACACGTCTCCCTGAACACAGCCACTTACTGCTCCCAGACCTCAACGCCATCATGGTTCCTCTGCACCAGACCAGTGAGGAGATGATGATTAGGTTTTTGACTTTTATTCATGATGTATGATGTCTGCTGCCAGGGGAACAGTATTCAGTGACAGCTTTCCCAGAGCACTGGCTAAACTGGTTGGCACAACTTATTTAAAGATTTTTAAAAAACAGTTTGTCCATTATTGAAAAGGAACAACAAAAATCATGAGTAGGCAGCCCCATTGGAGAATTTTCCAAGAAATCTTCAAGATAGATGCTTTTCAAACTGTCTTCTCTATCTATCAGCAAGTACAAAAACTACGTCATGGGAAACTATAGTGCTGAAAGAAGGCTAGGTTTCTGTTTTTGTAAAATTACCCCCTTGCAACTCCTTATAAGCAGTAAGTGCTGCCACTCGAAAACTGCAAAACAGGCCTGGTTTGAGGGCTACTTTGTAATTTCTCAAACTTCAAAATTGTCTTTCAAGAATTTCAGCAGCAAAAGCAATATAAAAGTCTGAACATTGACTTTTTACATATAAAGAGACCTATAGAACGTTTCTCATAAAGTGAGATGCTGTCCTGAAAGGCCTGTACTATGCTCAAAACACCAAGGTCAAATGAAAGGAGTCAATCCCTTAAGCAAGGGAAGACATTCTTTTCCAAAGAGACACAACTGTCCCCCTTCCCACCCACACCCTGATCATCTTCGTAGGAAGTCAGACCTTAAAGCCTATGTGAGGCTTACCTCTGAAAAACAGATTAGCTGCACATCTAGAAAATCCAACATGCTGCAGAGAGGGCTATATAATCTACACTTTAGGTAACTAAACCCACATAATTTCAGACCCACTGAACAAATCCCAAAGGTTTACAGATGAGAATGTGGGGCTCAAAATCTTTGTTCTAAGGTCAGAAATCTAACCTGCATTCGACTATTTTTTAACCAGTCTAACTAAATTAAAAAGAGACACTTTCTGCAATTTTCCCAGATAGAAGCAAGTGGCAGATCAATGTACAGCTCAAGAAGTAGAATTTAAATACAGTATGTGTGTCTGCTTTCAAAAAAGGAGAGAAGCCACTTCACATTTTGCCAGACAAAACCCTGTCCACAGGAGGTCTGTTTCCACAATGAGGTTGCAAAGGTGTTAGAAAGAGGCCAGTTGGGAGGAGATAAAGGGCCATTTGGGCACAAACCCCCCACCGATCAGAGCTTTTTTTCGAAGTGTCTCTTTTTCAACAGGGAAGCCTTTTAAAACTACATTTGCTTAGGATCCCTACCTGAATGACAATGTGTTGGGATCCAATTTCACCTTTTGTCAAGGACTGGGTGAGAAACAGTAAAACGGCTGTCAGCATCTTAGAAAAATCAAGTCCTTAGCTTACAAGGAAAAGGCATGGTGGGGGGGCGGGTAGGGGAGAATCCTAAGATTTCTTGTCCGGCCCTAGTGATGGAGAGAAGGCGGCAAATGCCTACAAATCCTACAAGCAGAGTCCACAACTCCAATATATTAAGTTTCCTTTATTAAAAGAGGTGCCTCAATGCAAAACTACAATTCTGTTTGTGCTCTGAATGGAAACATTCACCACTATTTTTTTTAATCCTAGCTTTCCAGCTTTTCTAAAAGTCACTTCACTCCTAAGAACTCAGCAATAATCAGAAATCAGAAAATGCATATGGACAAAATTGCAACTGAATCTGAACCTGAAAGATCGGCATAGTTGAATGATGCATCTTAAAAGCTTATCTATTATTACGCAAATCAAGAAAACCCAACTCCATTGCACTTCAGGGCTGGGTGTCTGCAAATAAATGCAAAATTACCTTTCAAAATCCATCCACTCTTCAGTCCTCAACGTCACCCTTAAAAATAACCCCAGTGATCTTTCCCTACAGTAGAAAAGGTCTGTGGAACTTGCCTCAGGAAAATTGTAACCTTGTGGGAGGAGACTGGTGTGGGGAAGTGGAAAGAAGGAGGAAGAAGGAAAAAGAAAAGAAGGAGGAGGAGAACAAGAAGGAGGAGAAGGAGGAAGTAGAAGGAAGAAAAAAGAGAAGAGGAGGATGAGGAAGAAGAAGAAAGAAGAAACCTAAATCCCAAAAGTGACTTAAACACCTCTCCTGGTGGGAGGTAGAAGGAGTGGTCACAGTAAGGTGGAAATCAGAAACCTATTCCAAGAACGCATTCTTGGAGACTTCGATCTTTCGAAGACCACATTCATCCCCATAAGAAAATGGTGTTAATTTATCTAAGAATGTTATAGCAAAGGTTTCAGGCTGGGAATGTCATCTCAACCTCTCTTAATCTAGTGGGCCTTTATGGCCAAGTGGATTAAAATAACAGCGGGGAAGAATCTCCAGGTGGTTGGTGTTCAGCAATTTTTACTACTGTTGGTCGTGAGTAACATCATCAGGATTCCTTACTAGCTGCGGGCAGTTTTTCTGTTACCCTCCTTTCCTCTCCCGAGGAGGACGGACGTGATAAACAATTTGGAGAAATGGGAACCTTATTCACTTTGCTCCCTTTCTCCTCGACCCAAAAAGACACACACGAAACAAAAATCATACAGCAGACAACACGCAAACCACAGCAGGATAAGCGGAAAGCAACAAAAAGAGTCCCCCAGCAGGATTAGAGTCGGGAGTCTACCGGGAATCTACCAGGCCAGCCCCTCCCCCCATGCTCCCGGGCGGGGAAAGGAGCGCGGAGCCCACTCGGAGGGCCGCTCTCCGCCGGGACCTAGGTGTCCCCGGGGCAGCTGCGTACGCTGCGGCGCCTTCCCTCCCAGCGCCCATCGGTGCGCCTCGGTCAGGGGGACGCGAGGACGCGGTCAAGGGGGTAGGGTGGGGAGTTCGGAAAATCGTCCGAGCCAGACGGGCTGGCTGCTCTGGGATGGGGACACAAAGAGGGAGGGGAGTTTGCAGGGGTGGCAGGGTGAAAACAAGCCTGCATGGGAAATGTGTGCAAATTAGAAAAGAGGTGCGAGGAAACTGAAGAATCCTTGACGAGATGAAGGAGCTGGTACTCAGAAGACGGGGGCTGTGCAGGGTCAAGTGGGTTCCGTGCAAAGGGCAGGGGATTCTGCAGAGAAGGGCAGGGGTAGACGAGTGCATGGAAGAAGAGTTGGTGTATTGTCAGGGGGTCTGCACAGAGGACAGAGGGGTCCGACGGGAAGCCGGGCTCTGTGCATGCAAGGAGCCGATGCACACAGTCCAGGGGACTTGTACCGGGGAGTGGGATGGGGCTTTGCGCAAAGGAGAAAGGCGGGATGTCTGGCCAGCTCGGGGGCCACTTACCTGCATGGTGACGACCCCCAGCTCCTCGACCGCCAGCCTGCGCATCTGGCTCGCTAGCACTTGCGCCTCGTCCAGGATGGAGAAATCGGCTTCGGCCCCGGCGCCCAGAAGCCAGCATGAGACCAGGCAGAGCAGCCAGAGGGGCGGCCGCAGCGCCGGGGCCCCGGCAGTCTCCTCTTCCTCCGGCTGGCGGGCCATGCTGCCTCCCCCAACTCCCCGCCGACGGGCTCCGGGCGCGGGGAAGCGGGCCGCGGGAGGTGCGCCCAGGGCCCGCTCGGCGCACCCTGCAAAACTTTCTTCCTCTGCTGCAGGCTTGGCTCCGCGTCGAGGTGGCGGCTGCTCCCAAACTTAGGAGGCGCCCGGCTACAGCGCCGGAGCGCGGGCGACCACCATCGCGGGGCTCCGCGGCGGTGGGTGGAGGAGGCGGCCGCCCGAGCTGTCCCCGGAGCCCGGCGCCCACACGGCCCCCGCGGCGCAGAGGGCGTCTCTGAGAGCCGGGGCGCCCGCAGGCCGGGGTGCGCGGGCCCCGGGGCTGACAGTCGGAATCGGAGTCGGAGTCGGAGTCGGAGCCCGAGCCGAGCCGCGGGGCTCTCGCTTCCTGCGAGTCCCGGCGCAGCTAGCAGGCAGCGGCGAGTGCGGGCGGCGGCCCCGGGGAGGAGGAGCTGCGGCCGAGCTGCGAGGCTGGGGCAGCCACCCGAGCGAGAAGGGAAAGGGGAGGCTTCACAAACCCACACAACTGAAAGAAAGCAAGCAAGCCGTGGGGAAAGGGAGGCGTCTGGTGCCACCACGCTGTGCTCCGGCTCTGTGCACTTCCCGGCTGGGCCGCCGCGGCGGCTGCGGTGATTTATGGAACTAGCGAGAGAGGCGGGGAAATTCCCCCGGTTGCCCCTCCCCTCTCTCCCTGGCTCCCGCCTCAGAACCTGCCCCCCGGGAAGCCGGGGGCCGGGGATCAGCCTCTCTCTCTGCTCTGGGACCGGCCCAGCCCGGGCAGGGGAGCCCACGGACCTTCCCGTGGCTGGAGAGGTAAACCCCCGCCAGCGTTCCCCGCCTCTGTCCGCGCCAGGGAGCCCACCCGGCCCAGGTTCCACCCATCGAAAAGTCCTTTAAGTTCTAGGACGCTGGCTGTCTGCCTGGCAGCGGTTGGGGAAGAAGGGGACTGCCATGTGTAGGTCCACTCCCTCTCCTCGATGTTATTCATCACAATGACTAGCTAGCGTTCCACCCACAGATTTCTGTTGGAACCAGCCACCGTATGCCCGGCACCGGGCTCGGGGGTGTGCACATTATCATTTAATCTCCGCGACATGCCATAGGAGATACGTATCTTTATCCCAATTTTTTAGGTAACAAAGACTGAGGCTTAGAGAGGTGGAATAAATTGCCAAAGGTCACTCAAGGGATAAGAAACAAATCCAGAGTTTAAGCACAAGTCTTACTTCAAGGCTCTTGCTCCTAAACACGACACAGTTCTCTCTGTGTCTCTTTGGAAATGAACCATCTGATCCCATCAAAAACAAGGAAAAAAAAAAAAAGAAGAAAAGAAAGAAAGAAAGAAAGAGAGAGAGAAAGAAAGAAAGAAAGAAAGAAAGAAAGAAAGAAAGAAAGGAAGGAAGAAAGAAAGAAAGAAAGAAAGAAAGAAAGAAAGAAAGAAAGAAAGAAAGAAAGAAAGAAAGAAAGAAAGAAAGAAAGAAAGAAAGAAAGGGAGAGAACGACTGAACCGGAGTCCACCGCGCACACACCTGTTCTGCCTAGCATGGAGAGGCAAGGTTAACCTTCCTGTTTGTCCCTGACTCCTGGCTCAGGCTCGCTGAGAAATCACCTGTTGGAAGCACCTGGAACAAGTCAACCGGGTGTGTGTGGAGAACAGCCACCCTCCCTTCCAAGCCCTGTGTGGTTGCTGCTTGCAAGTTCCTGGCGAACAGAGCCGACACTGGCAAGTTAAAGGACTAGTCCAGGGTTACCTAGCAGAGGTGGTAGCAGGATTAGAACCTGGATTTCGGGCTCTTTTCATTTTACAGCAAAACCTTCTGTTTTACATCTTTGACTATATTGTATTTAAAAACTCATCTTCTCTTGTAAGCTCTCCCTGGCCCATTTTTACCTCATTGTGTTCACTTCTCTATTCTCAACTCCCCTGCTAATTTTTGTATTTTTAGTAGAGAGAGGGTTTCACCATGTTGGCCAGGCTGGTTTCGAACTCATGACCTTAGGTGATCCACCTGCCTCAGCCTCCCAAACTGCTGGGATTACAGGTGTGAGCCACTGTGCCCGGCCTGTGATGTTTATTTTACATACTAAGGCAAGCATGTTGAGTGTGGGGACCAAT
The DNA here is from genome assembly GCF_002776525.5 of Piliocolobus tephrosceles. Lineage (NCBI taxonomy): Eukaryota > Metazoa > Chordata > Mammalia > Primates > Cercopithecidae > Piliocolobus > Piliocolobus tephrosceles. The sequence continues at coordinate 157,694,065 of NC_045434.1, forward strand.
CCTTTCACCTCCACATCATCCACACAAGCACATAGTAGTACTGGAAAATTTATTCTTGAGTTAATAATGGGATAAAAACCTGCCTGTGTGTCTTCTATTCCTGGAGTGGAGCTGACATTTGTTAGAAAGATGATCCTTTAACTTCTGTTTTTTTTTTTTTTTTTTTTGATTGTTGTACCTTTGACATGACACTCAGCAAGACAAAGCATATTAGTTCATGTGATTAGTTGAAGAGTAAAGAACAAAAGTAATAATGACAGCTAGCATTATTTTTTGTATTTGATTCTTTAAGTTTACCATTACCAAGGTGTCACACATCTCCAAACTCCTTCTGAAATGCCTTCACAATAGGCATTTATTGCCCATCTTTTATATGTTGGTATTTCTTGAGGTCCTATTTCTTGGGATTCTAATCCACTGTCACCTTTTTTTCACTCTAAGGTTCTTCTTTTTGAGAACTCTCAACCACACCTATGCCTTCAATTATCATTAAAACACTAGAGTTTGTCATACTTCTAAATAAAGCTCAACCTGGATCTCCATTTTTCTAGCAAGTTCCTGACTTCTCTACTAGATACACCTGAATGAAAACTCATTACTGCTTTCCCCCATGTTCCACCTAAATCCATGGTCTGGCTGCAAATCTAGGTGGATGTTATCCACTCTGCAAGCTAGGTACCCACTCTCTATCCACCCCAGCTCCCAACACATCTCCCGTGTCCATCCGCCACTCTCCATCTGCATCCCACGGCCTGACTTCAGTTCCTCATCGCAGCTCGCCTGTATTATGACCAGTCTCCTCATGGGTCTCCATGCAGTCTCTCTGTTCCCCCTCATTCTATTCTTCACACAGAAGTCAAAATCAACTTTCTAAAAGTCAAATCTCAACTTGTCATTCACTAATCTAAACATTTCTGATCACCATCACAGATAAGTAAACTTAACAAACAAAGCCCTTTGTGCTCTGGCCTGTTTGCTCTTCTGGCCTTATTGTAGCCACTGTGCCCCTCAGTTTCCTCACCACCCCTAGAAAACACCTTTCTGGCATCCTCAAAAGTCTTCCCCTTCTCTCTACTTGCTAGGTCCCCTATTCAGCTGAGGTGCCATGAGGTGTCATTTCTGTGACACCTACCCCCACAGAGTTTACGGCTCCTCCTTTGGTGCTCCAAAACTCTTGGTTCTTCTCTCAGCACTTAAATGTCCCCCCAGCACTTAACAAGCAGCATTGTGATTTTCCACTTGAAAGCTTTGATTTCTCCACCTTGTTTCTCAAAGTGTGATCCAGCAAACACACTAGCCTCAGGACACTTAATAAACTACAAATCCTGTGCTCTATTCCAGGTCTACTAAAGCAGAATCTTTGGAGGTGGGGGGTGGGTCCTGGAATATGCATTTTATAGACCCCCTTCCCTGCCCTGACATTAGTCTTATGAACCACTGCTGGACTGCAAGCAAGCTTGCCAGAATGGTAACTTATGCATCCTGGAGCTCTATTTAGCCCAGTGTCTACAGCCAGGAGGTTCTCAGTACCCAGAAAGGAACATGTGGCTATTCCTATGTTGCCAACAGAGAAAAGCCTCAAAGAAATAAAGTTACTTGCCCGAGGTAATACAACTTTTAGATGGTGGTGTCAGTATGCAAATCTGGGCCTTCAAACACCAAACCAAAAGCTCTGAGCTACTAGTCTGACGTCAGAGAGAACATTTACCCACATGTATACTGGTACGTGATACACCAATAAAACCTTACTGTGTGATAAACTGCCAATCCTTAATGTTCCTCATCCATATAAGTGAAATTGTCCTACCCATCAACCTCTGCTCAGTACTAGTTGATTCTTTCCCTGCAGGGGTCAACTGATAGGACCAGGGTAGATATGTGACATCAAGGCAACCAATCTATAGCACCTAAGGCATGGCAGAAATATTACTTGGGACAAGTCTTCATTCTAAAAAATTTTAGTTAGAAAATACTGAGGAAAAAGCAGTTAGAAGTAGTAGTTAAAACTACAAGGACATGACAGGGGGCCATAGGAACCATGAATCTCATAATGTACATAGCAGGAAATTTATAGGCATATATATATGTACACACACAAACACACACCTATATACACAGATGTATATACATGGCTATATATTCCCTGATATGCACACACATATATGTATGTATACACCTCTGTATACATATATATGTACACAGATATACATATAGAATAAATATAGCTGTTAGATGGTCGTATATGAATACACATATATATTATGTGTGTGTATATTTATGCATATATATGCATGTGTGTATATTTATGTATATGTGTGTATATTTATATATGTATATGTATATATACGTATGTGTGTATGTGTATGTGTATATTTATGTATATATACGCACATATACACACAGACACAAACACACACACATAGTCATATAGCAAAGCTGAGAGTGTGAATCTTGGGCTCTGATGAATCTTGGACAAAATCTGGGTTTGGATCCCAAGAACAATACTTCTTAGCTGTCATCTCTGTAAAACTAAACTTCTCTTAGCCTCAGTTGCTTCATCGGTACAATATAAATAATGTTACCTAAAGTTTTTGTGAAAAGGCACATAAAACACTTTGCAAAGGACCTGGCACATAGATACATCCAATAGGTAGCAATGTGACTCTGCAAGCTGAAGCTGTGAAGGAGCAAATTCCATGAATGAGCTAAGAAAGCCAATCAGAGACAGGGGAGAGTGGAGTACATAGAACCTATGGCCTGTAACAGAGATTGTCACCAAGAGCCAGAACTGACTTGATTTCAGAATTTTCTCATTCCAAATCCAGTCTACATGTTCTATTAATAATAGACCCTTTTCTTCTTTCGTCTTGATATAACTTTATAGATATGTTCAATCATCCGTTCTATACAGAGAGGACACTATTGACTGTGCAGCTGTTTGAACTACAAAATAATGAAAAGACTGGTAAGTGGGTCACAACTGTCCCTAGAAGACCATAGATCACCGTGAAACTTGTCTGATGATTTTATCTTCTCCACAGAGTAATCCTCTACCCCTTGCTTATGACTGAGTTGGACACCTGTCCATTATCTGCTTCCTCTCCAGAAGCTCCAGCAATTAACATTGCAATTGTCCATTTGCAAGTCTGTTTTCTCCATCTTAATGTTTCTCATGGTGTGTTCCATCAACCACCTATGGAGGAATGACTTATCAGGAACTATATCTGCTTTATTCACTGCCACAGAGTCTAACATAGTTCTAGACCCAGAGTAGAAACCTGAGAATTGTTGAACCAAACAACTGGGGGAAAGATTAGAAAAATCCATGAATCATTAACTCTGATGCAAGGAGCCACACTAACAATTTTGCTCCTTAACTGCTAAAGAATAACCAAGAGTCCTCATCAAACTGGCTGCTCTTCCATATTTTGGGAAGTACAAAGCTATACTTCCCAAAATCTGTATTCAGTGATAGATCACCTCATGGTACCCGTTGTCCAACATCTTCATCACAGAAAAACTCTATGTGAAATTGTTTTGAGGAACTCTTGACCAGATTTCCAGAAATGTGGTATGGAGTTCCCAAGCTACCATGATTCCCTTTGCATGCTCTGAGGTGGACATAAGACCTAAGTTAGCAACAAATTCTCAGCCTAATGCTACAGGCAGGTCTCCCATTCAGAACAATAACTGGGCTGGGTGCAGTGGTTCAAGTTTGTAATCCCAGCACTTTGGGAGTCTGAGGTGGGTGGATCACTTCAGCTCAGGAGTTCAAGACCAGCCTGGCCAACATGGTGAAATTCCGTCTCTACTAAAAGTACACAAATTATCTGGGTGTGGTGGTGCGCACCTATAATCCCAGCTGCTTGGGAAGCTGCAACGGGAGAATCGCTTGAACCCAGGGGGCGGAGGTTGCAGTGAGCCAAGATCATGCCACTGCATTCCAGCCTGGGTGACAGAATGAGACTCTGTATCAAAAATAAATAAATAATAAATAAATAAATAAAAATAAACAAAACGATAACTGGCTGCAAACTATATTGAACCTGTGAACTCGGGGAGCTCAGGAGAATGGAACTGGTAACTCCAAGGGCAGAAATTAACACTCACTTGTTAATTTCTAGCAGACTACAAATCTCAGCCAGTGCGACTTATGTTTTTTTTTTTTTTTAATTTTTAAGTTTAAAAAAAAATCTTTTTTTGAGGCTTGGTCTCTCTCTGTCACCCAGGCTGGAGTGCAGTGGTGCAGTCGTGGCTCACTGCAGCCTCGAAATCCCTGGCTCAAATGATCCTCCCACCTCAGCTTCCCAAAGTGCTGGGATCACAGGCATGAGCCGCCATGCCCAGGAACTTATTGTTAAATAAATGGAAATGGCTAATGGTCTAGACTGAATCTTAGAACACAGACTCTCTATTTTTCACATTCCTCCTGCTGATTTAAAAAATCATCAGATTTCCCATTTCCCTTCAAACTGGGAGCTAGTAAAGATTGAACAACAGTAAGAGATACAAGTTACTAAGACCCTTCTATGGTCAGGTGCTGTATATGACACACAGCATATCATTTCTTTCTTTTTTTTCCCCCTTGAGATGGCACCTCGCTCTTGAGGTGGCACCTCGCTCTATCAGCCAGGCTGGAGTGCAATGGCAGGATCCTGGCTCACTGCAACCACTGCTTCCCAGGTTCAACAGATTCTCCTGCCTCAGCCTCTTGAATAGCTGGGACTACAGGTGCCTGCCTCCATGCCCATCTAATTTTTGTATTTTTAGTAGAGACAGGGTTTCACCATGTTGGCCAGGCTGGTCTCGAACTCCTGACCTCAGATGATCCACCTGCCGCGGCCTCCCAAAGTGTTGAGATTACAGGCATGAGCCACCATGCCTGGCCTCATTTCTTAATCTCTTAGTATGTTTCCTATGTTCTATCGTTTAAGCATCAAAATAGGGAAGATAAGATCATTGCAATATTATACACAGGTAAACGGAGGTTCAGAAAGGTAAAATAACTTGACCAAGATTATATATGGAAATAATATTAATAGCTAATATTAATAGTTATCTATTAATAGTTACCTCATGATCCTCCTGTCTTGGCCTTCCAAAGTGCTGGGATTACTGGTGTGAGCCACCATGCCCAGCTGGCATCTTAACATTAGTATTCTTTCCCTCAGCTCACAGCACTGACTGGCAGACCCACTTCCTGCCTGACCACCCTCAGGGGTGGAGACACACAAGGGCAACTTGAGCATGTCAAGGTTGAAATAAAAAAGTCATCCTTACAATAGACACTGAGAGCTACTAGAGGAGGTAGAAAAGGGGTGCTGTGAGCTGTAAAACTATCTCCCGGGTACTATGCTCACTACCTGGTGATGGGATCATCCATACCCCAAACCCCAGCATCACACAACATACCCATCTAACAAACCTGCACATGTACATCCCTAAATCTAAAATAAAAGTTGAGATTTTGTTTGTTTGTTTGTTTTTTGAGATGGAGTCTCGCTCTGTCGCCCAAACTGGAGTGCAGTGGCCAGATCTCAGCTCACTGCAAGCTCCGCCTTTCGGGTTCATGCCATTCTCCTGCCTCAGCCTCCCGAGTAGCTGGGACTATAGGCGCCCGCCACCTCGCCCGGCTAGTTTTTTTCTGTATTTTTTTAGTAGAGACGGGGTTTCACCGGGTTAGCCAGGATGGTCTTGATCTCCTGGCCTTGTGATCCGCCCGCCTCGGCCTCCCAAAGTGCTGGGATTACAGGCTTAAGACACTGCGCCCGGCCGGCTTACCTTTTTTTCATATGTCCAAATAAGGATGTTTCACAACTTTCCATGAAAACAGTATGCCAATATGATTAATATTAAAATATCAAATTCACCTTCATCCTTCCTGTGGAGTTTTCTACCCAGTTTCTCTGCCCATCACCACGAGAGCACAAATATTGTTATTCACATGTTCTGTTTACCACTTAGCACATGGTGGGTGTTTAATTAGTGTCACAAGAGTAATCATAACATACAGAAGGTGGAAGAAAAAGTCATGTATTTTTAATAAAAGAATGTGACAGTAATTTTATTGTTGGCAACACACTCAACTTAAATGTGATTTCTTATTTATATTAACTTTGTCTTTTCCATGTCACATCAGCAACAGGAAAAAAAGTAAGTTTATGTCATAGTCAAAAAGGTATTTTTTCACAATTCTACTTTGGTCATTCATTCATTCAGCCAAGAAATAATCTCGGGCCCACTATATGCCAGGTACTGTGGTTATTATTACTCCAAACTTAGTTGAACCCTGAAAGATGCACTCAGTGCCCCCCAACTTTCTTCCTCAGAAGTTACAGAGTGTTCTGCTATTGTCCACTGTTCCTTATGACTGGCTAACATCCCATTCCTGGCCCAGTTCTCGTGTGCCACTATGGAGCAGAGGTGATTTGCCATATATTTAACAACTGCTTCAGCATCAGAATGGACATTGGCTGGACACAGCATGCCTTCCCCCTGCTATCCTCCCATATGCTCTGCCTCTGGGCTGTGGTGCTGACATCTACACCCAACATCACTGGGAGCTCACATAGGGACCACATGTCTGCTCAACTCTCATCCTCATTTAGTCCTTCCAGAAATTTGGAAGACACAATTATTATCCCCATTTTAGAGATGAGAAAGCTAAAGAACAAAGTGGGATTCACACACAGACTGTGTGGATCCAGGCACCAAACTTGTCATCACTGTGTTAAACTGCCAAGAGTCACCCCCTGAGTGGAATGGCTTTCTGTCAATAATAACCATCACTAGTAACAATAACAACAGACGGTGATAACAATGCCTGTGGTTGTGGCTGAGACTGCTAGTTATCACTGAATATGGAAACTCTCTTTCTTTTATACTAATAAAGTCCTTAATTTTTAGCCAGACAAAAGGCTCCCTGTCACAAAGGGTACATTTCCCAACTCTTCTTACAAGTCTGCACAGTCAAGTGACTAAGTTCTGGCCAGTGGGATGAAATAGAAGTGGAGTAGTTTCCAGGAACTTTTTGTCTAACAGTGGCCTTGAACTTTTTGGACAGCATTTCAACCATAAGAAATACATATTATGACCAGGCACGGTGGCTCATGCCTGTAATCCCAGGATTTTGAAAGGCTGAGGCGGGCAGATCACGAGGTCAGGAGTTCAAGACCAGCCTGGTCAACATGGTGAAACCCTGTCTCTACAAAATATACAAAAATTAGCTGGGCGTGGTGGTGTGTGTCTGTAATCCCAGCTACTCAGGAGGCTGAGGCAGGAGAATCACTTGAACCCGGGAGGTGGAGGTTGCAGTAAGCCAAGATCACACCATTGCACTCCAGCCTGAGCAACAGAGCAAGACTCCATCTCAAAAGAAAGAAGGAAGGAAGGAAGGAAGGAAGGAAGGAAGGAAGGAAGGAAGGAAGGAAGGAAGGAAGGAAGGAAGGAAAGAAAGAAAAGAAAAGAAAGAAAGAATTCTATTACATTTTTATCACTTATACACTCATATATTTCTGAAACAGAAGTTCTGTGTAGAAACATCTTTACTCAGTGGTACAGTCTGATAGCTTCTATTCTATTCCATTTCATTTATTAAAGTTACCCATCATATTGACTTGCCAACCCACTGGTAAGTCATGACCCACGATTTTAAAATCATGGCTTGGGCCGGGCGCGGTGGCTCAAGCCTGTAATCCCAGCACTTTGGGAGGCCGAGACGGGCGGATCACGAGGTCAGGAGATCGAGACCATCCTGGCTAACCCGGTGAAACCCCGTCTCTACTAAAAAATACAAAAAACTAGCCGGGCGAGGTGGCGGGCGCCTGTAGTCCCAGCTACTCCGGAGGCTGAGGCAGGAGAATGGCGTAAACCTGGGAGGCGGAGCTTGCAGTGAGCTGAGATCAGGCCACTGCACTCCAGCCCAGGAGACAGAGCCAGACTCCGTCTCAAAAAAAAAAAAATAAATAAATAAATAAATAAAATAAAATAAAATAAAATCATGGCTTTACCAGACAATGTCTATGTGCTCCTCTCTCTCTTTTTTTTTCTTTGTCCATTTTACCATCTGCCTCCTGAAACTCAGATGCCCCATTTGGGACCATGAGCTCAAGCCATACACAAAGCAGTATCAAGATGGAAGATGCCTGGGGTTCTGTTGGGATGAAGCCCCATCAGAGACCTAAATCACCTACCTGGGCTTTTACAGGACAGAAACACAAGTTTCTTCCTTATTTAAGCCACAGTTATCTGAATTTTCTGTCCCTCATGGACAAAGCTAACTCTAACTGATTGTGTAAATGAATTGTGCGTTTGTTTTGAGCTTCATTTCTCTCTATTCTCCTGCTTTACATTCTATTGCAAAGCGGCTGAGTCCTGGGTTCAGATAGTGGCTTGTGGTGATGGGAGACAAGAGAGCAGGGGGAAAAGAAACCCAGGTGTTTCTCCCTTTCCTTTCTGCCTTAGGTGCAGGTGTCTTCCCAGCAATAGCCACGTCTCCTCCGTGGTCCCAGTTCCCGCTGGACATGGTTTCACCTTTTCTTGGGTCACCTCAGCTGTTGGTCTCTGTAACACCATTCCCTCCCTTTATCTCTGCAGCGTAGGGACAGCAGTGGCTTCCTGATCTCCGAATTTCCTCACTGTACCTCTTTGCTTTCAGTTCTCCCAGGCCCCACTTAACGAATTCCCTGCATTAAATTTCCTCTGGTCTAAATTTTTGGAAATAGTCGAAGTTTTCCTGACCAGGCCCTGAGTCTCAACAATATATTATACACAGCATGTTAGGTGAAATTTCTCATTTCCACCTCACCTGGCAAGGTAGGCACTATTCTCCTCCCCACTCCCTCCTTAGAAACTGAGTTCCAGAAAAGTGATATGGCCTGCTGAGGTCATGTGGTAAGTGGAGGAACGTCCATCTCCAAAGCCACTACCTGCACATCCAACTTTCAAGGAGGTTGATCCTGTTTAGAATTTTTCTAGCATTAGAAAAGTAATCATTGTATCATGTTAGTTTGCAAAGGCCTAGACACAAAAGCTATTCATATGACATCACTCCATGTCACCTAGGTAGGCGGTCTCCATCCTCCAAATACCTTCTGCAAGCAGGCTGATGTCCTTTAACTTCTCTCTGCCTTGGAAAAAGTTTCCAGCCTTCCTCAAGGTCCCTCCCCAGTCTGGGTTAGGAGAGGGCTTTATGTTCCTTCACATCAGAGTCTTAATTATTATTAAAGGACTACATTTACTCATTCATAAAATGTTTATTGAGTGCTTAGTATGTGCCTGAGGGCTAAGGTCTGAGGCAAAGTAAATGTGAATGAGACCCAGTTCTTATACTCAAAGAGCTCATTGTCTAGGAGAGGAGACAGGAATATACAATAATGGAAGCATACATATAAGAATTTGGTGGTGGGGCACGGTGGCTCACGCCTGTAATCCCAGAACTTTGGGAGGCCAAGGTGGGCGGATCATGAGGTCAGGAGTTCAAGACCAGTCTGGCCAACATGGTGAAATCCTGTCTTTACTAAAAATACAAAAAATTAGTCAAGCATGGTGGCAAATGCCTGTAATCCCAGCTATTCAGGAGGCTGAGGCAGGAGAATCACTTGAACCCAGGAGGCAGAGATTGCAGTGAGCCGAGACCATGCCACTGTACTCCAGCCTGGGCAACAGAGCGAGACTCTGTCTCAAAAAAAAAAAAAAAAAAAAAGAAAGAAAGAAAGAAAGAAAGAAAGAAATTATTCAGTGAAATCTAGCACCATAACAGCATAATGGAGAAGTGGATCTTGAGCTGGTTCTTGAAGACTAAGGAGTTTGGGAGGTGAAGGGGATTCAAAGAACGTTTCAGGATGAAAGAAGCAACCTCTGCAAAGGTGCAAAGACATGAAACGGTTCATTTGTATCAAATGGGGGTCTGTAGCTTATACCTCAATATGGACTTCAGTACTTTTATATTTACCCAAATGTGTGTGTAAATATATATACATGTTTTTCTGCCACAGATGCATACATATTTAACTATATACATATACTTTATGTCAATGTTATGTATGCCACGTTTGTAAGTAAATATACACAGACATTACACATCCTATATGCATACTATGCATGTAAATAGACATATATATCTTTTTCATTTTTCCCCCTTTTGCCATTATATTAACCTAACTCATGGAATAAAACAATAAAGACAAACAGAAGAATTAATGTATATCATCAAAGTAAGAAAATCTAATTGCATGGACTATATCTGTTACTGCCTTTACCATACTAAGAAATATTTAAGGAAGAATGATTGAAATATAAGCCATAGACACGTAGCTTTGTACAAAGACATTCCTTCATAGGGAAAAGCCTAAATTGACCTTGACGGTTCAAGTTCCTTTCTGGAACACTCGTGAAGAATGTGTCCCATACTTGTTAGCATTTCAGCTAAAAGTAAGATGTGAATAATAAGGGATATTTTCCATTAAGGCTAGAGTCAGTTCAGATCTATGAATTTGCAAAATGACAGTCTGTCCAAAGTTCTTTTTGCTCAGAGTAGCACGACTCAGGAAGAAAAAAAGAAACAACCCAATATGATGCTGTCCAGAATTCTCAATGGAGGCCTTTTGCTGATTTCCACCCACCCCTCATTTTAACCTAGCCTCCCATGCTGGTGCTAATTCAGGGAGGCTTCCCTGCTGCCTTGTGTCTAACTCAGCTCTCCAACCAGCTGAGCTGGCCTCTGGACAGATGATAGTGCAACACGGCAGTAGCTTGTGCATTATTTTATTCTTTACATATTATCTTATCTCTCCAACTAGTTTGCAAGGGTTCTAAAGACAAGCAGTCTCTCATATACTCAGTTCTTTTGAAACAATTACAGTGTTTCCTAAAAATACTTCCCAGTAGGTTCCCCTCCTTGGTTTTCTAATTGTTTGTTTGTTTGTTTTCTCTTTTTCTTCTTTTTAGATGGAGTTTCACACTTGTTGCCCAGGCTAGAGTGCAATGGCACTATCTTGGCTCACTGCAACCTCTGCCTCCCCGGTTCAAGTGATCTTTTGCCTCGACCTCCTGAGTAGCTGGGATTGCAGGCACCCACCACCATGCCTGGCTAATTTTTTGTATTTTTAGTAGAGACAGGGTTTTACTGTGTTGGCCAGGCTGGTCTCAAACTCCTGACCTCAAGTGATCCACCCACCTCAGCCTCCCAAAGAACTGGGATTACAGGCATGAGCCGATGCGCCTGGCTGGTTTTCCAGTTTTCTTTTGCCATTCTGGCATCAGAAAAAGGAACAAATAAATTATCTTGGGGAGGAGGAGAACATGATGTAGGGGAAAGCCCTTTTAGACAGGAACAGAAGAAAAAGATAGTTCTTTGACACCAAGAAGTAGGGCTTTGGAGGAGAGAAGGTAAGGAAAGGAAATGAGACATATATGCCTGGCTGTCTTCTATTGGCCTAAAACCCCAGAGGGCGAGGGTGGAAAGTCACTGGAACATAAGCAGATAGGTTTGAGGAGACACAAAGCTGTGAGACTTGTCCTTGCTTCTCTGGGAAATAGCTCTGTGTTAATGACCGCACCACCAAGCTGTAAAGTAGAGATGGTAGAGAGGCATAGCAAGGTGGAAGATGAGCGATCTCCCTTGCTTCATAAGAAGCCCTGGTTAGCAAGGAGAGAATTCCTAGGCTTCCTATGGACCCAGAAAATGCTGTGGAAGAGAGCAGGAAGGTGAGCCATGTCCACGATCTCCCCACAATCTTGTTGGATGAAACTGCATCAGGAATCAGAAGCTCCCTGGTTCTGCCTCTGTGGCATTCCTAATGCCTAAAGGATGGGGAGGAAAGTCCCAAGAGAGCAGTTGAAAATGGGCCATCTGATAGAGTTGGCAGCAACATGCCACCAGCATCAGAGACAAGAACACATGAAGACACCTGTAGCTAGAGCTATCACGGAATAGACCGGATGTTTCTTTAGCTGACAACTGTAGCAGTGGGTGCAGGCCAGATGCCAGGGATGAGAGCAGAACAGTTGCACCATGTCAGAGGCTGTCAAAAACCCAGGGGACAGGATGGGGACCAAGTACCCCTCTATCACCAGAATGATAGGTGAGTTATCCTTCAACCAGCTAACTCTGGAAGAAGAGGTAAAAAAGGATACCCCTGAGTGGGGAGTATTTACCTGAAAGACAGCAAATTTAAACTGAAGAGACTAATTTAATGGAAAAATATACTGTTTGTATATGCATTTAAGTAAATTTTTCCTTTTGCCTTGTGGGATTAAGGCTACTGAAGAACTTTAAATTCATCAGAGATAATTTAAAAGTTATAAGTCTCTCATATACTCTGAGTTTTGGGTGCAAAACGTTTACCTTGGCTGGATGTGGTGACTCAAGCCTATAATCCCAGCACTTTGGGAGGCTGACACAGGCAGATTACCTGAGGTCAGGAGTTCAAGACCAGCCTGGCCAACATGGTGAAACCCCATCTCTACTAAAAATGCAAAAATTAGCTGGGCGTGGTGGTGGTGGGTGCCTATAATCCCAGCTACTTGGGATGCTGAGGCAGGAGAATTGCTGGAACCCAGTAGACAGAGGTTGCAGTGAGCCGAGATCATGTCACTGCACTCCAGCCTGGGCAACAGAGCGAGACTCTGTCTAAAAAAAAAAAAGTTTTCCTTGGCTACATTTATTAGTAGGGCGTGGCTCAGAGAACCTCACATGTAGTAGGCATCCAATAATATTTTAGTAAATGATTTGGACAGATAGAGAGGAATCCACAGTTCACCTTTCCCTAGCAATTGCTAGCTGGATTATCAAATTTACTGTCTACAGCAAATGGAAGTCTCCAAGGCTTTTTAATTAGCCAAACTGTAATGTCTGAAGATAACAAATTATTGCGTACATGTATACTTGGACCTAAAAATGTACAAATTTTACATTCACTTATGCATGGATTCCATTTTGAAGGTCTGCTTTTCTTCTGCTTACTGCATTTGTCAACGACTCCCAGCTATTTCCTAAACAGATTTGGAGCAGAGGGAGAAAAATGGTTTTTGCGCCCTTAATGTGTTCTTCAGACATGACTCTGTCACCATCTGTCTGTCATCAGCTGACCATCTTTATCTATCAACCATTCACTTATCTACACCAACAAGTCTTAAGTAGTAAGGTTAAGTAATTTTCACCATAATGATCAGTTGTGACAAAATTATCATTGTATGCATGGCATTTTACAGTTCACAGAACTCTTCTAACATTTTATCTCTTCTAATTTTAACAACTCCGGATCTCTCCTTAACCCACTCTTAACCAAGGCTTTGTAGTTACTATTCCACTGATAATGCCCTTGTCCAGGTGATTGGTGACCTCTATCTTGCAGTATCCAGTGGTGAATGTTCAGCTCTTATCTTATGAACTTGTTGATACCACTCCAAACACTCTCTGAGAGCAATTTCTTCACTTTGTTTGGGATCATCTACTGCTTATGTTTTCCTAATTTGGTTGCTCATCCTCTTCTCTCCTTCAGTGTCCTCTACTTTTTCTTCTCTTCTTGACCTTGAAATGTTGAAGGGCCCCACGTCTCAGTCCTTGGACTTCTCTTCTTTCTAGGGTATCTTATTCCACATGATACCTTTACATATTATACCATAGGTCCTAACTTCACTTCTCTAGTTCCAGCCTCCTCAGTCTTGAATATCCAAGTCTACTTGACATTTCTACTTGGATGTTCAATAGGCATCTCAAACCTGTTAGGTCCACCTTAGCCAGCCCTTCCAAATGTGTGTTTTCCTGATTGCCACCTGTCTTCCTAGGCTTTGGCCTAATGACTATCTTGACTCTGCTTCTTTGATATGTCCTGACTTGGGCTTAACTGCTTGTTCTGACTGTAGCCTTAAACTGACCTTCACTTAGTGGTCTTATCCTTGCTTCACGCTGCTCTGGACCTGCAGTTTTGCTTTGCCTGTTGTTTTCCAGGTTCTGCTCCTTACAGGCTTTTATTTCCTGGCAAGCCCTACTTAGCTGCAGCTTTTCTAAACCACCCCAGCTCTTTGCCCTATATCCAAGGCTCTGGTTGCCAATGACCCTGGTCTACTTCGCAATTTAATTTTAATGAAAACCTGGTACCTTTCAACTTTGGTTCCTTTATACTTTTCCCTTTAACGAAAGTTGTTAATCACATGATATGCAGAGTACGCATTATAGGAGTATCATCAGAGACGGTTTATCAAATGTTTAATTGCATATTGCCTATTCTTGCCTTTGCCTTTAGGTGATTATAATCCAGCCTTGGCTAAAAGCTTCAGCTCTATTATCACCTCTGGTTGGTTGGTGTTAGCTGCCTAGAGTTCATTTTGGGAAGGCTTTTGAGTCCTTCAACTCCCCAGGAATGAATGTTGTGATCAATTGGTAATACTCATCATCTATGTTGTATGAGGAAATCTTGTTTTAAGTATTTCTCATCCATATATACTCTAAGATATCATTCTCTTGCCCAAACTCATTTTCTGTTCTTGTATCAATAGAAATAATTTAAGATAACTAATAATCCATTAATAATTCTGAACAATATTAATGCTTCTACTAACTAAATAATAGTTAATGATAATTAACTTAGTAGTAGCAATATTATTTGTAACAATTTTTCTTAGAAAACAGAGACAGGATCTTACTATGTTGTCCAGGTTGGAGTGCAGTGGCTATTCACAGGCATGATCATAGCTCACTGCAGTCTCAAACTCCTGGCTTGAAGAGAGCTTCCCACCTCAGCCTCCTGAGTAGCAGGGTTACAGCATATGCCACCATGCCAAGCTCTAATAATTGATACAATTTCTATAATACTTCACTGTCTACCAAACAATATACCAAGAATTTTGCATATAAATCATTTAATCTTTACAGTTACCCTCGAGTATTACTATTATCTCCTTTTACATACAAGGAAACAGAGATAGAGATATGAAGCAATGGGCACAAGTTCTTTTAGCTGGTGAACAGTAGAATTTGAACCAATAATTATCTGACTCCAGAGCCATGTTCTTAAAGACTCTGCTAAATTGTCAATATGACTGTTGTTTTAAAATTTTTAAGAATTTGATATATAACATAAATAAAATGCGCAAATCTTAAGTATACAACCCAGTGATTTTTTTTAAGAGACAGGGCCTTGCTCTGTTGCCCAGACCAGAATGCAGTGGCACAATTATGGTTCACTGGAGCCTCGAACTCCTGGGCTCAAGCGATCTTCCCACCTCAGCATCCCAAGTAACTGGGACCACAGGCATGTGCCACTATGCCTAGCTTTTTTTTTTTTTTTTTTTGTAGAGATGGAGTTTTGCTATATTGCTCAGGCTAGTCTTGAACTCCTGGTCTCAATTACAGGCATGAGCCACCGCACCCAGCCCCAGCTCAATAAATTTTTACAAACACTGACACTCATGTAGCTACCACTCATTTCAAAATCTAGAACATTTCCAACAACCCAGAAGCCTCCTTTATCCCTCTTCCCAGTTGCTATTCATCCTTAGTAACAGCAATTATGACTTTTATCACCATGAATTAATTCTACTTGCTTTTGAACTTTACATAAATGGAATTGTACTGTCTGTAGCCTTTTGTTTCTGATTTCAGCTGTTAATCCTTATATCCATAAGGTTCATCTGACAGACCCTCTGGTAGCTATGATGCCCACCTAGACCCTGTGCCAAAGTGATTTCCAAGTGGCAGAGATTATTCCGGGCTGGCACCATCAGAGGAGTGACACAGGAGCTCAGCCTTGAGTACTGAGAAAGGTTTGGAGGGGTGAAGCAGGGCAGAACAACTGATTTGGGCAAGGGAGCCCCTCTGGCCAAAGCAGAACGTAGCTACAGTTATGAATGAGGTGTGAAGAGCAGCTGAGGAGTCTGGAAATGCATTCACTTGGCCCAAGAGGCAGGACTAATGATACACTGAAGGAGGCAGGTCTACTTAGTATTCCATAAAGAGCCCTTCTCCTCCAGCTATTTCAGTGATTCTAGTTTCTGGCTTTCAGAAACCAGCATTTTTTCATTACTTTTTATTTGCGGGATCGTAGGGTGCATTTTTTGGCCAACATTTTAGTTGTATTTATCCTCTCCTTGTTTTTACACTCCAGAAGACAGTGTTTTCTAAGAAACTGCCATTATTCTGGTATCCACTAAGAAATATTCTGGTCACATCCAGCTAAGGGTGAAGCAAATATCCTCACATGCATAATTTCTGCCTGTTTTGTTTCCCTTGCACTCTTAGCCTCCTGCCTTCACAAATTTCCTCCCACATTTATTTCTTTTTGATAGACATACACAATTGTCAACAAATGTTGTATTAAAAATGGATTTCTGTATTTACCAGGAGTACCTTGGGACTGGGAGAAGCATCAAAGGTGTTTTCAACACAATCTGCACGGAGATAACTATGATGCACACCAAGCTTGTTAGAAATCTGAAAGCAAAACAAATCAGAACAAAGAAGTTTTCCAATAGAAAGACTGACTTATACTAACAAAAACACATATTTTGAAAAATATTATATTGAGGAATAAAATATCCAATAAATATTCTTACATGCACTAACAGTTTAATCAATTACAGTCTCATTTATCCTAGTCTTAATATTCACAGAATGCTTAAATCAGGTCAGAGAAAGAACTGGATGGAGGTGGCCAATTCTAAATTTCTGGAGAAGGAACATTTAAGAAAAATAATACGAATAAGTTAGAAAGAATAAAATTAACTTTTCTGAGCTTGGATATGATGTTCCAAACCATGTTGTCAGCATTTTTGCAGAGGTTTTAGGCCCTGACCTCTCTTTCTTTTTTCTTTTCTTTTTTTTTCAAAGCTTAGGTAGAACTTAGCATTGGGGTCTGACCTTGTTCTTAGCATTTTTACAGAGGTTTGGGGCCCTGGCCTTGCTTTATTTTTCAACGCCTAGGTAGAATGTAGCCCTGGGGCCTGAGCTTCCTGTGGGCTGTGGATATCTGCTACCTCCCTTGTGTATGTTCACCTAAGTGGTAGTATGAGGTATACATTGATGCCTCTTCATGCCTATCTCTCCTCCTTGTTCTCTTGCCCTACCCCCTTCATCCCACCTTCCCAGCCTCTGACAATAGGACCTTGGATCTTAAGCTCCTTCCCCTATAGTTTGCCTCATGCAGACCTTCTTTACTAATCCCTTTTCCCTCCCCTGCTCTGCTTTGACTTCACTTACCCTATGCTAGCCTCTTAGAATAAATGTGTGTATCTGATGGCTTCAGTGTGCTTTATCAGTCCTTGCTTCAGGCCAGGACTTCTGTAGGTGAGGTACAAGTTTAAGAGCTGTGCAGCATGTAGGGGGAGTCTACTTTTGTTCTTGAAATGTGGACAGGCAGCTTGACTTCAAAACTCATTTCTATTAGACATGTTTGATAATTAATTTGAGAAAGTAAAAAAGAAAAATGGGAAGAAAAGAAACCTTGAGTGACAGGCAGAGCAGATGGGTGACTTTCATCTTGGGGTGCTATATCCCTAGGGTAATTGTCAGTCATCCATTGTCTTGATGTCACCCCATTCCCAACTTCCCAGCTACCCTAGGATCAGGATTCCATAAGCAGACTCTCAGTTTCTTCGCCTTACTTTTTAGAATGAGATGAAAAAAATAGTCCTTATTTTAGCAACTAGGCACCAGAATTCTTTTAAGAAGGGAAATGTTTTTATAAAAACTCTCTCGACACATCAGTCAGAGTATAGATTTCAATGACAGTGATTTAAGAAAAGGAGTCTCTCAAGACACAAAATAATAATGGTTAAGCTGCCCTGTATAAGAAAAGGTATTTGGGGCAGTATTGTGTGTGTTTTTCTGAAACAGAAGGAAGGAAAAGGTAAGGAGGTAGACAGAAGGGCCAGAAAGATGGAGAAAGGCTGAAAGTTGGTGAGGTGAAGAATCAGAGAAAATTCCCAAAGGTTGGGTTCAAGAATAATTTTTAAATGGAGAGACATTTAAAAAACAGTCATTAAACAGTGCTCTGTTTGAAGCCTGTCATAATGCTGCCATAATACCCCCATTTTCCTGCAAATTACTATTAAAGTCTGCAATGTCCAAAGTTCTTGGTGTGATTGGGGTTTTGGTAGCCATCTTGGAAGGAATAACATGTTAAGCCTGGATTGCCATGTTGTGAGATAGATCAAATTGACTGGAAGAAGTAGGAATCTGTGGCCAAGAGTGTTTAAGAAAACATCAGCTCCCCTAGGAGTTCAGAGATGACTGGAAGAGAATTTTGGATTTCCTTGATCAGCAGAATGAGTTTGTGAATCATTCTTATCTTGATTTCGAGGGACCAGGAGCACTTAACTGGCATCAAGGTTACATGTTTCTACCAACATGGTAGGAAATCACTGAAGCACTTTTGAGCCTTTTGTTTCTCTTATTCCTGTATTTAATAAGTTTCTAGATCCTCGTCTCTTTATACTCAGTGCTCTCGTTACCTGTCTTTTTATCTGCATCTGTACTTCCCTCATTAGAATGAAATCTTTTATTTCTTTCTACTCATTTGCAATAGTTCCTTAGCTGACTTCCCTGAATCGGATCTTTCAGTCTCTTTCCCTTCTCCTTTCCAATCTGCACATGACTGCCAAGCAGTTTATTACTGTCTGTTTCCAAAGAGTTTGAGGTGATGTGTCTGTAGAAAATGAGATCTGAAGTCTTCCAAGGTCTTTATTTAAAACCCTTCAATGTTAACTTTGAAACCCACGCAGACTATATACCAGGATTTCATTCTTAAATTTTTATATAATAATACTAATATCTAACATTTACTTAGGTTTATCTTGGGTTAGACACTGAAGGGATAACTTGTTTAATCCTCACAACTATCTTTTGGCAGGGGGTGATGGAGGTGGACAATGGCACTGAGCATCTATTTCTACCCTGGTAAGCCTTAACACTGTATTAGGTTGGCACAAAAGTAATTGCAGTTTTTGCAATTACTTTTAATGGCAAAGTGGCAATTACATTTGCACCAACGTAACAGAAAGACAAGGAGTCACCAAACTACATTTCCCAGGTTCTCTTCATGTAGGGTTCTGAATGAGAATTTGGTTTTTTCAATGAGATACACATGGGAGAGACCTGGAAAGTAGACGTGAGATGGAACATCTAATGCTGCTTTTGGCTCTTTTCTGCTGACCAGTGGGTTTGTAGAGACATGGGGTTTTCCAGGAGCAGAATTCCAGTGTCCAGTTTTCAACTTTTGGTGCTGGAGGCAACAGCAATTTTGCTGATCTGTCTTACTAATTCCCTAGATTGTAGCATGGTGATGTATTTTTAATTCAACTGTTCTAGTAGTGGCCACCTGAGTCCCCACCTTTCTAACTATGACACATGGGTGGTGATGTTCAAAAGTTGCTTCTGGAGTCCAAGCCTATAGCTTTTTCCTCCATTCCTTCCAACAATTTTTATGAGCACTTAACTCCTTGCACTAAATTCCATTCTCTTTAAAATTCATCTAGTGGCTACGATTTCCTATAGGGGACCCTGAATGATCTAGGTAGGTACAATCATTATCATTTTATAGATGAAATGGAGGCAGAGAGAGGTTAAGTAACTTTCCCAAGGTCCCAGAGCAAATATAAATCAAGGAGCTAAGTTTTAAATCTGCTTCTACAGCTTGTGATTATAATTTCTACCTTACACTTCCGCTTGATACATTTAAATAATATGTGCATAGACAAGGGGAGGGAATAGAGTGTAGTAATTTGGAGTGAAGACTTTGGACTTGAAGAGTACCTGGTTTCAAATGCCTGCTCTGTCCAATTTCTAGGTCTCTAATATTTGGCCAATTAACCTCTGTGTGCCTCAGGACCTTCATCTATAAAATAAAGGTACTGATACTAACTTTAGATAGTAATTGTGATGATTAATTGAGAGAGTACATGTAGAACACTTAGTATAGTACCTGTACTCAATACACAGCAGCCACATATCCAAAAAGAGAAGCCAAGAATACATTTTCTTTCCTTCTTTTCTTTTCTTTCTTTCTCTTTTTCTTCTTCTTCTTTTTTTTTTTTTTTTTTTTTTTTGAGATGGCTAGAGTGCAGTGACGCGATCTCAGCTCACTGAAACCTCTGCCTCCCGGATTCACGCCATTCGCCTGCCTCAGCCTCTGGAGTAGCTGGGACTACAGGTGCATGTCACCAGGCCTGGCTAATTTTTTGTATTTTTAGTAGAGACGGGGTTTCACCGTGTTAGCCAGGATGGTCTCAATCTCCTGACCTTGTGATCTGCCCACCTCAGCCTCCCAAAGTGCTGGGATTACAGGCATGAGCCACTGCACCCAGCTTTTCTTTTCTTTTTTTTCTTTTCTTTGTTTTAACAGTTATTGGAGGCAGCCAAGAAGGGGACCATGATGGTTGGGGTCGAGGACTGGTGAGCATGTCCAGGAGGACTAAGGGAGTGTCTTAGGAGGCAGCTGGTAGGGCAGGGGCTAGGGAGATGGCCAAGGAGACAGCTGGTGTTACAGAGAGATTGGTTCTGTACGGTGGGATTGAGCCAATAAGTATAATGAAGATAATGGGAGCCATGTGTCTCATTGTTGGTGAAGAGGGAAGACTATGAAGAGCGGGAAGGTTAGAATAATGCCTGTAACAGTGGATTAGAATTGCAGTGTTGGTAAGAACTTGTAAATGATAATGGATATAGATCTTGTGTGTGTGTTGAGGGGTGGGTATTCACATGTATATGCAGTGGTCCCCCTCATCCAAGGTTTTGCTGTCTGTGATTTCAGTTACCCACAGTCAACAAAGGGTCACAATTTTTTTTCTATTTTTAAAATCTTTTAAATGTTTTGAGAGAAGGTCTTGTTCTGTCACTGAAACTGGAGTGCAATGGTGCAGTCTGGGCTCGCTGCAACCTCCGCATCCCAGGTTCAAACAATTCTCCTGCCTCAGCCTGCTGGTCTCAACCTCCTGGACTCAAGCAATCCACCTGTCTTGGCCTCTCAAAGTGCTGGAATTATAGACATGAGCCACCATGTCTGGCCCAGTGGCCAAAAATATTAAATGAGACTGGACATAGTGGCTCGTGTCTGTAATCCCAGCACTTTGGGAAGCTGAGGTGGGAGGATTGTTTTTGTCCAGAGTTCGAGACCAGCCTGTACAACATAGTGAGACCCCATCTCTAAAAAAAAAAAAAAGAGAAAGAAAAAAATTAGCCAAGTGTGGTGGCATACACCTGTAGTCCTAGCTACTTGGAAGACTGAGGCAGGGGGATTGCTTGAACTTGGGAGATTGACACTGCAGTGAGCTGTTATCACAGCACTGCACTCCAACCTGGGCAACAAAGTAACACCCAGTCTCCAAAAAACAAAAAAGTTAAATGGAAAATTCCAGAAGTAAACAATTCATACTTTTTTTTGAGACAGATTTTTTTTTTTTTTTTTTTTTTTGAGACAGAGTCTCACTGTGTCTGTAGGTAGATGGAGGTAGATTGTTATGCCAATGTTCATTTTCTGATTTTGATGGCTGTGCTATGGTTGTGTAGGAATGTGTCCTTGTTTTTAAAAAATAGGCAATGAAGTATTTAGGGGTAAGGAGGATTCATGTCTGCAAGTTACTCTCAAATAATTCAGACAAGAGAACAAGAAAAATAAAGCAAATCATGTAAAATGTTAACAATTGGAAAACCTTGGTAAAGGACACATGTAACATTTCTTGCAGTATTTTTGCATCTTACCTGTGAGCTAGAAAGTACTTCAAAATTAAAAGTTTAAAAAAAGGATGGACGAATATACACCAAAGTTTCGATGTTAGTGATGTCTGAATCAGGAGCTTAGAAACACTTCTTAATTCCTGTTTTTGCTTATTTATATTTCCTATGCCTTTTATAATGCCCATATGTTATTTTTATAAAAGCAAAAGAGACAATAATAACAATCTCTTAGTGACTCCTCATTGTCTATGAAACAAAAATCCAGTGTTTTTAACCTGTCAAGCAAGGTGCCACCTGATTTTCTAGCCTTACGCCTCTAGCCTTGCCATCAGTTCTCTGCTGCAGCCAGATGTTCCATTCTGTCTCCTGGATGGCCATGCATGCTCCAGCTCTGTGTTTTAACTCACATCTTCCTACGATTCTCTCCCACTGTTCATCTTCCCAACTCCTGCCCTTTTATACTTTTATTTTTTTAGAGACAGAGTCTCATCCTTGTCACCCAGGCTGGAGTTACGTGACATAATCAAAGCTCACTGTAGCCTCAAACTCCTAGGCTCAAGCAATCCTCCCACCTCACCCTGTGAAGTAGCTAGGACTGCAGGTGTGCACCACCATGCCCAGCCAATTAAAAAAACTTTTTTTGGCCAGGCGCGGTGGCTCAAGCCTGTAATCCCAGCACTTTGGGAAGCCGAGGCGGGCGGATCACGAGGTCAGGAGATCAAGACCATCCTGGCTAACACGGTGAAACCCTGTCTCTACTAAAAATACAAAAAGAGATTAGCTGGGCGTGGTGGCGGGAGCCTGTAGTCCCTCACCCTCGGGAGGCTGAGGCAGGAAAATGGGGTAAACTTGGGAGGCAGAGCTTGCAGTGAGACAAGATTGCGCCACTGCACTCCAGCCTGGGTGACAGAGCAAGACTCCGCCTTTTTGTAGTTACAGGGTCTTGCTATGTTGCTCAGGCTGATCTCGTACTCCTAGGCTTCAGTGATCCTTCTGCCTTAGCCTCTCAAAGCTCTGGGATTGCAGGCATGAGCCACTGCACAGGGCCTCCTTCCTATTTTTAAAAACTGAGTTGGAATCCAAGTTCTCTATAAATCCTACCCTGACCACCCAGTGAAAATGAGCTCTTCCTCCTCTAACACTGCTTGTATAATTTGGCAATTAAAAAATTCCAATGCAATAAATATTTATTGAGTGTTTGCCATGTGAAAATAACCATATAAGGTCCTATATGGAACTCCAATATAAATAAAACACTTTTTCCCTAAGTAGAGTTATAAAATAACTACTCAAAATTATAATCACATGCAGAACATGTTATGTACTGTAAGACAGGGCAGAGAGAGCTGGGGCATTTGGAGGGGTGAAGGGGAGAGGAAAAGAGCTGACATTTGTTGAATCAATATTACACATTCAACCAATAATGCATCATGCTACATATTGTCATTTAATCCTCGCGACAACTCCTTTTAAAGGGGTGGAAGCTAGGGTTCAGGAAAGTTAAAAAAAATAACTAAGGTTGTATACCTGATAAAGTGGTAATTAAAAGTCAGAATTCAGATCCAGTTATGGCTTTAAAGAACAATCTCTTACCTAGGTAGTGATTTAAGAAAGGTTTTATAAGAAGCAGGCATTTGAGATGAGGCTTGAATCATGGGTAGGATTAGATAAATTGGAGGGAGAGAGGGAAGTGTATTCCCCCAGTCTTAAAATTCATACGCAAAGTGCAGAGGTAAGAAAGAACAGAATGAGTTCAGGTAGTAGTGAACAGCCAAGTTAGGTTCATAGTGCATGTGTAATGAGCTAACAATTTAGTAATAACTGTCTTTTATTTTGTCAGACCCCATTTTACACACTTTTATGTATACTGTCTCATTTAATGCTCATGGCAATGCTGTGAGGTAATATATCAGTTAAGTTTTATTGCATAAAACACCACCTTAAAACATAGTGGCTTAAATTAGCTCACAATCTGTGGGCTTGGCTCAACTGAAAGAAGCTTTGGTTGGTCTGGCCTGGGCTCATTCCTGCAGCTGTAGTCAGCTTGGTTGACTGGAGAGAATGATCTAAGATGGCTTCAGTTACATTTCTAGTGATGGGCAGCTGGAGGGCAAACATAGTTCCTCCACATGTCTACTCCAGAGGGCTAGCTTGAGTTCATTCACAGGGTGGTCTCAGGGTTTCAAGTGTGTAGAAGAAGAATTCCCTAGGCTTCTTGAGACCTAAGCTCATAAATTGCAGAAGTTCGCTTCCACATATTCTACTGACCAAAGTAAAGTCATGAACCCAGCCCAAATTCAACGGATGGGAAAACAACAGTCCAATTTTGAGTGGGCAGAGGCTGTGAAGGGGGTTGTAGTTATCTGTAGCCTACCACAGATGGATATTATTATCACCCCCACTTTAACACAATTTTTAAAAAAGAGACTTGAAGAAATTAAGCAATTTTCCTAAGGTTGCATAATCAGGAAGTGACAAAATCAGGATTTGAACCCTAGCCTGTCTTAGTGTGGAACCCAGGCTGAAAAGGTATGTACCAGTTGTATGATGCAGAGCCTAGCATGACTGGCACGGTGATGATTTGTCGTGGAACTCTGAAAGATAACAAACTGGGGTTGGTGGTTTTTTAATATAAAGGTGAAAAACCCATGTATGCTTTGGGAAGATTTCCCTGGAAAGGGATAGACTGGTGAAGGAAGGGCTAGAGGGAGTGATGCCAGCACAGGAGCTCATGTAATGACCAAAGTAGAGAGAAAATGTGTGTCAGCAGTAACGTGGCTACTATTCAAATGGTAAAGATGAGAATAAATGTGTCGCCTCTTGGAAAAGAGGGAATGAATTCAAGAGCCATTGTGGAGTTAGAATTTAGAGGACTTGGCAATCGATTGGGCATGATTGATGGAAGAAGAAGAATAGAGAGGAAAATGAACCTCCAAAGTTATACTCTTAAATGCCAGAGAAAAAGTGATACTTTTAGAGTAAAAGAAGTCAAAAGAAAGAGTTGGATTGGGGATTAGAGAAGAGTCTGTGGGTTTGAGACTTGTTCAGTTTAAAGTAACAGCAGAATAACTACATGGAAGTGCTTAGCAGGCCACTGGTAAGAAGGATTATAGCGGGGGAGAAAGACTAGTTCTGCAGGGCAGGTTTAGAAGTCATCTGCAAAGAGATGAGATTAGAAGCTGTAGGAAAGGCCAGGTGTGGTGGCTCACAGTTGTAATACCAGCACTTTGGGAGGCTGAGGTGATTAGATCACCTGAGGCCAGGAGTTTGAGACCAGCCTAACCAACATGACAAAACCCCACCTCTACTAAAAATACAAAAATTAGCCAGGTGTGGTGGCACACGCCTGTAATTCCAGCTACTCGGGAGGCTGAGGCAAGAGAATCACTTGAACTCGAGAGGCAAAGGTTGCAGTAGGCCAAGATTGCGCCATTGCACTCCAGCCTCGGCTACAGAGCGAGACTCCATCCTCTGCCACTGTCCCCCGACCTCCAGGCTGGGTAAAAGGATTTCGTGTCGTCCACTTTCAGAGACTATCCAGAGAAAAGAAAAGCAGATATATATAGAGAAAATGGTCAAAGAAGTAGGGGGAGGACAAAGGTCAAGGAAAGAGTTTCAAAATATTAAGGAAAGAGAATTTCAAGGTGGATGAGTTGATCTGTATATAAATGCCACAAAAATCTAATCGACTGTATTTCTGGGCAAATGGTTTATATGGTAATCATCAGAGTTGGAGGAGTGGTGGATTAGAAAAGTTATAGGTGATTGGATCTAAGGCAGAAATTTGTAATATTTTGGGGGTTGGGGATCCCTCTGAAAATCTGATAAACACTATGTACCTGTCCCCCAGGGAAATGCACATCCATGAAATACTTTTCATACAATTTCAGGACATGTATAAAGTCAATGGGCTACAATGAGCAAGAAATAGACTTCAGATTTTGAACTCTGTATCTAAAGATAAACAGTCTTATTCACATCAGAGGGGGAAGAATACTAACTGGCTAATTTGTGAAAATACTGGAGCTAAACATAGTGCCTAACACCTCCCATGTGTACGCATTCCCAAGTCTGAGCACGGCACAAGTGAGGAGAGAGAGAGGGAGGGGAGGAAAGAGAAAGGGCCAGGGGCAGGGAGGAGATAAACGCAGGCACAAAGAAAGACAGAGAAGGGCTTATCAAGTTAAAATAAGAATAATAATTATAATAGTTGCAATTATTAAGGTGGTCTTGTGTATCAGGTATTTTACGTATAATATTTTGTTTAATACTCACAAAACCCTCTAAGATAGAAATTATTACTCCAGATGAGAAAACTGAGATTCAGAACAGTTCATGACAAACTCAATAGGGTCTATGACTGAAATGGGATTCAGTGTGACTCCAAACCCATGTTTTTCCAAAGAGGCCATATTACCTCCCATGAACACAGGCCAGAAAAACAAACAGAAATTCTCAGCTGAAATGTTAGCAATAGAAAATAATTTTATTTTAGGTGTTAGCTAAGATTAGAATACCAAAGGAAAACAAGAGCCAGAAAACATATGTTAAGAATTGTATAAGAACTTTGGTGGATGCTAAGAAGTCGCCCAGTAAACTTTGCTCTTTATTCTTGATGAAAACTTTCAAAAAGTTTGGTTTGGAAAGTTTACTAGAGAGATTTTGCAATTGCTATGACAAACAACTCCCAAATGCTGTGGCTTAACAAAGATTTATTTCTTGCTCACATCACATTTGGCATAGTATGTGTGTGGTATGGGGGGAAGGGGAACTAGGCAGGGCTCTGTTCCACTTAGTCATTCGAGGGGCCACTTCCTTAGGGGCTCTGAGTCCTCTGCTGGATCCCATGTACCCAGCCAGCAGGGAAGTCAAGACAGAGAACACGGACTACACTCACTCTGTCCATGTCCCATTGACTGGGGTGGGTCACATGGCTTCATCCAGATGCAAGGGGACTGGGAGAGGTAATTTAGTTGTGTATCAAGAAAGGGAACACTACTTGATGTGGAGAATCTCTGCCATTGAGCTTCTTTTTATATCTTTTACATGATAACATATTTAAAACGGAGGCCCACATTTATAGTTAACGTGGGCCTGTAAAAGTTATTTCCTTAGGAATAAACATAAGAACAAATTCTGTTTCTAGGTGCTATGGTCTGAATGTTTGGGTCCCCCTACTCCCCCTGCCCCCCTGCTCGCCCCCTACAGATTCAGATTTTGAAACCTAATCACTAATTTGTTGGTGTTAGGAGGTATGGTCTTTGGGAGCTGATTAGGCCATGAGGGTGGAGTCCTCATGAATGGGATTAGTACCCTAGTAAAGGGATTGAGGGAGTCTGTTTGGCCCTTTTTTTCTTCCCTTCCATGTTGTGAGCATGTGGCATGAATGTGCCACTTATGAAGAAGAAGCCCTCACCAGACACCGCATCTGCTGGCACCTGGATCTTGGACTTCCAGCCTCCAGAACTTTGAGAAATAAACTTCTGCTGTTTATAAGCCACCCTTTCTCTGGTATTCTGTTACAGCAGTCTCAATGGACTGAGACAGTAGTCCTACTCAACATACTACCAGACACTGATAATAACTATTTGAGAAGAAAAAGAAATTAAAATATAGAAAACAAGAAAACAAGTGTCTACAGATGACATAGTTTAAAATTCCTTAGCATTCCAGTAAAGTATAAATATTTCACCCATACCTCATCATACATGTAGGGGCAAACCACACACCTGCGTCAGATGCAGATCTTGTGCATCTCCTCAGATACCCTGACCTGCCTCCTTCTTTCTAATGATGCCATCTGCCTCCAAGCCTGTGCCAGCCTCATTGCTTTTGATGAGCTCCCAAAGCTTGCTTGAGTCAAGTTGAAGGCCCTGACCTCATAGCCCACACATTCTCGATGAAGAATTACTTCCTTTAATCACCACTCCCAGGCTTGGATGTCATGATACTCTGTGGTATGCATTTTAACTCCTGGCTTCTGCTGGAGGGCTGGATGACCTGACCCAGCAGTGCAGGAGAGTTCCTATACTGTTGGGTGAACCTCAACCAATAGGAAATAGGAGGATCAAGAGAGCTGCACAAATGAATGTTCCCATCCCACCCCTGTTTTTTTTTTCCTGTGGACTGTACTGAAGTGTGGTTCCTTCTTGCAGCCCTTTTGGAGAGATGCTGAGTACCGAACAGCACACTTTGCAGCTCACTGGCCAAGTGGCTCATCGCAGTTAATGTATTTTTAATTTGACACTACTTTTTATGAGATACTTTATATACCAGACAAAGTGAGTGTGAAAATCCCACTGGTAAACTAAAAAGTCATGAATACATATTTATTTACATGATGAGAGACTCTATGAGAGTAAAAACACCTTTTCAGTAAGATGTTAGAATGATTTTTGGTGCTTTACAGTTTATAAAGTATTTTCACATATTTTCTCACTTATTCATCACAATAATGCTATTAGATTGAACAGGAGAGGATTAGTGTTATCTGCACTTTAAAGATTATTTACTTTTTGGATTTAGTTACAGATGCCCTCTTTCCGAAAAAAAGGCACAAGGTACATCATCTTACAGTTGAGAAGTTTGAAGAGTGGAGAGCTCCTATTTCCAGGGCTAGAAAGGGGGTGTCTGGTATATAAAGTATCTCATAAAAAGATATTTTAAGTTCTGTGGTACATGTACAGGATGTTCAGGTTTGTTACATAGGTAAATATGCGTTATGGTGGTTTGCTGCACCTGTCAACCCATCACCTAGGTATTAGGCCCAGTGTCCATGTGTTCTCATTGTTCAGACCCATGCTTTCCCCCTATTATGCTTTATATTCTTCTGTTATGACATGGCAATGTATTAAAGCACATGGCTTCAGTTTAAAAGCAGAATAAAAATCTTAATAGAATGGAATAGCATCTAGAAACAAATTTAAACTATGCTAAAAGAATTTAGCATAGTTATTTTCATAGTTATATGTGCTCATGTCTTGTAAAATTATTTTCAAATTAATTTCGGGAGTGAGAAGTATATAAACATAGAATTTAAAATGTGAATGAATGAAGTAAATGAATTAATACCTTCCAAACTTGGAGCAGTATAATAATTGGGACAGGATACTTGTAAGACATTTTGCTGGGATAATCAACTATAGTGTGGTATTGAGAATGAACTCACAGTCACTCATATTTCACACTCAGTATTGCAAAAATTTTCAGATATTTCAAAGTATTAGTTTGGTTCATAGTAGGCACTCAATAAATATTTATTGTTTGAGCACTGCTTTCTTCATCTGTTTAATGTTGACATAAAGAAATACTTGAGGACTAGGTAATTTATACAAAAAAAAAAGGTTTATTTGACTCATAGTTCTGCAAACTATACGAGAAGTATGAAGACAGCATCTGCTTCTGGTGAAGAATTCAGGCTGCTTTCATGCATGGTAGAAGGCAAAGGGGAGCTGGTGTGTTCAGAGATCACATAGCAAGAGAGGAAGCAAGGGTGGAGGCAGGTGGTGTAGGCAATTTTTAACAGCCAGCTTTCATGGGGACTAATAGAGCAAGAACTCATTCATTACCATGAGAAAGGCAGAAAGCCATTCATTCATGAGAGATCTACCCCCATGACCCAGACACTTCCCATTTGGGCCCAACTCCAACATTGGGAATCAAATTGCAACATGAGGTTTGTGGGGACAGACATACAAACTATAGCAAGCACTTACACAAATTATTAGAAGAAAAGGAAGCTTCATATCAACCCCAGACGTGGAAGAGAAATTCACGGAGGTCACCAGAGACAAGATGGATTCTAACATGTATGCATTTAAAGCATTAGCACAGTGTCCTCGGCTTTCAGTTCATCTCCCCTCACTAAAGCCTCTTCAATGACTGAAGAGTTGCTAATCTGATTGGTTAGATACCAGGACAGAGACTGAGCTGTGTTTACCAGTGGGTGAGGTTTCCTCATATGCCTGCCGCCATACTTCCAGCACTTGCTTCCAGCCTTCTTTTCCTATTTTCTTTCCTATGCTGGTTGTATAGTAGAACAGTATGCCTTTGCTGGACACACCAAGTACTTTGTAATCCACCTTGCTGCATTCACATGGAAAGCTTTCACTCCCAGGCTGCTCCCTCATTTTCAGTACACTGTGGCACACTTTGGTCCTCAGTGGCAAACCCAGCCTTTCTCTGTTTCCTGATTCTAGGACTGTATGAGGTTCATGGATTTTTTTCTTGACACTTTTTGAAGAGTCTTCGCTCCATCTGTTTTCCCTCTCTTCTCCAAGATAGACTCTGGTACTCTACTCTGACTCAAGGTTATGCAGTTGTGCAGATGCTTATTCACAAATGGGCATATGAAGGGAGGAGGAAGATGGGGTCTCCTCATAGATGCAGCCTCAGCAGTCATGTCTGTACTATCCACGCTCTCTGGAAACAGGTGTTTGCCACATGTGTACCATCCATGCTCTCTGGCAACAGGTGTTTCCTCTGGCCAAAGGAGTGGACACTGAATCATGCTTGAAGAATTGTTGGGTATGGGCACTGTTCTAGGTGCTGTACACAAATTAACTCATTTAATCTTCATAATAACCCTATGAGATAACTATTCCTCCAAAGATGAGGACACTTCAGCATAGAGAGGGTATCTTTCCCTGTGTCACCATACTAGTAAGGGAGTAAATGTGCTGAGGCCTAAACCAGGCAGCTTGGTTCTCATCTCCTACTGGCCTCGGTGATTCAAGCTGGACCATTCAGAGTCCTTTCTTGGGACTTTTCCAATTTGTGCCAGGCCAGGTAATACTGTCGGGTCGCCAAGATGGGAATGTGAATCTAGAGCCATCTGCAGCCATGTTCCCCCATGTGTCTGCCGCAGGAGAGAAAAAGCTGACAATTAGAGAAAAGCAGAACTGCTTGACAGCTTCCTAGAAGCATTGAGACATGGCTTCCAGTCACCTTCAACCATTCTCAGGTTCAAGAGCACATGAAGTACAGCAATTTTGTTTTCTTGATTATGGGTTTTCAAATTGTGCCTCTGTCATTAGCAGTCAAAGGGTTCTGACTATTGGAGAAATTGAAGTCCAGATTGACCAGCTCATGTGGCAAAGTAAGCACAGTAATTAAAATAGGGCGTATGGTGAGCTCAGTACTCCCTTTTAGATAAATTGCTCAAGCGAAGTTTAATTAGTCATGGGGTCGCAGAAATGAATTTAACAGGTTGCCCACTAAAATCTTGATCTGCATAACCCAAAACCCTCCAGGCCTGGTAAACAGAGGCTTCATATAAGTCATCACACTATCAGGTCACAACCTCTCACCCATTTCCAGACCTGAGTGAGCTTCCAGCTCCAGAGCTCCTTAAACGAAGAGGAGACAGAATACCCCTAAGGAAGAACCCTGCTGGGCCTACTATGAATTTCCCTTTTCCTTTTCCACAAAAGGACTTGTGGTCCATGTGACTATGCATTCAGGAAGGAGAAACACCTAAATTTAGGGAGAGGGCACTGTAGGACACCACACTGGTTTGAATTCATCTCATAAAAGGTCTGATGGAGCCCTGAATCCATTTCTATAGTTATTTTTCTGATCCTTGATCTCAAGTGAATATCCCAGGCAATTGAACTCCACATTGAATCCCTAATCTGTGAAATAATAGCAATCATGGGTTAAAGGGCCAAGTGGAAACAAGTGGAATTCCTCCTCTACAGCAAAGTTACAACCCAACGCAATGTGCATCCCTTGAGGAGTATGAAGGACAAGGACACATGAAAATAAAAACTTAGCCCTTCGTCACGTCACTGGGCTGAAAGTTGATTACACATTTTTAACTTAACTATAATCATTCACTCATTTTATTTTTCTACTTAGATTCTGGGTTTTGGAACCTCTTTAATTTCTCTTCACTCATTGTTGATGTTGTTTTAGTGTGTTTCCTATGTCTGGTGTATTTGTTTACGAACAAATGGTTTTAAGATGTCTTCTTCTTTTAAACTATACTTAAAAAACTAAACATACATGTTAAAAATCTTCTTACTCCAACATATGAAGAGAGGTTGGACAGACAGAAAATGCTACCCTCCCTAAGGGAAAGTGGTTGTCCTGAGTGTTTACTACATGAGTCAAAAGGGACAAAGACAGCAGGCCCATGGGACTAAGCACCACATGTTTCTTGTCCTCAGTTGGTGCCAGTGAATCTCACTGTGCAAGCCATTTTCATCCTGCAGACTACTTTAGAAGTGAAGTTTTGAAATAAGTGCTTAAAGAAGAATGTAAAGAGAGAGGACAAATCTCAAATGTCTCAGGCATTAAAAAGTTCACTTTTTACCTTACGTTTCTCTCCTCAATGGAAAGACTGTGTTTTTAAAACCTTTAGATGTCATTTTTCTCCAAATGAAATTGTGAGTCTTATAAAATTTTAGCCAAAATTTCAATTTTACGTTTTAAGAACATAACAAAATAATTCGAGAATTTGGAGAAAGGAAAGAATAATAATAACTATGCAATTATTGACATAGATGACTATTAAGTGGGAAATTGCCTACTAATAGTTAAAGTGAAATAATTAAAGCAGTGTAGTATTGATTTAAAAATGAGAGAAGTTGGCTGGACACAGTGGCTCAAGTCTGTAATCCCAGAACTTTGGGAGGCCAAAGTGGGCGAATCACCTGAGGTCAGGAGTTTGAGACCAGACTGGCCAACATGGTGAAACCCCATCTCTATTAAAAAATACGAAAATTGGCGAGGCACTGTGGCTCATGCCGGTAATCCCAGAACTTTGGGAGGCCAAGGTGGGAGAATCACCCGAGGTCAGGAATTTGAGAACAGACTGGCCAACATGGTGAAACCCCAACTCTATTAAAAAATACAAAAATTGGCCAGGTGCGGTAGCTCACGCCTGTAATCCCAGCACTTTGGGAGGCAGAGGCATGTGGATCACTTGAGGTCAGGAGTTCAAGACCAGCCTGGCCAATATGGTGAAACCCCGTCTCTACTAAAAATACAAAAATTAGCCGGGCATGATGGTGGGCACCTGTAATCCCAGCTACTCGGGAGGCTGAGGCAGGAGAATCACTTGAATCCAGGAGGCGGAGATTGCAGTGAGCCAAGATCATGCCACTGCACTCTAGCCTGGGTGACAAGAGCAAGACACTGTCTCAAAACAAACAAACAGCCGGGCGCGGTGGCTCAAGCCTGTAATCCCAGCACTTTGGGAGGCCGAGATGGGTGGATCACGAGGTCAGGAGATCGAGACCATCCTGGCTAATATGGTGAAACCCCGTCTCTACTAAAGAATACAAAAAACTAGCCGGGCGACGAGGCGGGCGCCTGTAGTCCCAGCTACTTGGGAGGCTGAGGCAGGAGAATGGCGTAAACCTGGGCAGCGGAGCTTGCAGTGAGCTGAGATCCGGCCACTGCACTCCAGCCTGGGTGACAGAGTCAGACTCCGTCTCAAAAAAAAAAAAAAAAAAAAAAAAAAAAAAAAAACAAACAAACAAAAAACCCACAAAAATGAGCTGGGTGTAGTGGCGGGTTCCTATAATCCCAGGTACTCGGGAGGCTGAGGGAGAAGAATCGCTTGAACCCGGGAGGCGGAGGTTTCAGTAAGCTGAGATCCTGCCATTGCACTCTAGCCTGGGTGACAGAGCCAGACTCTGTATCGAAAAAAACAAAAACAAACAAACAAAAAAAGTAAAAATAAAAAAAGAGAGACAGAGAGAAAGTCAACTAAATATGTAGTCCAGAACCTGACACTGGTATGCCTAAAAACTTAATAAAGAAATACAAGAAGAGTGAAGAATTTCGTAAAGGGTATTACAGAAATTAGCCACTCTGGGACCTGGTGCTTTTTAGTTAGGAACTACATTTCTCAGCCACTCCTTTTTCCAGGTGAAGCCGTATGACTGGTCCCTGTAAATGGAATGAGAGTGGGAAGTGATGTGTGTCCCTTTCAGAGCAAGGCTTTTCAGAGTCAGGCTGGGTCTTTTTCACATTCCTTCTTCCTCTTCCACCTCCTGGAGGCAGTTAACTGTGATGTCCTAGGAAACATCTGTGACTTAGCTGCAATTAGCTGGCATTTTCAGCTCTTATACAATGAGGTGATCTCTTTTTCTTTATCAAGATTCATAAAATAAGGAATTCTCCAAATAAACAAAGGTTTAGGAAATGGATATAAAACAAATAATGAATGCTACTACAAGAGAATATTAAGACTATACTCAGAAAAGCAAAGAAGAGGAAGGCATGGGGGATATTGGAAACTAAATCCATATTAGTTAGGTTCAGGTTTGTTGCATGTAATAGACAGAAAAAGTAACAGTTATTTAGACAAGGTAGACATTTGTTGCTTTTCCACATAAAATAAATTCAGAGGCAGGCCGACTAGGATTGATATGATGTCTATATACTACCATTTTGGATCTATGCACTTATATTTCTATTCTACTGTCCTAACATTTGGCTCTCATACTCAGGGTCACATCATGATTCAAGATGGATAGTGGAATGCCAGCTGTCTCAGCTGTAGGCTTCTAAAAGGAGAAAATGCAGAGGTCAAATAGAGAAAATTTTAGGAAATGAGTATACAGCAAATAATTAGTGCTACTACAAGAGAGTATTAGGACTATACTCAGAGAAGCAAGGAAGAAGAAGGCATGGGATATTGGAAACTGTGAATGTGATTAAAAGGACAGGACAACTTGAGATCTGGTAAGTTATATGTACTTATAATATATGTAATACTTCCCACTCCCACTTGACACTCACATTCCATTCACAGGGACCAGTCATGTGGCTTCACCTGGAATATAATATTTCATTCATATATATATATGAAAAAAAGCATGGTGATTAGAAACTCAAGGAAAAACAGAAGTTGTACAATAAAATTATGTTGAAATATGAAATAAAATGAAATAGTGGTGTAATAAAACAGAGTTCATTGAATACTTTTAGTAAAGCATGTTCTCTTTTATGTGACCAGAAGGTCAGAGATTGACTATGAAAAGAAAGAGATGTAATCTTAGCACATTTCTTCAACCAATGTGAAAAAAATATTTACATGGTATAAATATTAACATTGCATTTATTAGTTTTAACATTAAGAGTCAGCCTTCAGACAAGACATGGGTCAGTTGTAGCTGCAAACAGAATAAATGTTAATATTATAATGTAAAAGTGTAACTGACAGAAGGCAGAAAGTGAAGTCAGGGAGGAATGAAGAAAAGGGTAAAATTCATTTCTCATCTTAAATAGAGTGGAGTCAGGATACTGACTGATGTTGATAGAGAAGTAGAATTTTAAATATTACTTAAAGTTATACAAATAATCAATAAAATAAGCATAATATATTAAGAGGAGAAGGGATACAGCATAAAATACCATGTATTCCTGGAAACTGAGTGTTTAAAGGTAATGAATGTAATGAGGTTTATATTTTCCTTAAGAACAGTGTTTTCATTGAAAATTAAGTATCATATAAGTTCCAGGAACAATATGTCAGGGAAGTAAAGAAAGAACTTTGGTAAAAGTATATATTTATTCAAAAGAATATATTTGTGTTATAAATGGATACATTTCATTAATGGTATTTATTTTTTAAAGGTTTGAATGTAATTAGCATTATTACTACTTAAAGATTGGAGCTATATTTATGTGCATTTTAAAAGAAATATGAATCTGGCCATGGTGGCACATGCACTCCAGCCTGGGCAATGTAGTGAGACCCTGTCTCAAAAACAAAACAAAACAAAAAACCCAAAGAGAAACATGATTTAGAATTTTTAGCTATTAGTTTGCTTGCTGTCTTAGAATTTCGATGGCTCCATCCTCTCGGAAGCTGTTTCCAGAAAGATTAAAATAATGACTTTTCTCTATGTATTTAAATTTGCCAAGAGCAAGACAGAATTTCAAAGTAATTTTGCCAACCTTAGAGCAACTCTCAAATCTGAGATGATTGCTTTCATAAAGAGGCTTTGCAGTGTAAATATTTGAAGATCCCAGTATGGACTTTGTGGATTTCTGGGCTGTAGAATTCCCCCAAACCATCTTGTGTTTCTCCTTCAGTCTCACCTTCACCAACATAAAAGGCAGACTTAGAGAGAAAAGTAAGTCATTAAAAGATAGGATTGGTGAGGCTGGGTGCGATGGCTAACGCCTATAATCCCAGCACTCTGGGAGGCCGAGGCGGGTGGATCATCTGAGGTCAGAAGTTCAAGACCAGCCTGGCCAACATGTTGAAACCGCATCTCTACTAAAAATATAAAAAATTAGCCAGGCGTGGTGGCCTGTGCCTATAATCCCAGCTACTCAGGAGGCTGAGGCACGAGAATCACTTGAAGCCAGGAGGTAGAGGTTGCAGTGAGCCAAGAACGCACCATTGCACTCTAGCCTGGGCAACAAGGGTGAAACTCCATCTCAAAAAAAAAAAAAAAGGTAGGATT
Source organism: Piliocolobus tephrosceles (assembly GCF_002776525.5). Classification (NCBI taxonomy): domain Eukaryota; kingdom Metazoa; phylum Chordata; class Mammalia; order Primates; family Cercopithecidae; genus Piliocolobus; species Piliocolobus tephrosceles. The sequence continues at coordinate 157,730,164 of NC_045434.1, forward strand.
GGTGGAGCTGGTAGAAAAGGTAAAGCATTGAATTGATCTTGATGAACAGAATTCCTTCCTTTTTGAAATATAAATCGGCAAGGGGGCAAGTGGTGGAAGTTGAATTACCCTTAGGCTGATGATAAGAAGGTGGATACTTTATATATCCTCTGATGGAGAAATTCTTCTACTTTCCTGAACCAGTGCCAGCAGGGACTCTACTCAGAACTGCTGAAAATAGAAAGAGTGGTATTGAGACTAATAGATAAAGTATAGATAATCCTTGATTCACTAAAAACTAGTGTTACGAAGATCCTATTACTGTAATTTGAAAATGTTTAAGGTATCCATGTTATATTACAACAAACCAGGGTATAAATTATATGAATAATAAATCTACGTTCAGAAGAAAAGTTACTGAAAAGAATAGACCAATATGTAAATAATGTCTGTTTACAAGATAATGCATATAAAAACACCATAGAATTGCCAAGTAGTAGGTGGTCAACCAATATTGCTTGAATTTCCATTTGTAATCTCACTTTTGCTGAATCCCTCATAAGGAAATAATCTAAAAGAGGGGCAATTTGTAAAAAGGCATGTTCCACAGGCCCCTATATAAATGAAAAATTGGAAATGAACAAAATGTTAAAAAATTGGAATGTGATAAGTAAACACATTTGGAAGCAATCTAGTTGGTGTTTGTTCTCTAGGCTGGTAACAGTGTAGCCTTTCACAGTTAATAAAAGATTTTCTGTCTTCCAGCAAAGTTTGACAATAGACAGTCATTAACCATGATGACATATGGATATGCACATATAACAGGAAAGAAAAATATGTGCACAATGATTACAAATATGAATCAATCTGTTTGTGTTTCTAGATTAAAGCTAATCAATAATTTCCATGACATAGAGTTTAAATATCAAATGAATTCTTCCTGTCCCTTGCAATCTGTGAAAGCACCTACATGTATAAATTTTAAAATGTGCCATGAAAGCAACATTTACTGAAACCATTCCAAATAAAGTTTACTGAAAGACTACTGAGTCAATTCCCCTTATTGATCACTTTGTAACTATTAGCTAATTAAAGGTATTTGAAAGAAAAGAAGTTTCTTTTGCAGTGCAGACTTGGAGAGATCTTTAGACTCCCCAGAATTCCCTATCACATGGTTTAGATCTTCACAAAGTTCTGAAATAACCACTGGAATTTTTTACTAGACTTCAGTATTTTTTAAAATTCCACTATGCAGGATTTTACTATATAAATCCTGGGCTATATAATTCTGGTCTATCATGGGGTTTCAGTAAATTGTATCTGGATATGGTCGTCTGTAGCAAAGATTTAGGTAATATTTTTCTCTTAAATGCATCACACTTTAAATAAAGTTCATCCTGTAAATTCAGAAAATATGCTCTGTGTGATGGTTTCCATTTGAAAACAAACAATTAACATTTCCATGTCTCGAGAACAAAACTGAGTTAGCATTTTTTATTATGAGTCAAAGAAAAGTTGCAAATAAATTTTTCTTAGTAACTGGTTATACAGATTATCTCAAGTTGCAAATATTTTTTTTTCTACAAATGTGTATATTAACTTTTCAACAAAACCAAAAACCCACCATAAATATTTTAAAACTCAACCATTAGTATCTCTGTATTTTCTTCTAACCTCATAAAAAGGCTTTTATGCCTTTTATAACATTGTAATCAGTAAATGCATTTTATTTTGTGTCCTGTTTGGTCCACTTAATATTATTTCAAATATATGTTTTCATATATCCAGATTTGCCATACTTGTTTTAAAACAACATTTTTTTTTTTTTTTGTGGAGCTAGAAGCCCAGACTGGAGTGCAGTGGCATGATCGTGGCTCACTGTAGTCTTGACCTCTCAAGTTCAGGCAATCCTCCAGCCTCAGATTCCTGAATAGCTAGGACTAAGAGGCACGTGCCACCATGCCCGGCTAATTAAAAAGAATTTTGTAAGATGGGATCCCACTATTTTGACCAGTTTGGTACTGAACTCCTGTGCTTAAGAGATCCTCCTGCCTTGGTCGCCCAAAGTGCTGGGATTACAGGTATGAGCCACTGCACCCAGCCAAAATCAATAAGAAAGCCCTCACCAGATGCAAGCCCCTTGACCTTGAATTTCCTAGCTTCTAGAAACATAAGAAATAAATTTTTTTCTTCATAAATTATCCAGTCTGTGGTATTGCGTTACAGCACTGCTAAACACATTAAGACTAATAGATAAAATAGACTCTGTTAACAAATACCTGTTTGTTCTTCAATGTTTGTGTTTTATATGTAACAGGAAAGGACTCTAATACCTCCATTCTCATCCCTGCATGGAAAAAAAGAACTCTTTTGGAGAGGGACTCTAACATACATGCCTTAAAGTTATAAGAGGAGAAGCAATTGGCATTAGCAGAGAGTTTTCTTGTCTGGTAGATATTCTTACTGAACAATGTGAAGGTCTATCACCATCCTCCAAGACAGAGTCAAGAACATATGGTCATTGCCATGGTGACATGAGGAGGCAGCAAGCATAATGGTGCTTGGAATTTGAGGGGAGGATAGAAGGTTAGAAAAGGAAGAACAAGGGAAAGAGCTTCCCTCTGTCTTACCAAATGTATGCTAACTTTTTGACATGGCATAAAAGACTAACTTTCTTGTGATATCTCTCCAGTCTTCTAGGACTAATCATGAGTCCTGAAGTAACATAGTATGGGCATTGGTGTTAGAAAGACCTGGATTTGAAATCCATCAATGATATTTGTCAGCTGTATGACCATGGGCAAATCCCTTTAGTTCTCTGAGCCTCAGTTTATTCATCTTAAAATAAAGGTAAAAATCACCACCAATGAAGCTTATGGGAGGATCAAATGAAATAGTACTTAGAGGCACAAACCTCAGTGCTTGACACACCAAAAGTTCAGTGAATAAATAAACATTCTCTAGTTTCTTCTCCTGGAACTCCTATTAGGCATATATTGGGTTTCCTCTTTCTGTCCTGCATGTATTTAACTATCTGTTTATCACTGTGTGCTGCATTATGGGAGATTTGCTCAGATCTCTCTTCCAGTTTTCCCATTTTCTCTACAACTGTGATTTTGTTGTTGTTAGCTCATTTTCAGCTCATCTTTTTTTTCTTATTGTGAATTCACTATTATTTTCTTCTATATAAACTCTAGAAGTTTAAATAATCCTGGGCCAACTTTTATGTTAATCTCTCTATATTTCTACATGTCTATATAATTTCTTAACTACACACAGAACTTGGAATTAGTTTTCTTGAAGACGATTTCTTAAAAGTGGAAGCATTTCTGTGTATCCAAGGCTCTGGAATGACAACAAGTATTTTTGATACTTGCCCTAGGTCAGTGAGCAGAATTTTTGTTTGTCCCCCTTTCAAAACAGAGGAAGCTCTTTGAGGCCCTACATTTTATCAGGGGAGCTAACTCCAAATCTCCAGCTCAGAGCAGCATCTACTATCCTCATTTGGACGTACATTTAAAAAGGAGAGCTTTATTTCTTATAAATGGTTACAGCCTGTAGGCTGGCCATCCTTCAGGCTGGGAAGCATAGTTTTCAAGCAGAAACCCAAAGTAGGCACTTCAAAGGAGGAAGGGTGAGAGAAATTTATGCTGAATAGATTAAGTATACATATTCAGCAGGTTATAAGAAGAGTAATGAATATTCAAGGAAAGGGGACACGCACACATAGTAAGCAAACACGCATGTTACATATATTCCATGTTCCCTTTGGGGTGGAGAGACTCAACATGTAAATACTGCAAAATCAGATTATATGTGTCAAACAGAGGACACAAAGGCACTCTGTATGCAGTCTCCCTGGACTGGCCAGAACCAGCCTGTCATTGGTGGTCTCTTATCAGGAAGGAATGCTGGTCAATTGTGTTGAAACTGCAAAAAAGGAGGGGAGGCCGGACACTGTGGCTCACTCCTATAATCCTAGCACTTTGGGAGGCCGAGGTGAGTGGATTACTTTGAGCTCAGGAGTTCGAGACCAGTCTGGCAAACATGACGAAACCTTGTTTCTAAAAAAATGCAAAAAAAATTAGCTAGGTGTGATGGCACACACCTGTAATCCCAGCTACATGGGAGGCTGAAGCTGGAGAATCACTTGAGCTGAGAAGCGAAGGTTGCAGTGAAGCAAAATCACGCCACTGTACAACACAGTCTGGGCCACAGAGTGAGACTCTGTCTCAAAAAACAAAAACAAAAACAATAAAACAAAAAGGGGAGGAGAAATGTGCAATAAAGTAAATCTTTAAAAGGGCTGGTTTCTGTTTAACTCTTCGGAAAGAGAGTCTTATTGTGGTTAGCAAGGGAGAGGGGTCCCCTTGGCTAAGAAAGGGTTTATTCAGTAGGGTAGGGGGCTTAGAATTTTATTTTTATTTATCTTATCTACAACCAACCTTTTCTCTCACCCAATACGAACCTTTTCTGAATCACCTTGTGCTTACCTCCCTAGTTTAGATTTCTTTGTTTCCTTGGTGATTTCTCTTTCTTTCGAGATTGGTTATTGCTATGAACTGAATTGTGTCCCTCAGAATTCTTACACTGACGCCCTAACCCTCAATTTGATGGTGTTTTGAGATGGGGCCTTTCAGAAGTAATTAAGTTTTTATGAGGTCATGATGGTCAAGCCTTCATGATGGGATCAGGGTTTTTATAAGAAGAGACAGCAGAGAGCTTGCTTCTCTGTCTCTCTCTTTCCTCGCCCCACTTCCATCCTTTTCATATGAGAACATAGTGAGAAAGTGGCAGTTTGCAAGCCAGGAAGTGAGGCCTCACCAGGGAACTGCATAGGCTAGGATCTTTGTCTTGGACTTCTCAGACTCCAGACCTGTGAGAAATAAATTTCTGTCATTTAAGCCATAGAGTCTATGGTATTTTGTTATGGCAGCCCAAACTGAATAAGACAGATTTTGGTAGCAAGGAGTACAGTGCTGCTACAATACATATCTAAAGATGTGGAAGTGGCTTTGAAACTGGGTAATAGGTAGAGGCTAGAAGAGTTTTGAGATGCATGTTAGAAATACGAACATTATGGGTGATTCTGGTGCAATCTTAGATGGAAGTGAGAAATATATTATTGCAAAATGGAGAAAAGGTGACCATTGGTATAAAGTGGCAAAGAACTTGTTTGTGAAAGGTAGAACTCATGAGAGATAAAATTGGATATTTAGTGGAGGAGATTTCTTTTTTTAAGACGGAGTCTCGCTCCGTCGCCCAGGCTGGATTGCAGTGGCCGGATCTCAGCCCACTGCAAGCTCCGCCTCCCGGGTTTACGCCATTCTCCTGCCTCAGCCTCCCGAGTAGCTGGGACTACAGGCGCCCGCCACCTCACCCGGCTAGTGTTTTGTATTTTTTAGTAGAGACAGGGTTTCACGGTGTTAGCCAGGATGGTCTCAATCTCCTGACCTCGTGATCCGCCCGTCTCGGCCTCCTAAAGTGCTGGGATTACAGGCTTGAGCCAACGCGCCCGGCCTAGTGGAGGAGATTTCTAAGCAAAGTGTTTAAGGAGTGGCTTGGTTCCTCCTGACTGCTTATAATAAAATTTTAGAGGAAAGAAATAAATGGAAGAAGGACTTACTAAGCAAAAAGGAACCAGAACTTAAAGATTTAAAAAATTCTCAGCCTATCCATTTTGCAAAAAAATGAAAAAGTTTTTTTATTAAAAGAACACTAAGGGTGTGGCTGAATAGCCATTTGATATGGAGATAAGTGTGGGTATGAACCCCAGACCCAATCAGTTACCTCAGCAAAATCACTGCTAGTTTGAACTAAAGGGGAAAGAGATGATACAAAATGGAGTAAGACTGTGAATATTCTTAGATCCTACAGGACCAGGCCGTAGAGCTATTTGGCTGCAAACATGAGCTATCTGTCAAGACAAGGGAAGAATAATTTTGAAGCTGATCCGGAGATAATCAGGGCTTGGTTTCAAAGGTCGGTGGCATCACGTCCATTTCAACAGGCCAGGCAGTGGCCATCCAGAATCTTGGGAGCAGGACCACTGTATAGCAGAGCTGTGAGGGTGGAACCCCCTCCTAGAGCTATATGGGTATGACGCTGCCACCCCAATGGGTTCGGAAGGCAGAGCACTTAACCAAAGAAGTTAATTCTCAAGCCCTAAGATCTGATGAAATCCATATTGCAAGGTTTTATATTTGCTTAGGACCTCTCACATCTCTTGCTTTTGGAATGGGAATGTCTATCCTCTGCCTATTCTACCATTGTAAATTGGAACTTGTCTGGCTTCACAGGTTCACAGTTCATGGGAAATTTTCCCTCAGAATGATTCATACCTTGAGTCTAACCCAGGTCTAATTTAGATGATAGTTAGATGAGACTTTGGGCTTTAAACTTTAGAGTTGCTCTTAGAATGAGTTAAGACTTTTGGGACCTTTAGGATGAAACAGATGTATTTTGGATGCAAGAAGGATATGAATTTTGGGGGATGAAGGGCAAAATGCTATGGACTAAGGTATCTGACAGTTATTTTGTGACCATTACTTTGTTTATTGATTATATTCTCTATGAATTTTAGCAACAGGGAGACTCAACTATGCCATCATATTTTTCCATGTTGTCTGGCATTGGTTAACATCCAACAAAAATCATTATTATTATAATTGATAATAACTATGGCTTTCCTTTTATGATTTTAGGCTATATTTTTCAGCTTGGAATGCCCTTCCCTTGTATATAGAACACAATAAGGTTTTGCCAATAAATACTTTGGAAGATGCTGGCTATCATTTAAGGACCATTATAAATGTCAACTTGCAACTTAATGGAAAAAGGATGATCCCTGGGCCAATTAGTCCTAAGTTTGGATCTTTTCTCATACTCTTACTAACTTGTGGCCTGGGAGAAGTTTCTTAATGTCTTCAAAATTCTAAGTTTCATCAGTAAATAAAAGATAATATCATTATCTTAAGGGTTGTTGTGAGGACTAAAACTTAGAACATATAAAACATGAAAACATTATTAACCACAGAGTAGTTGTTCAATACATGACTGTTTTTATTCTTCATCTTATTATTATCATAATATTATCGTTGGTGGGGCAGGGAGTTTATGAAACCTGGATTTCCGTTGCAGCTCTGAAATTGGGAGTCACTTTCATTTCCTGGTTCTAAGTTTCTTTCACATGTAAAGAAAATGAAGGAAATTTTATGTTAAACATGGTGATTTGGAAACAAATGTTTATCTCCATTCTCTCCCAAAATCATAGTAATATGAAATAAAGGAGTGCAAAAAGACATAAACTTACAGGGAAAGAGAATGGGAGATGAGGAGATAGAAGGCAGGCAATGTCAATAAAAACTGGAAAAGAGTTTGATGAGTAGTAACTGACTTAGACGGAGAAACTAAAACCTAAGCCTCTGAGGGGAAACCCATCAAGAAGCAATGGAGTCATCTGCATAACCTTAACAAGTCTCAGGAAGTGGAGGCACAAGTTATCTTTGAAGTTTTCGGTGCAGAATGAGACTGAAAAGAGTAGGGCTGAGTGAAAGGCTTTCTGAGTAGCAGTTAAACCATCACATCTCCCATTCCCCATTTTAGCCAACTGATGACCCCTCCTGTATTCAGGAAGCAGAGGGAAGGCTCTGGATTTGAGTAGACCCAGTAGGCAGTGTAAAGGCAGGGGTGAAGTGTCACAGTAAAAACTGGAGGATGGAATGAATGCATCGTAATGTGGCCCAGAATATGCCACCCCAAAATATGCCACTTTAGAGTAGGGATTATTTTGAGCTGAAAGCAACTGAAAGTCAACAGATGCAGAAAGAGTTATCTGCCCACATCTTATCTACCTAAAAGGCAGATAAGACATATTTCCTTTTAATGTTGTCCCTTAAAGTCCAAAGACTATTTATTTGTTAAAAGGGTGTATAAGGCCCTGGAGTCAAACTGCTTCTTTGAGTGTCACTTCTTTTCTGTGAACTTCTGTGCATGTAAATATTAATATAAATTGTATGCTTTCTCTCCTGTTAACCTGTCTTTTCTTGGTTTAACTTGCAGGCCCCCAGTTACTGGACCTAAAAGGATAGAGAAAAAGATTTGCTTCCTTCACAATTGCAAATACCATTTGTAGCCACTCCCTCTTTCAGCTCCCAGATTGCTAGCTGCCAGACTAACACTCCCAAGCGATTATTAGAGAAAGCACCTGTAAGGGACCAAGCAGTCCAAGAGGAAATTACCTATGGATATTGACATCTGGCAGAAATATCATCAAAAGAAGTACTAAAATAATGCTGAGAGAGCCTCCAGTCTAGGTAGGAATAGGACAGAGACCCATGAAGTATGCCTCACTGTGAGAAAAATGACCTGAGAGGTTACCTGCTGTATTTGAAAAAATGAAGAGAAGACTTGTTAGTTCTGTTAGAGAATTTGGGAATAATGAACAGAAATTTGAATGTTTTTATTGGGAGAATCTTCGTGGCTTAGCTGAAAACAGTATTTCATTGTCTAATACTGAAAACATTGAATAATGATTTAACCATAATTAATGATCTAACTATTCTGAAATGAAAGGAAAAGGAAATGTATCTTCTGTAGAGATTAGAGATCTAAAAGTCTTCCATCTGAGAGTAGAAGGCAACATTAAAATGGAAAAAAAATCAAGGAATAGTACTTAACATGCAATTTACAAATACGGCGGTAAATATTAGAAGTGGCTAAAAGAGTTGGAAATGATTGCTTCTGGAAAGGGAAAACTGGGAATTGAGTGTGCCAGAAGAGACAACTGCTGTTAAAATACTTATAGTATCATTTGAGTTTTAACACTATATACTTGAATTACTTAATTACAAAAAGGAAAGAGAGAGAGAGAATTGCAGTGCTTGCCCATCCTCACAGACAATGCAGGGTGTTTTTAAAATTATTTTTTATTTTTTATCAGCTTTGTTCATGGCCTCAGTGTGAGTGACAATGTTACACGTTCTTGAAAGATTAAAATTCAGGCCGGGCGCTGTGGCTCAAGCCTGTAATCCCAGCACTTTGGGAGGCCGAGGCAGGCGGATCACAGGGTCAGGAGATGGAGACCATTCTGGCAAACACGGTGAAACCCCGTCTCTACTGAAAATACAAAAAAATTAGCTGGGCGTGCTGGCGGGCGTCTGTAGTCCCAGTTACTCGGGAGGCTGAGACAGGAGAATGGCGTTAACCCTGGAGGCAGCAGAGCTTGCAGTGAGCGGAGATCACACCACTGCGCTCCAGCCTGGGCAACAGAGCAAGAGTCCGTCTCAAAAAAAAAAAAAAAAAAAAAAAAAAATTTGTAAAATTTACTTACAAATTCCTTGCAAAAATTTTTGATCTATTTCCATAATATTAGCATTTTCATTAGAAAAAGTGAGCATATGAATTAAGAACTTCATCCTTTTTTCTCATTTGTCATTAACACGTAGAGGTTTATATTCGTTCCTTACATATTTTTTGCTACAACAAACAATTATTCACACTACTTTTTCACAGTCAGTCTCTTTAAAAGATATTATTTTGCTTATTCCATAAATATTTGTTGAGGACCTACATTGTGACAGGCCCTATGCCAGGGGCTGACAGCAGCGAACAAAACAGATGAGTTATAGCTTTACCAGCTGGTAAAAAAGAGAGTTTTTAAATAAAAAGTTATACAACTAGATACAATTACAAATCATGTTTATAGAGTTATGTGTGAGAATTAAAAGGGACTTTCTTTTATAAGTTCCCAGGTTCAGAATTCTGGTTCCAATCTTTCTTGGTTAAAAAATTTAATTTCAAAAAGGCGAGTACGCAGACTGGCATTCTTCAATAAAAACGTAATAGTGTTCCAGGAGGTAACAGACGCCCATTATCCACATAGCTTTTTAATCTTTTCTATATTAATTCTTCTATTTATAGCTACTCAGTATGTAAAATGCAGCTGCCTGTGTATTCCTCCTACTTGTAAACAACACAATAAAGTCTCAGTTTAATTAAAATTCCATAAATTGGGTGAAAAATCCCAGCTCCTTTCCCTTTTCTTCTCCTATCAATAGGATTAGAATATTTCTCCATCCAACTTTGCCTTCAGATGCTTATCACAGGCATTCTCAGAACCACTAGCTAATGAGAGGTATCAGCAAGTCAGGGGGAGGGAGAAAAAGGCTTATTTTCCAATTATGAATGTACCGATTCATTAACACTGACTCGGACATTCATTTTAGATTCAGGTTGTCATGGACTTGCATTTAAACAATAGTGGCATGTGGATCTTTGCCATCTTTCCTCAGTCTTGCATGGAGATGCCACTTTAAAAACAGCAGAAAGGGGAACTGAAAAGGAATGAAATATCCATGGCCTAAGTCAAAATTATATAAACTTTCTGAAGAACCCTAATTCTTTTCACCTACTATCGGCCAATATCAAACTACATTGAAATAATGGCTTATTCTACAAACTGTAAATCAGACACTAAGAAATTCAAAGTACAGAGGTACTTTTTGAATCAGAAATGCACAGTGTCTTACCCAAGGTTACAACTTGCCTAAAGTCCTGGAAAAGTTAATGGCAGTATTAGTTAAAGCATCAAGTTACAATAGTTTAACTAATAACTCTGTTATTCCCCAACATTTATGAATATACTCAATGTTTTTATAAGATCACACCTCCTTAATAATGTACCACCAAAAACATAGTATATTTTTAATGGAAAAAAATAAGATTAATTAATCATTTGTGTCATTGTTCAAGTGACTATCTCAAATGAACTTTTTCTTAACCTAAATTTGTTTTAGACTTAAGGGAATAATCCATATCCCTATTTTTCATACACCAACGATGTCACCCTCAGAAATTTTGTCTATTTCCCAGCATCAATTGTACGTTTATTTTCTTCATATTTTTGTTTTAATTGACTCACTTTATTTCTTTTCTTTTTTTTTTTTTTTTGAGACGGAGTCTTGCTCTGTGGCCTGGGCTGGAGTGCAGTGGTGGCGGGATCTCAGCTCACTGCAAGCTCCGCCTCCCCTGTTCACGCCATTCTCCTGCCTCAGCCTCCCGTGTAGCTGGGACTACAGGCGCCCGCCACCTCGCCCAGCTAGTTTTTTGTATTTTTTAGTAGAGACGGGGTTTCACCGTGTTCGCCAGGCTGGTCTCGATCTTCTGACCTCGTGATCCGCCCATCTCGGCCTCCTAAAGTGCTGGGATTGCAGGCTTGAGCCACCGCACCCGGCCGACTCACTTTATTTCAACTTAAGTAATAATATGACTGAAATCAAGGGGTTGGTTTGATAGCTGTATTTTTTTCAAATAAACATAAGCCCGGAGTCTAGAATTTATCATTGTTGTCAGCCGGAGTGCTAGTTCAAGGCAAGCTGCAACTTCTGTTGCTTTTAAGCTACTGAGAAGTAAGATTTTCTGGTTGTTTATTACAAAATAACTTAGCCTATCCTGACTAATGATTTGCTACTTTTTATATTAATAGGATATTTACACACTGCGTTCAAATCCTCTCAAAATCTTTGGAGATGCAAATGTACAGAGTGAGAAATCAAGAAGCTTAGCAGAAAGCAGCAGCTAGGAGGTAGAGGTAAGTATTAATAGCTGCATGGTGCTGGGGGAAAAGAATTGAAGTTTAAGTTCTGCCAAGTTAGAAAGTTCTGATAAAGATCTTAGACTTTCCACTAACACCTCAGAAAAGCCACAACTTAAGACTAAGCCCAGGACTATAAACTTCACTCTAGAAGTTAAAGTAAGATGTAAATAAAACTCCTATAGTGAAACCTAAAACAAGCCTCCATTTAAGATTAATGAAATCTGGCCAGGTGTGGTGGCATATGCCCAGCACTTTGGGAGGCCAAGGCAGATGGATCACCTGAGGTCAGGCGCCTGTAATCCCAGCTACTCAGGAGGCTGAGACAGGAGAATTGCTTGCACCCTAGAGACAGAGGTTATAGTGAGCTGAGACTGTGCCACTGCACTTTACCCTGGGCAACAGAGCGAGACTCTGTCTCAGAAAAAAAAAAAAAAAAAAAAAAAAGATTAATGTAATCCATCAGTAACTTAACTGCCTGCCAGTATAAGCTCAACATTCTTTAGAGTAAGAATACAAAATCTCTATATGTATCATTCCCAAATATCCAGGATAAAATAAAATATTACTAAACATTTGAATTAGCAGGAAAAAAAATGAAATATCAATTGAAAACAAAACAAGAGAAGAAGATCTACAGATGACTCAGATGTTAGGACTAGGACAATGAATTTAAAACAGCTATTCTAAATATGCTAAAGGATTTCAAAGAAAAGATAGGCAGAATGAGTAAACAGAGAATCCCAGAAGAGAAGTGGAAATCATAAGAGAACCAAATTGAAATTCTAGAACTGAAAATACAATATCAGAAAAGAAAAAAAAATTACTCAATGGAAATTAGAGATGATTAGACACTTCGAAAGAAAGTGTCAGTCAACTTGAAGACAAGTCAATAGAAATCACTCACACTGAAGAAGAGAGAATAAAAGATAGAAAATATTAACCAAATTGCAGAGACCTATGGGACAATAGCAAGCTGACTGAAATATGTGTGCTTGAAATACCAGAAAGAAAAGAGGGAGAGAGAGCATGAAGTAGAATATTTTTAAAAGAAACAGGATTTTTAAATTCCCTAATATAGTGGAAATATACCAAGATCCAATAGCTCAGAGGTTCCTAGAAAGATAAATTAAAAGAACACCACATGTAGACAAATCATAGTCCAACTGTGAAAACCTAAAGGGAACAATTTTTAAATGGCCAGAGAAAAATACATATTATATAAAGAGTAATATATGATTTCATTAGAAAAATAAAGTTAAAACACAATAGAATATCTTTAAAGTGTACAGTTTTTTTTTCTTGAGAAAAAAGAGTGCTGAGGTGATTTATTTTCTTCATTTATTTACTAAAAGAAATGTTTTTTTTTTGAGACGGAGTCTCGCTCTGTTGCCTGGGCTGGAGTGCAGTGGCCAGATCTCAGCTCACTGCAAGCTCCGCTTCCCGGGTTTACGCCATTCTCCTGCCTCAGCCTCCCGAATAGCTGGGACTACAGGCAGCCGCCACCTCGCCTGGCTAGTTTTTTGTATTTTTCAGTAGAGACGGTGTTTCACCAGGTTAGCCAGGATGGTCTCGATCTCCTGACCTCGTTATCCGCCCGTCTCGGCCTCCCAAAGTGCCGGGATTACAGGCTTGAGCCACCGCGCCCGGCCAAAGAAATGTTAAAGGAAGTTCTTGAGGTTAAAAGAAAATGATAACAGGTGGAAATTTGGATCTATATAAAGGACTAAAGAGCACCACAAGTGGTAAATATGTGGATATGTATAGATTACTTTTCTTTTTCTTCTTTTGAGACAGGATCTTGCTCTGTCTTGCAGGCTGGAGTGCAGTGGCATGATCATGGCTCACTGCAGCCTCAACCTCCGGGCTCAAGGCATCCTCCTACTTCAGTCTCCTGAGTAGCTGGGACCACAGGCACATGCCACTACACATAGCTAATTTTTTTTTCTTTTGGTAGACATGGGGTCTTTAGATTTTGCCCAGACTGGTCTTGAGCTCTGAGCTCAAGTGATCCTCCTGCCTTGGCCTTCCAAAGTGCTGGGATTACAAGCATGAGCCACTGTGCCTGGCCCAGATTACATTTTTTTCTCTTAATTTCTTTAAAAATAATTAAATTTTAAAGCCAAAATAATACAATGTATTGTGAAATTTAATAATAGTAAAATATGTAACAATAATAACACAAAGAGGAGAGGGAAGTGAATACATTTATATTAATTTTTTCTTTTTTTTTTTTGATATGGAGTCACTCTGTCACTCAGGCTGGGGCATGCAGTGATATGATCTCGTCTCACTGCAAGTTTCACCTGGGTTCAAACAATCCTCCCATCTCAGCCTCCAAAGTAGGTAGGATTATAGGCATGCACCTACATGCCCAGCTAATTTCTTTTGTATTTTTAGTAGAGATGGGGTTTAGCCGGGCGTGGTGGCACGTGCCTGTAATCCCAGGTATTTGGGAGGCTGAGGCAGGAGAATCGCTTGACCTTGGGAGACAGAGGTTGCAGTGAGCGGAGATCACACCATTGCACTCCAGCCTGAGTGACAGGGTGAGACTCCACCTCAAAAAAAAAAAAAAAAAAAAAAAAAAAAAAAAAAGAAGTTAAAACAAAGTACTAAAAGATACTCAACGAAGTAAAAGGAGATAGAAAAGGAGGGACAAATAATAAAAGCATATGGGATGAATGGCAAAAAAAAAAAAAATAGCAATATTTAAGCCCAAACATGTCAACAGTCTCATTAAATAGAAATGAACAAACACCCAATTATAAGACAGAGATTGTCAAGCTAGATAAAAACAGATAACCCAATTTAATGTTGTTTATAAGAGATGCATTTTAAATATAAAGACACTAATAATCTGAAAGTAAAGAGAATGAAAAAATTATGTCATGAAAATGCTAAAACCAAGGAAGCTTGTGTGACTATATTAATATAAGAAAAAGTAGACTTCTAAATAAAGAATATTGCCAGAGATAAAGAGGAATAATTTGTAATGACATATAGATCAATTCAAGACATAACAATCCTGAATGGTATGCATCTTATAACAGAGTTTAAAACTACGTGAAACAAAATATGCCAGAATATAAAGAAAAATAGACAAAATTACAATCATAACTGGAGATTTTAATACCCCCTTCTCAGTAATTGATAAAACAAGTAATAAAAAAATTAATGGTAATACAACCGACATTACCTAACTGACATTTATAGGGCAATATATACAGCTTCAGTAGTATGCATATTCTTTTCAAGTGTACTTGAAACACTGACCAAGACAGATCATATTCCCTCCTGTAAAAAAATCAATAGATTTCAAACGTTAGATATCATACAAGGTACATTGTTCGACCACAATGGAATTAAATTTGAAATCTGTAACAAAAATATTTAGAGCATTCCTAAATATTTAGAAATAGGCAAAACATCTCTAACTAAATAAGTAAAAGAAGTCACAAAGAAAATAGAAATTATCTAGAACTAAATGATAATAAGAACATAACATGAGCCGGGCGCGGTGGCTCAAGCCTGTAATCCCAGCACTTTGGGAGGCCGAGACGGGCGGATCATGAGGTCAGGAGATCGAGACCCTCCTCGCTAATACGGTGAAACCCCGTCTCTACCAAAAATACAAAAAATTAGCCGGGCGAGGTGGTGGGCGCCTGTGGTCCCAGCCACTCGGGAGGCTGAGGCAGGAGAATGGCGTGAACCCAGGAGGCAGAGGTTGCGGTGAGCTGAGATCCGGCCACTGCACTCTAGCCTGGGCGACAGAGCAAGACTCCGTCTCAAAAAAAAAAAAAAAAAAAAAAAAAAAAAAAAAAAAAAAAAAAAAAAAGAACATAACATGTCAAAATGTATAGGATACAGATAAAACAGTGCTCAGAAAAACATTTGATAGCTTTAAATGTGTGTATTCAAAAAGGAGATAGGTTTAAAAGCAATGATCTAACATTTTAATGCAAGATATCAAAAAAGGACATCAAATTAAACACAAATTACATAGAAGAAATAGTATAAAGTAGAAATAAATAAAATAGAAAACAGACAAGCATGGGGGAAAATTAACAAAGTCAATAGAATTTTGAAAGAATGAACAAAATAAGCCACATCAATTCTGCTGAAAAGAAAAAAAAGAAAAAGAAAATACAAATTACCAGAGTGGGAAATGAAAGAAGAAACACCACTTCAGATCCTATAGACATTAAAATAACACAATAAAAGAAACCATGAACTGTTTTTATACCAATAAATTTGACAACTTTTAAAGAAATAAGCAAATTTTTTTGAACGTCACCAATTACCAACATTTACACAAGAAGAAATAGAAAATCTGAAGGGTCCTATATTTATTTATTGAATATGTCATTAAAAAGGCTTCCTGCAGAGAAAATTTTGGCCCAGATGGCTGTACTAATAAACTCAACCATGCATTTAAGGAATAAATAATGCCAATTTTACCCAAGTTATTTCCAAAAATAGAGGTTGATGGAACTTTTTCCAACTCATTTTATGGAGCCAGTAAATACTGATATCAAAACCTGACAAACACAATAGATGCAAAAATCCTTAGCAAAATATTAGCAAGTTCAATCTTACAACATATGGAACAGGTAATACAACATTGTCAAGGGGGTTAATCCCAAAAATGTAAGATTGGTTTAACACTTAAAAACCAATCAATGTAATTCACCACATTAGTTAAATAAAAGAGAAAAATGATATAACTATTTCCATAGAGGCAGAAAAAGCATTAGAAAAAATTCACCACCTTATTTTTGATAGCAGAGTCTCAGCAAAGTAGGACTAGAAGGGAACATCCTCATTCTAATAATGTGTATCTAAAAATTTTATGGCTAATATTATGCTTACTAAAATACTGAATCCTTTCCCTATATGTCTGGGAAAGGCTGTATGTTCTCATTATTAAAATAGATTGCAAGGGTTAGGTGTGGTGGCACTTGCCTATAATCCCAGAACTTTAGGAAGCCAAGGTAGGAGAATATCTTGAGCCCAGGACTTCAAGGCTGTAGTGAGCTAAATGTATATGTTTGCACCACTGCATTCTATCCTAGGTGACAGGGTGAGACCCTATCTCTAAAAATAAATAAATAAATAAAATAGATTGTAGGTTTAAATGTAAGTGTTAAAACTATAAAGCTTGTAAAAGAAAATATGAAATATCTATATAAAATTTGAGTAGCCAAAATTTCTTAGACAAGGCATCAAGACAATTTTAAAAAGTGAAAACATATGCTATACTTTGACATAAAATATATACATTACCTGCAAATCACTACTGAAAAGACAAAAAAAAAAAAAAATTAAATAGGGAAAAACCTGAACAGTCACCTCCTAAAAAAAGACATGTATAGATGGCCAATAAGTAAAGAAAAAGATGCTTCACATCATCAGTCATCAGATAAATGCAAATAAAAACCACAATTAGAAACTACCTCACATCCACTAGACTGCAAATCTTAAGAGACTGGTAGCAACAAGTATTGGCAGGGATGTTTTTATAGGTTGAATTGTGTCCCACCAAAAAAGGTATGTTGAAGTCCTAACCCCCAGAACCTCAGAATGTGACCTTATTTGGAAATAGGGTCATTACAGATGTAATTAGATGAAGTCATACTGGCATAGGGTGGGCCACTAATCCAATAAGTCTGGTGTCCTTATAAGAAGGTGGTTGGGGGGCTAGGTGCGGTGGCTCACGCCTGTAATCCCAGCACTTTGGGAAGCCGAGAGGGGCGGATCACAAGGTCAGGAGATCAAGACCATCCTGGCTAACATGGTGAAACCCCGTCTCTACTAAAAAATACAAAAAACTAGCCAGGCGAGGTGGCGGGCGCCTGTAGTCCCACCTACTCAGGAGGCTGAGGTGGGAGAACGGTGTGAACCTGGGAGGCGGAGCTTGCAGTGAGCTGAGATCCGGCCACTGCACTCCAGCCTGGGCGACAGAGCGAGACTCTGTCTCAAAAAAAAAAAAAAAAAAAAAAAGAAGGTGGTTGGCCAGGCGAGGTGGCTCACACTAGCTGGGCATGGTGGGAGGTACCTGTAATTCCAGCTACTCGGGAGGCTGAGGCAGGAGAATCGCTTGAACCTGAGAGGCAGAGGCTCCAGTGAGCCAAGATCGCACCACTGCACTCCAGCCTGGGTGACAAAGCAAGACTCTGTCTAAAAAAAAAAAGAAAAAAAAACCCCAAAAAACAGAAGGCGGTCATTGATGACAGAGACACAAGGAGAAATGTCACATGAAGATGGAGGCAGAGATTGGAGTAATGCATCTACAGCATCTGGGGTTACCAGGAGCTGAAAAGGGTAAGGAAGAATCCTCTCCTGGAGGCTTCAGAAGGAGCATGGCATTGCCGCCATCTTGATTTTGGACTTCTAACTTGGAGAAATGTGAAATAAAATTCTGCTGTTATATGCCAGTTTGTGATATGTTGTTACAGTAGCCTGAGGAAACAAATACAGGTGTGAAATAACTGAAGCTCTCCTCTATTGCTGGTGATATTTTAAAATAAGCATTTCTTGTTAAGTTAAACATACACTCACTAGATGGTGCAGCAATTCTGCTCAGGTATTTATTCAAGGAGAATGAGAACACTTGTCCACTAGAAGACTTATATAAGAATGTTCATAGCAACTTCAGTCATAATAATCACAACCGGAGATAAGCAAAATGTCTTGCCAACAGGAGAATGGCTAGAAAATAATACCGTATTCATAATATTGAATTCTACTCAGACATAAAAAGAATGAACTACCGTAAATGCAATGATATATATGAATCTCAAAAACATTATGTTGAGTATACAAAGCCAGACACAATAGTGAACATACTGTATAATTCTGTTTAGCTGGCTATTAGGCCAAGCAAAACTATCCTATTATGATAGAAATCAGTATAGTGGTCTCCTCTGTAGGTTCCCTTTGCTTTACCTATAAAGGAGCTCAAGGAAACGTTTTGAGGTGATGAAAATATTCTGTATCATGATTGGGACATTGGTTGTGTGGATGTATACATTTGTCAAAACACTGGGCATCACTCTTCAACACGACTCGTTTTGAGAAGATTCCAGATCACCTTCATCTCATGGAATCCACATCTTTCATCTTCACTTCTTATTTGTGGGACTTCAGCTTGCTCCCAATACATCCCTCTCTTCACTCTGCTGACGGCAAGGTGCTCACCTTTAAATAATCAGATGAGGTTAATACACAAGTTTCCCAGTTCCTCAAACTTCTGAGTGCCCTTAGAGCCTCTTCACGAAGATTGTGGTGAAGGAAATCAACTTTTTCCTTCCCCACACAGGATTTGCAGGAGGGAGATGCATGACACACCAACTAGTCTCTCCAAAGAAATCCTCCCTCACTAGCCTTTTCCATATCAACTCTTCCATGCTCTCAGGTTGGGTCCCTTAGCATGCTCTGTGTAAATGGGCTGGTGCCTTGCTCTGCGACAGTGGTGTCACCCTCGGGTACTTGGCATCCACCTTGCTGTTTTCAAAGTAAGACAGCAAAGTCCCATTTTAACATACCCTTACATAATTAATCTCTTTCCTCTGCTCTTCTCTCTTAGTTTGTCCCTGTTGGCTTTTGTCACTTTCAACCTTGTGTTCCAGTTATTAATGGACATGTCTATTTTCCCCCACTAGACTATTGGTTTCTGGAGGATAAGGTTCAAGTCTAATTTAACTTTGTATCTCTCATAAAACTGAATGGAGTTCTGGTATAGACTTGGGGCTTAATCCCTATCAAGGGAATGGACAGATAAATAATTAATTAGAACTGCTTCTGCAGGACTGATGACTTTGGGCAGGGCTTAGCCTGACTTTTTGTTAAATACCCCAGGGTTTCCTGATTCCTTAGTCCATGTTGATAACTCATTCATTGTTTTGTTATTCACTCAACAAATATTTTTTGAGAATTTATTATATGACAAGTACTGGGTAAGTAACTGGAAATAAAACAGACATGGCCTCTACCCTTTGGAGTTTAGACTTGAAGTTTCATGGTGTGAATTTGACATTGAGAGATGAGTAAGCTTTGGCTAGGTGAGAAGGAAGAAAACGAGTCAATCCATGAAGGGTAGTAGCTGGCAACTGCTCTTGACTCAGAGACAAGGATCATGTGTGGATACACCCAGAGGAAGATAGAGATAGTATGGATAGATCAGCCAAGCTATAACAGGACAGTTTGGAACAGCCTATGGTCCTGGCTTGAAGATGCATGTTCTTGTAGAGGATGGAGTGAGTCTAAGGAACAAACACAGGCTTGGGTGGACAGGAACAGCTATCCCTGAGGGTGTCTCTGGAACTTGGTTCCCTTCAGCCTGGGGAATTCATATTCCTTAAAAATATGATCTACAACATACACTAAGTCCTTTGTAGACACACTCATCCAGGTAGATGAAAATAAGCCCTGAGATACCTCTCTGATGCCTGTGTGTGATAGTACCTGTTTCAACTGATAAATAACCTTGACAATTTTATAAGACATTTAGGTGTTCTTGTCTCATGATGTCACTAAATGAAGGTCTTATTATCTCCCTTCAACCCTCCCCACACACATACGCGTGCTCACCCACATAGACATGCACACACTTACATACACACATGCACATGCACACACATGTTCGCCCCAAGAAGCTGAAGTTATTTGGCTGGTCTGAAGTCAGGTATTTACTTACTTTTCATTAAACTGATTGACAAGGAATTTGAAAAGTGACCTTGGGGAAAAAATATGGGTTATCCCAACTGAACCTTCAACAAGATCGTGCCAAATTTGCCTCAGGGAACAAAGGAGTTCTGCAAAATAGGCTAAGTCGGGCACATTTTCTCAACATCAGAATATCATGCACAATTATTTCAGCAGCAAAACTCAAAGTCACATGAAGAACCCAGTGTGTGTGGTCCAGAATATTAACAATACATTTTAATTTGGAGGCACTTCTGCCTGCAGGGCTCTGGGCACTTGAACAGAAAAACAACTAAAAACAAAAGAAGATCAAGTAAAATGACAGACTGATCATAATCTCTGGTCGACAAGCAGAGAGCTGCCATGACTCTTAATTACATGTAAATAAGCAAGGTTTGTGGAGTGTTGTGTAGCAGAAAAAAATATTAAAAATATAGGAAGAACAAGTTTTCACTAACTCTATTGTTTGTTGGTGAAAATGACTCCAGGAAACACATTAACTAATGCAGTATAACCTGCAAACCATAGGGAACTCAAAAGAACCCAAACAATAACATTGAGGCTTAGCACTCATGTGCACTCCTTCTGCGGCTGGGTTGACCTTTTATGTGGCAAGAAAAGTCCTTCCAATATTTTGTGGTCCTGGCAACCCCCAGTAGTCAATGTTACTATACAGCTGTGGGCAAAGCCACAGGCGAAGGTCAAGGACAGGGCTAGGACTAGCATTTACAGAGAGGCTGGAAAGTATGCATCGGGAGAAGGAAGGAAGAGGGCAGATGAGGGTAGGTGGAGAGGAATGGGAGAGTAATGTTTGGAGCAGGAAGCAGAGTTCTTTCAAAACACGATGCAGGATTGAAGTCTTACAGCCAGAAAGAAAATAGTTTCTTGGAAAGAATGGCATCCACCAAAAGGCCAAGGCAAAGAACCCAATGGAGATAATAAGTCATGAAGGTTGAAGCCAAGGGGGTGAGTGAAGCCATGAGGAGTAGATTCCAGAAACAGGGCTGGGTTGGAGCTGTCTTAGGAGACCCAGTGGAGGAACAAGCAGGGAGGTCTGTGCTTGCTCACAGTGGTCAGACAAAACACTTTGTGGCAAGGAACATCTCTTTCAGATGGGGACAGAGATATTTCAGCTGACAAATGAGAAATTAACACCAGATGGCTCCAAAAGACATGCTTCTCACAGTTTGCTGATTTTTTTTCTACGTTAGGAGGAAGAAAGTTGAGCAATAAGGCAATGTCCACCCTCTAAACAAGGCTTCAAGTCTGTTTCATGAAGCACATTTTGTAATATGCTCAACAACAAGTATTCTGTGGTGAAATTCATTTAAAAATACAACGTACACATCTTTTTCTTTGTAATTTGCAATGCACATTAGTATATCAAAGGTTCTGAGAAGTCCTGCAGTAAAGAGACCCATTTAACTTTGTTCACCTTGTTTAATGCAGTGTTTCTCAAAATTGCTTGACCACAGAACATTCTTCTTCCATAACACCTGTTAATTTCCTGAGAGATCCTTATTCTGAGCAGCACACTTTGAGAAATGTTTTTCTAGAACTTGTATAATTTTTTTTTCCAGAACTTTTGGTCCTGTGGACTCACATAAAGGCAAACCCCATCTTGATCCAACTCCAGAGAAATCACAGGAAACACTTGCTTTTGTGGTATAAATGATTTAACCTCAGGTGCTCACACAACACTTCCAGAGAAAGCCCTTGTTACTTATTTATTTAAAATAACCATTTACAAAAACGGATTTGAAATGGCGTGTGTGTGTGGCGAGTTGTCACCTGAGTCTGGAGAGTGGTGGTCAGCACAGTCATTCAGTTTCACTGATTCCTGTTTCAGAAGCAGTAATGGCATGAGTGGTCATGATAAACCAGGCAGTGGGTGCCACATACTCGGAGGATGAGCTACATCATTCTCCAACTCTGGCCATTTATTGCAGGGGAATGTGACAATGTGGTGGTTGCTTATACAAAGTGAACAGAATTTCTGATTGCAGATTCATCAAACTCAGCCTTTGAAAATGGTGATCAAGTTTTTGGGGTCTGACCATCCCTGCATTGCAAATAACTGCCACATGGTCTACGATTGCTGAGACAGTAGGGAACCAGCAGTTCCTAAAGCTTTTTGTGTGCTGGGAATTGGTCTCAACACACAATTTTTTAAGTAAAGAAAAGCAGTCAATATGGGATCTTGGGCAAAGTGTCAGGTCGCTTGGCATATGTGATGCTATTCTGCAGACTTCAATAGCAGCATTCTGTGTTTGAAGCAGACTACTCAGGTTGCTGTTGAGGGCCACATGCCTCCTCCATCTTCTGCCTCCACAGGGAGAAGCTCTACCTAGTGGACAAAGGGTATTTTACATGACCCACCTCTTGCTCAGAATGAGGGTCCCAGCCTTTGCATGGGGGACTGAGGGACTGATGGTGGTGTGTCTTTTCCAGTGTGGGCCAGGGTGACCTGAGGGCAGCTCATGCGCCGGCTCAGGCATAAGCCATGGCCCTGTGACAGAACAATGCCTGGTTACTTGTAACTTCCTTTCTGGAGCCTTTACGTCCAATTATATTCAATAGGCCTCAGGATAAGAGGCCTTTACAGATTTTTTTGAAAATATATTTCAAATAAGACCAGGTCATTATGAGGAATACTTTCCTGCCATTTCTTCCAGATCTCCTCAGGTCCTGACCTTCATTTTTCTATATTAATCAGCAGCTCCTAAAAGAGGAGATGACTCAGAGGCTGAACACCAGAGGAGGCAGGATTTTGGTGGAAAGGGGCCAGAATTAAAAGGATTGAGAAACCACGGAAGGTCTAAAGTAGAGAGGGCGAGGGATAGGTAGAGGGAGAAGGCCCCATGCTGACTGAAGGTGCTGTGATCTAAGAACGTAGATGTGATCAAGCAGCTCAAAGACATAGGGCAAAGAGGTTTCCTGGCATTGAAACTGCTTGAGAAAGTGTTGAAAGGTAAATTGAGATCTATGGTAGTGAAACAGTCAAGGCAAGAAACCCTAACCACTGAGGAGAATCCAGTACTGCAGGGAGGTGGCATGGGGCAGGTAGGGGCCTCTCTGATGTTTCCAAGTGATACTTGGCTGTCGAGAGAGGGCCTGTGTATACAACCCCACTCTGAGCACTAGATCCCCACCATCACTGCACATGGCCTCTGCTCTCCTGCACTGGGAAGATTCAAGTACATAAAAGGTAGAATGGAAGATGGTGAAGAAAACGATGGTTATGGAAAAGTAGGTGGAAGTGGAAGAATTTGGGGAATTTGGGCCATTGGGATGGGCATGAACATCGACTGTGGGTGGAAGGTGAAACGATCATCTACAAGTTTGCAAAGCTGAACATTGGTGTTAGCATCTCAATGGACATTTTGCTGTTGTGCTGCAACAAGGTTGATGTTAAATATTGGAAAGATGTTTAAACACACACACACACGCACACACACACTCTCTCTCTCTCTAAAGACACAGTTCTTTGGGGTTCATGGAACTTCTTGCTTCTGCAATAACAAAACAGTGGATATTTTGTCATCCTTTTTGGCCTTCCAGTGTCTGAACCTCCTTCCTGTGTTTGGGAGTTTCTCACATTATGAGGCATAGTCGGTAACATGCTATAGAAATGAAAATAGACATTTTCTTTACCAGCCTCCATTGTAGCTAGGGAATGGGCTACATAGCCCAGGCTCTGGCAAGCAGATTTTAAGTGGAAAGCTGCTGATGTGAAGAAGCAGGGTCTGCCCAGAATCCATGCAGGTGGCAGCAGGGGCAGTGGAGCAGTGGGGATGGAGGTAGTTGTGGGGCAGGGAAATTAATGTGGGCAGTGGAAGCTCTAGGGGTGGTAGTGATGATAGTGGCTGCCTTAGTGGTGGAGGCAATTATGCAATAGGGGTTGCTTTCTAGAGGCAGCAGGGACAATGGTTTTAGTGGCACCTCTAGTGCCCGATGTCTAGTGATACTGTCAGTGCCACCTGTGGCATTGGGTGCCTAAAGGTAGAAACAGTTTTGCCTTGTGATTTTGGGCATTGTACCTGGCTCTGTAGCCTTCAGACCTGGATCTCTTGTCTTCCTGAAGATACTGCAAACTTTTCTGCTTAAATTAGCATGAGTAAATGTTTGTTGCTTCCAACTAATTATCCTGACTGACAAATAGAGCAAGGTCTTTAAAAAATGGGAGTAATTCCACATATTGTTCTTGTGTATGAAGAATTGTTTGTGCACTAAGCCAACAATGTCACAGAGTTAGTTTTCATTCATTCAGCATATACTTATCTGATATGGAATCTTAAAAAATGTTGAATATATAGTAAGAGAGTAGAATGGCAGTTTTCATGGGGTGGAGAAAAAGGGGAGATGTTAATCAAAGGGTACAAACTTTCAGTCATAAGATGAATAAGTTCTGAAGACTAATGTATAGCATGGTGATTATAGTTAATAATAATGTATATTTGAAATTTGTTGAGAGTAGATCTCAAGTGTTCTTACCATATGTGAAAAAAGGTATGTAGGTGAGACGATCATATGTTAATTAACCTGATTGTGGTAATCATTTCGTGATGTAGATGTGTATTACAACATCAATGTTCAAACCTTATATATATAATCTTTATTTGTCAATTATGCCTTAATAAAGATGGAAAACAAAAACAACAATAACAAAAAACCAAATGCTTATCGTGCATCTACTTTGTGGCAGACACTGAACATAACATGACATTGCAACAGATACTGGATGTAGCAGTGACCAATACAGACACTGTCCTTGCCACCACGGAGCTTACAGTTTAGCAGAAAACACAGATACTATGTAAGTAGGGAAACGTGTAATGACCGAGATCTATACAATGGTAAATACAGTTATGTGCTATGGGAAGGTTAACAAATAGGGAAGTGTAACCTAGTTTTAGGTACCAGGAAAAGCTGAACGTGAGACATGAATGATTTATAGGAGTTAGCAAGGTAAAGGGAAGTAGAAAGAGGAAGAGCATTTAAGATGAAGGAACAACATCTTTGAAGGTCCAGAAATGAGAGACGCAGTGGGGATTTTGAGAATCTGAAGGACATCTCATATGGAAGAGAGAAAAGAAATGTAGGGAGAGCTGAGAGAAGAGGTTGGAGGAGTAAGTGAAGCCAGAGTGTGAAGGGCGTTGTAATCTATGAATATAGTGTAGATTGCTGAGACCCTCCCTCCATCCACTGAGTCAGTCACCATAACCTGTATTCATTTGCCATAGGGAAAGAAGACACAAAAGCGTCAAAAGAACACTCCTAAGTCAACCAAATATCTAAATAGATTATTTAATGTTACAGGCTGCATTGTAACCCCCAAATTCATATATTGAAGTTGTATTGCCCCCGTACCTCTGAATCCGACTGTATTTGGAGTTAGGACTTTTAAAGAGGTAATTAAGGTAAAGTG
This sequence comes from Piliocolobus tephrosceles, assembly GCF_002776525.5. Lineage (NCBI taxonomy): Eukaryota > Metazoa > Chordata > Mammalia > Primates > Cercopithecidae > Piliocolobus > Piliocolobus tephrosceles. The sequence continues at coordinate 157,755,867 of NC_045434.1, forward strand.
AAGTCATTGGATGCATTCCTATCTAATACGACTGATTTCTTTTTAAGAAGAGGAGATTAGGGCACAGACAACACCCAGACTGGGGGGAGACCATGTGAGGACACAGTGAGAAAGTGGCCATTTGCAAGCCAAAAAGTCAGGTCCCAGGAGCAACCAGCCCCATCAGTACCTTGATCTTGGACTTCTGGCTTTTAGAATTCTGAGAAAATAGATCTCTGTTGCTTAGGCCACCTGATTTGTGGTATTTTGTTACAGCAGCCCTAGCAAACTAGTACATTTAAAATCTAAACAGAAACAATAGTCTTAAAAACCAAAGACCTTTTGATTTGTAAGACCTGGAATCCTTGAAAGAGAAAATATTTTCCACATGCTCAAACCTGGCTTTGAAAATCCAAAGACAAGTACTGTAAAAGTTAGTACATAAATTTAATATGGCAAATAAAGAAGTTGAAAAGAACCTATAATGATCTTTAAAGAAGGATAACAGTTGGCAGGGCACATTGGCTCATGCCTGTGATCTTAGCACTTTGGGAGGCCGATGCTGTCTTTAAGATGAAACAAAAGTGTCGGGGGTAATAGAGTGAAAGAGAGCTTCACCCAGTATGTGATTGGGAAGAATCAAGGAGACAAGTCTCTATGAAGCATAGTGCTAGACCTTAGAGCAGGAAATGTCCAAGTGAAGCAACTCTCCAGATGGGTCTGAGGACACTTATGTTAACATCTTAAGCACACAACGAAGCAGGAAGACAGCCCTGTACTTATGAAAGGGGTGTGACTCTGGCTTAGAGAGGCCTATAGACTCAAAGAAGCCTCATGATTAGGTAAGGAGGACTTGTGAGCTGGAGGCTGTGGTGGGACACAGGTAATCTTAACAGAGGCTGGTGGACCTGTATAGAGGCCAAAGACCAAAAAATGATGGGAAGAGGTGTAGTTCATCAGATACCAGCAGGAGACAGAGGATGACTCTGGGCCAGATGTCTCACTACATCCAAACAATCAGAGAAATAGAAGGCTTCCCCAACAGTTAGAAAGGGAATTTGACTGAGGAATCAATAATTTAACTTACAATCACAAATTACATTTAGTTATGAAAAATAAAGGTGATTTGTGGCCTGTGACATTCATATTTAGCATTCTTGCAGATAAGCACAGCTCTAGTACCATAAAGAGAGGGGGCACTGGCCGGGCGCGGTGGCTCAAGCCTGTAATCTCAGCACTTTGGGAGGCCGAGACGGGCGGATCACGAGGTCAGGAGATCGAGACCATCCTGGCTAACATGGTGAAACCCCGTCTCTACTAAAAAAAAAATACAAAAAACTAGCTGGGTAAGGTGGCGGGCGCCTGTAGTCCCAGCTACTCGGGAGGCTGAGGCAGGAGAATGGCATAAACCCGGGAGGCGGAGCTTGCAGTGAGCTGAGATCCGGCCACTGCACTCCAGCCTGGGTGACAGAGCGAGACTCCGTCTCAAAAAAAAAAAAAAAAAAAAGAGAGAGAGGGGGCACTGATCATGAGAAATAAAAGTTTATTTTAGAATCAAGCAGACTCAAAAGACAACTACCACTTGACACTCTGAGAGTGACTTCATGGGAATGTCTCCAACTCTACACAGTTCTTTCATAAAGCCTGTTAGTTAAATGACTCAGCAATAGCTCTTTTATTTATTTATTTTTGAGTCAGGGGTCACCCAGGCTGGAGTACAGTGGTGCAATCTTTGTTCACTGCAGGCTCTACCTTCCAGGCTCAAGCAATCCTCCTGTCTCAGCCTCCCAAGTAGCTGGGACTACAGGCATGCACCATTGCCCCTGGCTTGCTTCTTTTCCTTCCTTCCTTCCTTCCTTCCTTCCTTCCTTCCTTCCTTCCTTCCTTCCTTCCTTCCTTCTTTCTTTCTTTTTCTTTCTGCTCTTTCTTTATTCCTCCTTCCTTTTTCTTTTCTTTTCTCCTTCCTTCCTTTCTCCTTCCTTCCTTCCTTCCTTCCTTCCTTCCTTCCTTCCTTCCTTCCTTCTCTCCCTCCCTCCCTCGCTCCCTCCCTCCTTCCTTCCTTCCGTCCTTCGAGATGGAATTTCTCTGTATCACCCAGACTTGTCTCAAACTCCTGGACTCAAGCGATCCACCCACTTTGGCCTCCCAAAGCGCTAGGATTGCAGACATGAGTCACCACACCTGGCCAGCAATAGATCTTTCACATGAATCAAAAACACAGTGGACTCTGATTTGGTTGGCTTAGACCATTACATATTGCAAATATCTTATGTTTGATAGGACCAATACCAAGAATATTGATGCAACAGTATAGAAAGCTATTGGTATCCCTGAATTCACATTTCAAGTTTTTTCCACTTGGATATCTGATTGTAAAACACTATAGGAATTTTTTCTGTGAGTTTATCTTCGATTGATTACTAAAATAGGATATCATAGAAATATAGAGTTACACCAGGGAGTCTAAGAAAAAGAAATCTCCTCAAAGCACTGGAAAATTCCAGAGTAATACAAACTCTGAACTAAAAAGGGTTGGGTAGTTTAGACACTGTGATGAGCTGTTAAGTTTGGAAGAGGTCAAATTTTGCAAAACAAGTTCAGTAAGTTGCTGATTTGCAGCAAATACTAGAAATGAACTCCATATTAATTGCTTTCCAGTGATTTCTCAAAAGTCTCACGTTATTTTGGAGACATAACTGGCTTAATTTTGTTTTATTATGAATGTTTAAATTCTGTCGTTTTCTTTAGTACCAAAGGTATGTTCAAACTTTCAAGTGAAATTTTGTGAAGTCCAGAAAAAGACACCTATTTTTTTGGCTAGATATAGCCCTGCATTAAAGTACAAGGCTCATATCTATGTCCTGGGGTCTCTTACATGACCAACAACTTATAGAACTCTATATGGTGACTCTGTTTTGTGAATTTTATTGACATTTTTTGTAGTTTGGTGTACTAATAAAATGAAGACCCTAGACATTGATTCCTAATGGTGTGAATCACTTTCTTTCTAAGCGGCCTGTGACAGATAGTCCCCAGTGATGCCCAGTTCCTGATATTTATGCCCTTGTGCAGTCCCCTCTTGCACTGAATAGGTCTGACTTTGTAATCAATAGAATATTCCAGAAATAATGGACCTCTAAGGATAGGCCATAAAAGATATTGCAGCCTCTTTCTTGGCCTCCTGGATCATTTGCTCTGAGGGAAGCAAGTTGCTACATCATGAGGCTTCTCAAGTAGCCTTAAGAAGAGCACCTACCAACAACCCTGTGAGTGAGCCATCTACAGACAGACTCTCCAGTCCTAGCAAAGTCTCGAGATGTCTTAGTCCTGGCCAACATCTTGACTACAACCTTATGAGAGACCCAAGACAGAACCACTGATTTAAATTGCTCTCAAAGTCTTGACCCACATAAACTGCATGAAATAATACATATCTTTTTATTTATTCTACTTATTTATTTATTTTTGGAGAAGGAGTACCACTCTTGTTGCCCAGGCTGGAGTGCAGTGGCGTAATCTCAGCTGACTGCAACCTCCGCCTCCCGGTTTCAAGCCATTTTCCTGCCTCAGCCTCCCAAGTAGCTGGGATTATAGGCATGCGCCACCACGCCCAGCTAATTTTGTATTTTTAGTAGAGACATGGTTTCTCCATGTTGGTTAGGTTGATCTCGAACTTCCGACCTCAGGTGATCTGGCCGCCTCAGCCTCCCAAAGTGCTGGGATTCCAGGCATGAACCACTGTGCCCAGTCGATATCTTTAATTTTTTGAAGATGCAAAGATTTGCAGTCATTTATTATACAGTAATAGATATATAATTTAAAATCTTTGGGCTACCTCCTCTTTTACCTTTAGTAAATATCTGAGATATATACAACATATACAAGCTTTGTGTTAGTGGTAATGTGAGGGCAACTGAGTTAGATCCAGTGTGGGGTGATGTGGGCTGGTGAGAGAGAATAATAAAGCCTGCAATAGAGAATAAGAAAGCCTGTAATAGGGAATGTCAGTAGTTAACAGTGGAAAAGAAGGCTGTGGCACCTATTGACAGGGCAGTCATGAACCCCTTGAAAAAATACAGGCTACAGAGAACTCCCTCTACTATATAGAAGGGAGACTTCAGCATCTCTTTTTTTGAAACATTTTCTCCACTTTTATTTTATTTTATTTATTTTTTTCTTCTCAAGATTTACTAAATAGTCTGGTATATAGTTGATGTTCAATGGTTGTTTTTAAAAATTTTATTTTTATTTTAAAGGAATATAAATCATTCTATTACAAAGATATATGCATGCATATGTTCATTGCAGCACTACTCACAATAGCAAATACATAGAATCAACCCGAATGCCCACGAGTGATAGACTGGATTAAGAAAATGTGGCACATATATATACCATGGAATACTATGCAGACTTCAGCATTTTTTTAAAAAGATTTTTAAGAGTACTGAATTTATTCTTTTTTTTTATAAAAGAGAGTATATCAGTTATCTATTGCTATGGAAGAAACAACTCCAAAGCTCAGTAACTTAAAACAAAAATAATTTATTCTGTCTCATAAGTCTGTGATTGGCTAGAATATTCTACTTGTTATGCTTGGGCTCTCTCATGCAGATATAGATAACTCAGCAAGGGTGAGTTGGTCTCACTTAAATGTCCAGGGTCTCATCTAGGATGGTTGGAATGGCGGGGGTGGCTGGGACTGTATCTTCATGTTGTCTTTCATCTGGGACTTCTTTACAGCATGGTTGTTTCAGCATTTCAAGAGGGTGAGCACGGAAGTCTCATTATATTGCTTCTGTTGAGTTCTGTTGGTCAGTATCAGGCCACAAGCCCAGCCAAGATACAAGGGGTGAGAGATAGACTCCACTTCTTGATGAGAAGATCTGCAAAGAATTTCTGGCCAATTTTAGTCTAGCACAGTGATAATGATCACTTTTTATAATTCAAGCAATACAGAGGAGCAAAAGAGGAAGGCTATAAATCACCCCAAATTTCATCATCCAAAAATAAGTAATTCTAACATTTGATGAATGTCATTATTTAAGATATATTCATATGCATACATGTAAGGAGATGGATGGATGGAATGATAGATGGACAAATGGTTAGGCAGCCAGAAAGTAATAACCTTTAAGAGGAGAGAGTCATTTATTTCCTTACCTACATGTTACAGTTTTAGCCAAGATGGATTGACTACTTGCTAAGAAAGATGCGTAAATGAGCTCTCTTATAATTCTTCTTACCTTTCTTTCCCATCTGTAGATTTATTTTAACCTAGTCATAGTTTACGAATTTATTTTTTGTTTTGTAGTCATAATCCTTCTGGTTGTTTAAACATAATTCTTTATTTAAATTATTACGATGATCATAGGTGCCTCCTTTATTGTGGCTCCTGCATTTTGGTGGATTTTCGAGTAATGTGCTGTATCCCTTACATACTTTTGAGCTTTAGAACATGGAAGTACTTCTATGTTGCTCTTATCCTTGAATCATCATTTGGCTGGATATAATATTTTTTCTTTCCCACAGAACATTAGAGACATCATCCCATTGTCTTCTAGCATTCAATGCTGCTAGCAATATAGGATGATTTTTTTTTTTTTTTCTCATTTGTAGACCCTCCACACTTGGGCAGGGTGGAGACTTAGGGGATGTCCAAATTCACAGGGAATTCTAGAATTTTTATGATTTCACCAGGAAATGTTTTTATATAACTTGGTCTGTAGCAGTTTTTTTTAGGGATTCCAAAGAATTAAATTTAATTTTTTTCTTTATTTCAGGGAACATGTATTGCATTATATCCCTGACCGTTTTTAATGTCTTATTTGATAGGTTCTATTATTATCTCAATTATTATCATGTCAGATCTTCATTATCTTTCACATCTATCATTTTCTTCTAGTTATCTTAATCTCTTTGCCTTGTTCTTTTACATTCATGTTGATGATTTAAAGTGTTTTAATTTTTTTTTTTTTTTTTTTTTGAGAAGGAGTCTTGTTCTGTCACCCAGGCTGGAGTGCAGTGGCGTGATCTTGGCTCACTGCAAGCTCTGCCTACTGGGTTCACACCATTCTCCTGCCTCAGCCTCCCAAGTAGCTGGAACTACAGGCACCCGCCACCTCGCCGGGCTATATATATATATATTTTTTTGTATTTTTTTTTTCAGTAGACACGGGGTTTCACCATGTTGGCCAGGAAGGTCTCGATCTTTTGACCTCGTGATCCACCCGCCTCGGCCTTCCAAAGTGCTGGGATTACAGGTGCGAGCCACCGCACCCAGCCGAAGTGTTTTAATATTATATTAATTTTCTTTTTACTCTTTCTCTTGTTGGGTTTCTAATGGTATGATTTGGTTTCTTAATCTGTCTACTTAGCTTTGCATTTTCTTCATTTTTTATTGTGTATCGTATTGTCACTGAACTCTTCTTTTATTAAACTCATAGTCTGATTAAATCCTTTGCTGACATAAAGCACCATGGGACGTTTATTCACATTGTTTGTGTTATATTTTCTTAAGAATGCTCCATATATGTTTTTCTCATTTGCATGATGTAGACTTTTGTTCTTTCTTTTTCTTTCTTCTTTCTTTTTTTTTGTGATGTCATATATTTACATACTTACCATGCTCTTTCTCTCTTTCTTTCCATTTGTGCTTTCTCACTCTTCCCATCTTCTCTGGTGCCAGTTTCTTTCATTTCCCTGAGCTATAGTATGAGGACTATGTTTTGCATTCCATCTACTTTGTTGAGGCCTTAAAGGCTCAGGAATCTGGGAATACTAGATTTTGGTAGGGATTGATTATAGCCCTTCCGTGGGACCTAAGCTCTTTTTTGTTCTGGGATCCCATTAATTCTTCTATACTAGGGTCTCCTTCACCCTGTTAGAGATGTAACCCATTCCAGTGTCCTTTTGAACAATTCTGCAAAAACAGCACAATCCCTGACAAATAAAATCCTGGTGGCCTTGCCCAACCCATTAATGTCCTAAAGTCATGTCAAAATAGTGAAAATAGAATAACATAAACCCCCTGTTTGGGAAGGAAAATATGAAATTAGACATAGAAGGTCTCTCTTCAAGAGTGATAATAGCCTGATATTTTTTTCGTACTTGTAGAATCAATAATCTACAATGAAACATTCTCTTTAAGGATCAAATCAGCTTTGAGAGAGAATTCTGTAGCGAATTACTTACATAAAATGCCTTTGTTTATAAAGGTACTGTGCTATAAATTGCCCTTTCTGTGCTGATAAGAAAGCTGAAGACTCTGGAATGTTTAATATCCAGGTTGCGAAACAAAATAACTCACATGGTGACTGGTCAGGTTGAGGCAAAGCTCTACAGTAACATGAAAATTAACTGTGTATGGTTTTTAATCACAAGTAACAGAGATTTTCCATTGATTTTCTTGATTCTTAATGTATAATGATAAGGATTTTTTGTTGTCAAGTTATTTTTCTAGAGCTCTCGTTACTCATCTGATACATAATCCCTTAACCTCAATGTTTGAATAGACTTCAAGATTTTGAGAAATCTTTTATATAATTGCACAAAGTCATAAAGTATGGCTGGTGAAAAAGGTAATGATGGTTCACAAAATGTACATATTATTAATTATTTCAGATGTAAATAAATTTGCAATGAATTCATTATGCTTTGTTTACCTCTCTCTTTTGTCATAGCTTTCCAGGTCTTGTTTGCAAACACTAAAAATATCTCAGAATATTTTCTTGTGTTGAAACATTAATTTACTCAGCTGATTCTCTTGGAGTAGTGGTTTATAACAAGCTAGTTAAAAGTGTTTTTGACAGTTTCTAAACCTAACCCCAACATGAATCCAAGATGGATCAAATCAGAAAGAATGTTTGAAGAGAGAAAAAATGTCACATAAAAGATAGCTTTGATTCTTCTATAATTAAATAGTGCTATGGATTGAATTAAACACACACTATCCTAGGCTGAAGTTGAGCTGCTTTCTTGTGCTTCAACATCAGCCAGAACCCACTATCTGAGAAAAAGAAATGAATAAATGATGTTGTAAAGAAATAGTTAATTCTGTGTTAGCAAATGGGCTTGCCTATGCTTGAGATAAATTGAGCCATGTGAGGTTTGTACTTCTGTCACAAAATGTGTGTATGTATTCTAGTAGAAGTGAATTTTTAATCAGATTAAACTGTCTGAACAGGTAGTCAGTGTGTGAATTCCCCGCCCCCACCTTTTCTTATGGTAATGAAGATTTGGTGTCAGTGACTCTTGGCTTGTGTTCCTGCTAGGCGGTTATTAGTAGTGCGACCGTGGACAAGTTATTTAACCTCTTTTGAGCGTTGGTGTCCTCAGTTGTAAATGTGTGGTAGTGAGAAATAAAAGAGTTAATATGTATAATAAAAATGCTAGGCAGTTAGCAATATATATGATTGCTATACTACTGCTGAGTTTCTAGCATATTTTGAAAACATAGGTAATGGTTAGAAGTTGGCAAGGCTCAGGAGTCTGTACATATAAATAAGACATGGATCCTGCCTCAATGAGCTTACCATCTGAAAGGTGAGAGAGCAATGGTGACTAGCAACTAAGAGAACACATGACAGTCTCCTGTAAAAATGGCAAACTTGTTTACCCGTCAGTGGCTTTTACCCATGGCCAAAGGATCTGCTTGAAATAATAACTATTCTCTCTTCCATGAATAATTTACATAATGATAAAAGACTACTAGATGTGACAAAATGGTCAGAGAAGAAGGTGAACACAAAGAGCACATATTGAGGACATAGCAGAGTGGTGGCAAAAGCTATGATAGTTGACATTAAGTGGATGAACATTGACTTTGTTCTTTGCAGAGTGCATTTGTGAGACTTTGGGCAAATGACATTCTCTTTGGAATTCAACTTCTAAAATAACGGTAATGGGGGTTGGGGGGAGGTAGGGATGGTTAATGGGTACAAAAAATAGTTAGAAAGAATAAGACCTAGTATTTGGTAGCCAAACAGGGTGACTATATTCATAATAATTCAATTGTACGTTTTTAAACAACTAAAATCGTGTAATTGGATTGTTGGTAACACAAAGGATAAACACTTAAGGGGATGGATATTCCATTTTCCACGATGTGATTATTATGCATTGCATGCCTGTTATCAAAAGATCTCATGTGCCCCACAAATATATACATCTATTATGTACCCAAAAAATTCAAAATTAAAAATTTAGAAAAATAATAAAAATTAAAAAATAAAGTAATGATAACAAAAAACTTTTACTGAGTGCTTCCTATGTGCCAAGCATCAGGAGAACCCTCAAGCTGCCTTATTAGATAGGTGCTATTATTTTTTCCCTATTTTACGTCTGAGAAAATGGAGGCTCAGGGAGGTTAAGTAACTTGCCTAAAATCACGCAACCAGCAAATACTTCTGCTGTTATTTTCATGGAGACAGCATGACTCCCAAATCTGCGTTCCTAATCCAAAAAACATAAATTTGAAGATTTCTTTCCCTTTAAACTTCACATTCTGAATGCAGTGAAAATACAACTGACTCAATGATTTTAATAACAAAAATAGTTTTGGAAATTTTGTTGACCTAAACAAAAATGAGTCTAAACAGTGGAATGTTTAAACCAGAATCTCTTCTCCTGGTTCTGTCCCCTCTGAACTTGGAACCATACTGCTGTCAGGATGGGATCTCAGCATGGGTAACTTTGCCTTCAGGCACTTTAAACAATGATTTCTGGTAATTATGTTCATTTGGATTCTCTAAGGCACTAAATTCCTCCCATAGGAAAAATTTACTTTCTTCTTAAGGTTGTTGAATTACTCACTAGTTCCCTGGCACAAAAATTTACTGAATGATACGCGGGTGACTTTCACGGTCACGTCTTGTTGTTATTTAGACTACCATTAATGGAATGTTTCTTCCTAGAGAGTATTTTAAACATATCCTTATAAAAGTCCCATTGAGTAGATATTATTAATATTGTCTCTATTTTCAACTGAGCCCCAGGGAGGCTGATTAACAAAGACGACTGAGGTCACAGCTGCTCCCTAAGGAAATTTACGTCTCTGGAAAATGGTTAAGAGTTGCTTCTAGACTTTCAGTCATGCCAACTGCTTTATCTAACCACCTTCCGCTATGACCACCTCCCCACTGTTGTCTGTATTGAAGGACATATGAAGTACAGGTATATTGAAGGACATATGAAGTACAGGTCCTATTTGATAGCTTTTCCAGAAATGTGAAGGAAGTAGATAGGTGATGTAAACTCTCACGTAGACCTGCATGCACAAACAAGAACAAAAGAGCCATTAAGTGAGGGAGTGGGGAAATAGAGTTAAGAATTTAATGAGAAGAAATATAGTTCAAACTATTTGACCCCTTATAGACCAAATAGGCAGTTGATTAAAATAATATTAATTTCAACCAATGGATCTGGACTTTTTGTAGACTGTTGAAGTCTCATGAAAACATAAAATGAGTTTGTTGCACTTTTAAAAGTCTCTATCAGACTTCCTTCAGGCTCTAGGCTCATGATAATGATTGGAATAAAACTGGTTTTGAGTGGAGCTCTTGCTAAACAAATGAATGGTGGGAGCTGGAAAGTTACTGAAGGACAGCCAGCTTTTTCTGTAAAACCACACAGCAATACACAAAGCCACAATGGTAAAAATTGCATACATCTGAGAAGAAGGTATAAACTAGCATGTTACGGGGAAATGAAGGGGGCTTGGGAGAGAGAGGAGGGTCGGAGATTAAAAGAACTCCAGGGATGGAGGCAGAACCCTAAAAGAAACCAAAGAAAAAATAAAAGTAAATGCTAAACAGCTCTCCTTACAAATGACTTTCATATGCATGGTAAGAAGTGAACTAAAAGAAAACAAAACCAAGAGATATAATAGACACATTATGTAACAAGGATTACTAAGGAGGGGCTAAAACCAGAAACAGACTTGGAATAATTTGGATATGGAAAGTTTATGCAAGAAATAGACACAACAGGCTAGGGGGAATTATGCCAACATGGGTCAAGGCGGATATTGTGTCTGAAGGGAGAAAGAATGTCACATAATAAATAAGTTGGCAGTGGGACAAAATATGTCTGGATGGAAATAAAAGATAAAAGGAACCTAAGACTAATAGGAAATTATTATAGACCACCTGGGTCAGATAAAAAGGCAGCTCAGAGTGTTTATGCAGATAAAGATGCCCAAGAAAAATATTGTATGGTCTGGGATAGTAACATTAATATCATATTACAGCAAAGTGATATATTGGTTACATTTCTGGAGAAGACAATGGAATCGATTACAGTCCAGTTTTACAAATCTTCTGGAGGTCAGAAACCTAGAAAATGGCTAACAGAGAAGGTTCCAGAACAGTTCAGGGCAGGCTGTCACCAGACACACATCCATCCCTTCCTTTGTAACATTCAGTGGTGTCAGAGAAGACTTGATGATCTCACTCTTCCTATCACACCACCACCCTGGTTACCTGCTGCAATTTGACGGTCTCTATTGACCCCGCCCTCATCATCTCAAAGACTTCTTCCTACTCCAGCCCCTCTCGCTCCTACTCCCTTCTTCAAGTCCAGCTCTTAAATTCATGCAGCACAGTGCCCTCATAAAAACTAATTGGCCTGTCCCAGCAGCTTCTGGCCATTTGCCTGGTTACAGGGCTTTGGCCTGGAGGTTGTAGCCAGACAGCCTTGGAAAATGGGAACCAAAAAGAGACAAAAGTTGAGATTTTGGCCCACTTACCCCTGGACCCTTGAACTGCAGTAACGATGACAACAACATCAAGCAAACTGTATTGTTTTTGTGTGCAGTGACAACCTCACTGGCTGCCAGACAAGGTGACCAGAATTTTGAAAATTTTAACAGCAGGGCTGCTAGAGGTATACCTTGGAGATACTTCCAGTTCAGTTTCAGAACACTGCAGGAAAGTGAATATTGCAATAAAGTGAGTCACAAGAATTTTTGGTTTCCTAGTGTATATAAAAGTTACGTTTACATAATACTGTAGTATATTAACTGTGAAAAATAATGTCTATAAAACAATATATATCCCTTAATTTTAAAATACTTTATTGCTAAAAAATGCTAATGACCATCTGAACCTTCAGTCAGTTGTAATCTTTTTTGGTAGAGGGTCTTGCCTTGATGTTGATGGCTGCTGAATGATCAGGGTGATGGTGGCTAAAGGATGGGATAACTGTGGCAATTAATACGTTGTTAATAAAAATTTTTAATAAAAATAATACAGCAATTCAGTTTGCCAGATCAAATGACTTTCCTTTTCATGAAATATTTATCTGTAGCATGTGGTGCTGTTTGATAGCATTCTACCCTCAGTGCAACTTCTTTCAAAACTGGAGTCAGTTCTCTTAAACCCTAATGCTGCTTTATCACCTAAGTTTATGTAATATTCTAAAACCCTTGTTGCCATTGTACGAATGTTTCAGTGTTTACAGCATCTTCACCAGGAGTAGATTCCATCTCAAGAAACCACTTGCTTTGCTCATCCGTAGGGAGCAACTCCTCATCTCTTTACAGTTTTTTTTTTTTATTTTTTAATTTAGATAGAGTCTCACTCTGTTACCCAGGCTGGAGTGCAGTGGTGCGATCTTAGCTCACAGCAACCTTGCCTCCCAGGTTCAAGGGATTCTCCTGCCTCAGCTTCCCGAGTAGCTGGGATTACAGGTGCCTGCCACCACACCCAGCTAATTTTTTTTTTTTTTTTTTTTTTTTGTATTTTTAGTAGAGACGGGGTTTCACCATGTTGGCCAGGCTGGATCTTGAACTCCTGACCTCGTGATCCGCCCGCCTCAGCCACCCAAAGTGCTGGGATTACAGGTGTAAGTTTTATCGTGAGATTGCAACAGTTTAGCCCCATCTTCAAGCTCTACTTATAATTCTATTTGTTTTGCTACGTTCACCACATCTATAATTACTTGCTCCACTGAAGTCTTGAGCCTCTTGAAGTCATCCGTGAGGGTTGGAATCAGCTTCTTCCAAACTCCTGCTAATGTTCACATTGTGAACTCCTCCCATGAATCCTAAATGTTCTTAATGGCATCAAGAATGGTGAATCTCCATGAAATACTGTGCAGTCATAAAAAGGAACAAGGTCATGCTCTTCACAGGGGCATGGATGGAGCCGGAGGCCACTATCCTTAGCAAACTAACATAGGAACAGAAAACCAAACACTGGGCCGGCCGCAGTGGCTCACGCCTGTAATTTCAGCACTTTGGGAGGCCGAGGCAGACAGATCACGAGGTCAGGAGATCGAGACCATCCTGGCTAACACGGAGAAACTCTGTCTCTACTAAAAATACAAAAAATTAGCCTGGCTTGATGGCGGACGCCTGTAGTCCCAGTAACTCCGGAGGCTGAGGCAGGAGAATGGGGTGAACCCGGGAGGTGGAGCTTGCAGTGAGCCGAGATCGCACCACTTGCACTCCAGCCTAGGTGACAGAGCGAGACTCTGTCTCAAAAAAAAAAAAAAAAAAAAAAAAAAGAAAGAAAAAAGAAAAAGAAAAAGAAAAAAGCAAACACTGCATGTTCTCACTTATAAATACTTATAAATGGGAGCTGAATGATGAGAAGCCCTGGGGGTATAACACACACTGGGGCCCCTTGGGGTTGGGGAGGGAGAGCATCAGGAAGAATAGCTAATGGATGCTGGGCTTAATACCTAGGTGATGGAATAATCTGTGCAGCAAACCACTGTGGCAAATGTTTACCTATGTAACAAATCTGCACATCCTGCTCATTATCCCAAACTTAAAATAAAAGTTGAAGATTAAAAAAAAAAAAAGAAGTGAGTAAGGAGCCCCCATGGGTGGCTAGATCTCTTCCAAACCTGTCAGGGGTAGCTCCTCAGAGATGCGCATGTACATTAGAGAGAAAAAGTATTCTTATCATGTGGAGGTCAGAGTGGAAGCAGGTGTGAGAGGGTCCAGCAGAAGAAAACATGGCTGCCAAAGTGTTTGAGTCCATTGGCAAGTTTGGCCTGGCCTTAGCTGTTGCAGGAGGCGTGGTGAACTCTGCCTTATATAATGTGGATGCTGGGCACAGAGCTGTCATCTTTGACCAGTTCCGTGGAGTACAGGACATTGTGGTAGGGGAAGGGACTCACTTCCTCATCCCGTGGGTACAGAAACCAATTATCTTTGACTGCCGTTCTCGACCACGTAATGTGCCGGTCATCACTGGTAGCAAAGATTTACAGAATGTCAACATCACGCTGCGCATCCTCTTCCGGCCCGTCGCTAGCCAGCTTCCTCGCATCTTCACCAGCACTGGAGAGGACTATGATGAGCGTGTGCTGCCGTCCATCACGACCGAGATCCTCAAGTCAGTGGTGGCTCGCTTTGATGCTGGAGAACTCATCACCCAGAGAGAGCTGGTCTCCAGGCAGGTGAGCTACGATCTTACAGAGCGAGCAGCCACCTTTGGGCTCATCCTGGATGACGTGTCCTTGACACATCTGACCTTCGGGAAGGAGTTCACAGAAGCGGTGGAAGCCAAACAGGTGGCTCAGCAGGAAGCAGAGAGGGCCAGATTTGTGGTGGAAAAGGCTGAGCAGCAAAAAAAGGCAGCCATCATCTCTGCAGAGGGTGACTCCAAGGCGGCTGAGCTGATTGCCAACTCACTGGCCACTGCAGGGGATGGCCTGATCGAGCTGCGCAAGCTGGAAGCCGCAGAGGACATCGCATACCAGCTCTCACGTTCTCGGAACATCACCTACCTGCCGGCGGGGCAGTCTGTGCTCCTCCAGCTGCCCCAGTGAGGGCCCACCCTGCCTGCACCTCCGCAGGCTGACTGGGCCACAGCCCCGATGATTCTTAACACCGCCTTCCTTCTGCCCCCACCCCAGAAATCACTGTGAAATTTCATGATTGGCTTAAAGTGAAGGAAATAAAGGTAAAATCACTTCAGATCTCTAAAAAAAAAAAAAAAAAAAAAAAAAAGTATTCTTAAAACGACACCATATGGTAATTAGCTATTTAAGGGTCATACATATGGACTACATATTATGCATGTACTTAAAATTACAGGATAGAGGCAAAGCATAAGTGCACAAGGGCAAAAGTAATGAAGCAACGCACCCATCAGTCAAAGGGCAGATACTGGCTAGAAATTAGGCAGCTCAGGAAGAGAAGACAAAAAAAGAAACATATAAAAAGACCCAGGCTACGCAAGAATGGGTTGATCCCATTTCGCAGAGGTCAGTTCACAGTTCACTCTTCCCTTTGAGAGTGTAATACTGTGTGTGATACACTTTTGCTGCTTTGCTTTAAAAAAAAAAAAAAAAAAAGAATGGCGAGTGCTTTGGTTTTAATTTACTTTGTCTAAGTCCATCAGAGGAATCACTATGACAGCTACAACCTTAAGAAGTGAATTTCTTAAATAATAAGACTTGCAAGTAAAACATACTTCGTGGTCTATGGGCTGCAGAATGGATGTTGTGTTAGTGGACATAAAAACAACATTAGGCCAGGCATGGTGGCTCACGCCTGTAATCCCAGCACTTTGGAAAACTGAGGCAGGTGGATCACCTGATGTCAGGAGTTTGAGACCAGCCTGGCCAACACAGCGAAATGCTGTCTCTACTAAAAACACAAAAATTAGCCAGGTGTGGTAGCATGCACCTGTAATCCCAACTACTTGGGAGGCTGAGGCAAGAGGATTGCTTGAACCTGGAAGGTGGAGTTTGCAGTGAGCCAAGATTGTACCACTACACTCCTGCCTGGGCGACAGAGTGACTCTGTCTCCAAAAAAAAAAAAAAAACAAAAACAGCATTAATCTTCTTGTATATCTCCATCAGAACTCTTGGCTGACCAGGTGCATTGCCAATGGTCAGTAATATTTTGAAATAAATCTTTTTCTTTTTAACTGTAGGTCTCAACAGTGGGCCTAAAATATTCATTAAACCATACCATAAACAGATGTGCTATCATCTAGGCTTTGATGTTCCATTTCTAGAGCACAGGCAGAGTAGATTTAGCATAATTCTGAAGGGCTCTAGGACTTTCAGAATGGCAAATGAGCATTGACTTCAATTTAAAGTCACCAGCTGCATTAGCCTCTAACAAGAGAGTCAGCCTGTCCTTTGAAGCTGTGAAGCCAGGCATGGACTTTTCCGCTTTAGATGTGAAAATCCTAGATGGCATCTTCTTTCAATAGAAGACTTTTTTGCCTACATTGAAAATCTGTTGTTAGTGTTATAGCTCTTTTTTTTTTTTTTTTTTTTTTTTTTTTTGAGACGGAGTCTCGCTCTGTCCCCTTGGCTGGAGTGCAGTGGCGCGATCTTGCCTCACTGCAAGCTCCGCCTCCCGGGTTCACGCCATTTTCCTGCCTCAGCCTCCTGAGTAGCTGGGACTACAGGCGCCAGCCACCGCGCCCGGCTAATTTTTTGTATTTTTAGTAGAGACGGGGTTTCACCGTGGTCTCGATCTCCTGACCTTGTGATCCGCCCGCCTCGGCCTCCCAAAGTGCTGGGATTACAGGCGTGAGCCACCACGCCCGGCAGTGTTATATATAGCTCTTTTAGAATTTGTCTAGCAGGTTTTCTGGTTTTCATCCAAAAAACCCCCATGGTGGGGGCGGGGCGTGGGGAAGAGGAAAATCTCTTTAGTGTAGCCACCTTCATCAATGACCTTAGCTAGATCTTCAGGATAACTTGTTGCAGTTTTTACAATTGCACTTGCTACTTTACCTTTTCTGTCTTGGAAATAGCTTATTTCCTCTAATCTCATGAACCAACCTCTGCTAGCTTCAAACTTCTTCTGTAGCTTCCGCACCTCTCTCAGCTGTCATGAAGAGAGTTAGGCCCTTGCTCTAGATTAGGCTTTGGCTTAAGGGAATGTTGTGGCTGGTTTGATCTTCTACCCAGACCACTCAAACTTTGTATCAGCAATTATGCTGTTTCTCTTTCTTATCATTCATGTGTTCACTGAAGTAGCACTTTTAATTTCCTTCAAGACCTTTTTCTTTGCATTCACAAGTTGGCTGCTAGGTGCAAGAGGCCTAGCTTTCAGCCTATCTCAGCTTTTGACATGCCTTTCTCACAAAGCTTAATCATTTATAGCTTTTGATTTAAAATGAGAGATGAGGCTGGGCACAGTAGTTCATGCCTGTAATCCCAGCACTGTAGGAGTCTGAAGCAGGTGGATCACTTGAGGTCAGGAGTTTGAGATCAGCCTGGCCAACATGGTAAAATCATCTCTACTAAAAATACAAAAATTAGCTGGGCATGGTGGCGAGTGCCAGTTACTCAGGAGGCTGAGGCAGGATAATCACTTGAACTGGGGAGGTGGAGGTTGCAGTGAGCCAAGGTTGTGCCGCTGCACTCCAGCTTGGGTGACAGAGTGAGACTCTGTCTCAATAAATAAACAATAAAAAATAAAATGAGGGCTGTGTGGCTCTTTCACTTGAATGCTTAGAGGCCATTGTAGGTTATTAACTGGCCTAATTTCAATACTGTTGTGTCTTAGGTAATAGGGAGGCCTGAGGAAAGGAAGAAAGGGAGGAAGTCGATCAGTGGATCAGTCAGAACCCACCCAGCATTGACTAGTTAAGTTCACCATCTTATACAGGTGTGGTCTATGCTGCCCATTACAATGGAAACACCAGAGATCATTGATCACAGATCATTTTAACAGATATAATAATAATGAACAAGTATGAAATATTATAAGAATTGCCAAAATATGACAGAGACATGAATTGAGCACGTTGTTGGAAAAATGGTGCCAATAGACCTGCTCAATGCAGCATTGCCACAGACCTTTAACTTATAAAGAAATGCAGTATCTGTGAAGTGCAATACAATGAAGCGCAAGAAAGCAGAGCACAATTAATATGGTGTGCCTGTGGGTTCTAACTTCATTTCACCTTCTCATCTGGGTTCAGAGCCCTCTTCTTTCACTACACGTATCATTGTTGTGTTACAGATGAATAGGGCTGCATCCCACTCTGGATTTCAACTCCCCAAGGATCGGGATTGAGTTGCTTATAGCCCTCTTGCCAGAGATTAGCATGCTGTCTAGTAATTATGGATGTTCAGTTATGACATAGAGTGAATAGAATAATTAAGGAGTAACTGGAAGGAATCAAGTTTTAAATATAAGATGTCTGTTATGTTGGCAATAAGGGAGATCATTTGCCAAAAAGGCTGGTGGAGTGGGAGTGGATGGGAAGGGGTGGTACCTATCTGGTATCCTTCAATTCAATCTGGAATTCCTTCCTCTGCTTACATGAAGACCAGTTCCAGGCATGCTGTTCTGATCCAAAAGTTAAAAGTACATTGTATGAAGATTTGAAAGATAAATGACTCCAACATGGATGCCCCTTGTCTATTTTTCTTGTCATTTCTATGAGAATGTCAAGTTACCTGGGAATCAACTCCTCTGGGCCCCCTATAACACCTAATGATTTTGAATAGCATCCTGTAGAATATTTATGTCTTGGAAAAATAGAGCGAACCAGCCTGGGCAACATGGCAAAACTCCGTCTCTACAAAAAATACAAAAATTAGCTGGGCATGGTGGTGCACACCTGCAGTCCCAGCCACTCAGGAGGCTGAGGTGAGAGGATCGCTTGAGCCCAGTTTGAGGTTGCAGTGAGCCATGATCATACCACTGCATTCCAGTCTGGACAACAGAGCCAGATGCTTTCCCAAAATAAGAATAATATGTAAAATAGAATAAATGTATTGCAATGATCTCAACCTCATTAATAACATGTTCTAACCTAGTAGTTCCCAAACAGCTATATTAGAATCATCTAGGGAATTTAAAAAGGAAAAAAAAAACAGATTCCCGGTTCCAACCCTGGCCTTATGAAGTCAAATTTTCTCTATAGTAGCAAGGAATCTACATTTTAAATCATTAGGTGTTTCTAAAGAATACTTTGATTTAGAAACTACTTCTTTGATCAAAGTAATTTCTTAAACAAATACAGGACCACTTATTTGGTTTGTGAATGTCCCCAGTGAACTTCTGCATTATTTTTAAAGACAATAAAAGTCACAGATGACAGGTAGAGTTAGTAACTAATTAGTAACAACAGTTATTTTAAATGATAATTTTTTCTCTTATGTGAGCAATTACCAAATAAAATTCATTACTTTTTTTTTTTTTTTTTTTTTTGAGACGGAGTCTCGCTCTGTCGCCCAGGCTGGAGTGCAGTGGCCGGATCTCAGCTCACTGCAAGCTCCACCTCCTGGGTTTACACCATTCTCCTGCCTCAGCCTCCTGAGTAGCTGGGACTACAGGCGCCCGCCACCTCGCCCAGCTAGTTTTTTGTATATTTTTTAGTAGAGACGGGGTTTCACCGGGTTAGCCAGGATGGTCTCGATCTCCTGACCTTGTGATCCGCCCATCTCGGCCTCCCAAAGTGCTGGGATTACAGGCTTGAGCCACCGCGCCCGGCCAAAATTCATTACTATTTAGCTGTGTCTCCATTTATCCTGTATAATAATAATGATCTATTAGTCTGTCTTTCAATAGTGCTTATTACTGGGTAGGATATATATAGGTCAATGTGTCGAACAAATTACCCTCAGAAGCAATTGTCAATTCTTTATGTTCTTGCTTAAGGAATTGTTGGATGTGACTGGAGGGCGATTGAGGGAAGTGAAATAGAGGTTACAAAAGAGCTTCTTCAAGATTCCAGGAAATTCAGAAAGCAGGAGAGTACAGACTGTTTTGAAGTTGATTCTAACAAACCATTTACCTGCAGTTGAAAGGTTTTGCTGTATTTTCGTGAGTAAATAACTGTGATTTGGAAAGGGAGACAGTAAAAGAGATTTTAAAATCTCCACCTTCAACGAGTTTTCTATTTCTTCTGGGAGATAAGTTATGCAGTCATAATTTAAGGTAAAACACAGTGTGCTATAGCAGAAGTAAAACCAAAAGTGTTCTAAAAAGTTGAAATTAGCTTAGAACTATGCTAAAAAGACCAATGACGTGCTATCAGAGAGTAAAACACATTATGAAATTATAATAAATCAGTGTTTGTGGTATCGGTATGAAAATTAGATGGATAGAACAGGAAGAATCCATAAAGATCCAATTCTATACAATCATTTAAGAATAAAAGAGATAAATCAGTGGTGAAAGAACAGTTTATTCAACAAATAGTTATTAAAACATTACAAAGAAGATTTAGATAAAAATGAATTAGATTTTTCTGTCATATAATCACTAAGATCTAATTATTAAAAGTGATAATACTCAATGTTAGCAAGATTATAGTGAGATAAATCCTCTTGTATACAGCTACTGGAGATACAAATTAAACTAACCTCTCTGGAAAGCATTTTGTAATATGAATTAATATATTTTAAAATATTCACAATCTTTTGATTCAATAGTTCCACTTATATGCATACACATATGTATATATATACCTACACATATGTATGCATAGCTATGTACATGTATGTGTACATATACACACATATCCCTAAGATTGTGAAATTTCAGTTAAATTTATTTATAAAATGGTCACTACAGTATTATTTATGATGATAATAAAATTAGAAAATTAGTAGTTGATTAGGACAATTATTAAGTAAATTGTATTAGTTCAACACAATGGAATAGAATATGTCTGTTAAAATTTATCTGTTGACAGTGATTTTATTGATATGTTTGATTAAAAAGGTAGGATACTATCACCTCAATATTCAAAACACATAGCAAACCAACCAGCTGGAAATATATATTCCAAAATGTTCATCTTGCTGTTTTGGAATTATGGGATTATGGGTGTGCCCCTCCTCATTCCAAATTTTCTGCAGTCTACATTTTAGAGTAGTTTCTTGACATTCACAGGCAACATATCTGAAACAGTTGTTAATCCTCAATATGTGAATACTTTCACTTTCTCAGACTTTAGTTCTCTTTATTGCCATCATCAGCACTATCATTTGGCTTTCTTCTCACACAGAATATTTTTGTTACATCCTTAAAGCTACTATATACTTGGCAATGAGAAGAGAATAACAGAGCCACATTGAGCTTGGATTCTGGTCTCGCGGTTGGCTAGCAGTAATAGCAGTAGAGAGCAAATGCTTCCCTTTCTGAAAGTCCCCTTCCAAGGCACTCAATTAATCACAATAATAATAAAAAGAATTATTTGATATGGACAATTGACATCTCTGATTCTAATATAAAGAATGAATATATGTGTCTTAGGAAAATGTTGCTATTTTTCTTGATCAAAGTTAAGGGAATGTTGGCCAAGCAATCCCTAAAAGCCAGATTGTATACTCTAAGCCCCTCCTATAGAGAAATGTGGAAGCCACTGCTCTGTGAGCCTCACTCATACCAACTGCCATGTCATAGAACTTGGGGTTTTTTCTTGAGTAATTAAACTGAGGAACAATAAGTTTATTATGCCAAAGTATATGTTAAAATTCAAGGTTAAGGGAGAGCAATGGAAAGAGAGAAAAAGGAAATTAATTTGATGTGGGGTGGTACAAGTACGATTTTCAATAAGTATTCACAGGTGCAAATGTAATTTTCTTTATTTCTCTACAACTAAAAGTAGCTATATCCTCAGTCTTCCCCAGCCCCAGTCCCACAAATTCTTAATCTGATAACAAAACTTTCAAAATTATTAACTGAAGGTGGATTAATAATACAAAGACTTTATCATGGCAGTATTCTTTCTTCCTGTGGTAAATCTAAAATGTTAATTTTGTTTGATCCAAGTTGTTTCTGATTTTTTTTAAAGTGGCATATGACTTAGGTGAAAGGGGAGCGAGTACAGTATAACTGAGCATATGATATGTGGGTCAGTGTAAGAGGTAGTGTTTGATTTTAGTGGTAAGAAGGAGATAAGACTAGAAAGGTAGGTTGGAGTTAATCAGGATCCGAGTCCAAAAAAAAAAAAAAAAATCAGAAATATCTCTAGATATTTTAAACAGAAGGAATTTAATACAAGGAGTTGGTTACATGGGTAATGGAATGAGAGAGAGAAAGAGAGAGAGAGAGAGAGAGATTTAGAATAAAATGGGGGTGGAGTGGTTAGTAAACAACAGTTTAGTAACTCATGAAGCAACTACAATTCTTAGGTCTGGGAGACAAAAGGATGAACATGCTGTTACCAGAGTCCAGATGTGCAGAGAAGGGCTGTTTGGCTATGCTAGAACTCATGGCTGATGCTGCTACTATGGAGATAATGTGGGTTGCAGAAGGATACAGTCACTTGCAGAGGAGGTCTAGAAGCAGATAGGGAGGAGGAAGAATGGATTCTTCATCTTTTTATTTTCTATATCCTGCCAGTGTCTTCTATGGGCAGAAAATAACAACAACAACAACAACAACAGCCAGTTGTCAAGTAATTCTGGGAAAAGTAGTATGTAGACTCTCAGGTTTAGAATTATAGAGCAGAATAGAGAAAAGTTGATGTGGGCTGAAATATTACAGGTACAAACTGAGAAATGTCAGTAAGGAATTTGGACTTTTAGAGAGGTTGTAAGGACCTGTAGTAAGTTTAATTATATGAATAAAGTATCAGGAAAGAAGTGGACTAACTTTCTCAGTTTCACATCAAGATACCCAATCCTATCCCACCCAGCCCACCAAGCTACTATGGGATTTCCTTTCTCTCTACACATGTGTATTAGAGTACATGCTTTTTCCTATCCACTCCTTTAACTTCTTCTAGGGCCAGAGAAGAAATTTAAGGACTAGAAATAAGACATTTTATAATGGTACCATTCATTGTTAGTGAATGTGAAGAATACTTGTAATGGAACTCAGAGCAGGAAGAGGGGAAAATGCATCATTTTTAACATAATAATGGCCAGAGTTAGTATTTCACAAGAAATAAAATCATACAAAATCAACATACAAAAATCAGTAGCATTTCTATATGCCAGCAGTGAACAATCTGAAAAAAAAATTTAAAAAGTAATCCCATTTACAATAACCACGAATAAAATTAAATACCTAGCAATCAACTTAACCAAATAAGTGAAAGATCTCTCTGTAACGACAACTATAAAACAACAATGAAAGAAATTGAAGAGGACCCCCAAAACTGGAAAGATATTCCATGTTCATGAACTGGAAGAGTCAATATTGCTAAAATGTCCATACCACCCAATCTACAGATTCAATGTAAGCCAATGACATCCTTCACAGAAATAGAAAAAAAAAACCCTATAATTTATATAAAACCACAAAAGACCAGAATAACCAAAGCTATCCTAAGAACAAAGAACAGAGCTGCAGTGGCTAACTTCAAATTATATAACAGAGCTATAGGAAATAAAACAGCATGGTACTGGCATAAAAACTGACACATAGACCAATGGAATAGAATAGATAACCCAAAAACAAATCCACACACCTACAGTGAAGTCATTTTCAACAAAGGTGCCGAAAACTACACTGGGGAAAAGGTAGTCTCTTCAATAAATGGTGCTAAGAAAACTGGATATCCATATGCAGAAGAGTGAAATTAGATCCCTATCTTTTGACATATACAAACATCAAATTAAAATAGATTAAACACTTAAATCTAAGACCTGAAACTATGAAACTATGACAAGAAAACCTCAGGGAAAATCTCCAAGACATGGGGTCTGGGCAAAGATTTCTTGCTCACAACCACAGGCAACCAAAGCAAACATGAGCAAATGAGATGACACCAAGTTAAAAAGCTTATGCATGGCAAAGGAAACAATCTACAAAATCAAGAGACAACCCACAGAATGGGAGAAAATATTTGCAAATGATCCATCTGACAAGGGATTAATAATCAGCATATATAAAGAGCTCAAAGAACTCTATAGGAAAAAAAAAATCTAATTATCCAATACAAAAATGGGCAAAATATTTGAATAGACATTTCTCAGAAGAAGACATATAAATGGCAAACAGGCCCACAAAAAGGTGCTCACCATCATTGATCATCAGGGAGATGCAAATCAAGACAACAATGAGATATCATCTCACCCCAGTTTAAATGGCTTACATGCAAAAGATGGGCAATAACATGCTGGCAAGGATGTGGAGAAAAGGGAAGCTTCCTACACTGTTAGTGGGAATGTATATTAATACAATCACAATGGAGAACAGTTTGGAAGTTCCTCAAAAAAATGAAAAATAGATCTACCACATGATCCAGCAATCTCACTGCTGAATATATAACCAAAAGAAAGCAAATCAGTATATCAAAGAGATATCTATGCTGTTTGCAGCAGCACTGTTCACAATAGCCAAGATTTGGAAGCAACCTAAGTGTCCATCAACAGATGACTGGATAAAGAAAATGTGGTACATATATACAATGGAGTACTGTTAATCCATAAAAAAGAATGAGATCCTGTTATCTACAGCAACATGGATGAAATTGGAGATCATTACCTTAAGCGAAATAAGCCAGGCACAGAAAGACAAACATTGCATGTTCTCACTTCTTTATGGGATCTAAAAATCAAAACAATTGAATTCATGGACATAGAGAGTAGAAAGATGATTACCAGAGGCTGGGAAGGGTAGCGAGGGGCTGGAGGTGGGGGGAAATGGGGATGGTTAATGGGTACAATAAAATAGAAAGAATGAATAAGACCTACTATTTGACATCACAACAGGGTGATTGCAGTCAATAATAACTTAATTGGCACATTTTAAAATAATGAAAAGAGTATAATTGGGTGGTGTATAAAAAGGATAAATGCCTGAGGGGATGTATACCCCATTCTCCAGTATGTAATTATTACACATTGCATGCCTGTATCAAAACATCTTATATACCCCATAAATATAGACACCTACTATGTATACTATGTACCCACAGAAATTAAAAATTAAAAAAAGAAATAGGTTTGACTTTTGTTTTTCTTCTTCATTTTTTTTTTTTTGAGACAGAGCCTCACTCTCCCATCCAGGCTGGAGTGCGGTGGTATGATCATAGCCTTTAACACCTGGCTTCAAATGATCCTCCAGCCTCAGTCTCCAGTAGCTGGAACCACAGATGTGTACCATCTCACCTGGCTAACTTAAACAGTTTTTTTTTTTTTTTTTTTTTGTAAAGATGGGGTCTTGTTTTGTTGCCCAGATTGATTTCAAACTCCTGGCTTCAAGCAATCCTCCCTCTTTGGCCTCCCAAAGTGCTGGGATTACAGGTGTGAGACACTGCACCTGCCCCCACATCCTTGATGTTAGTAATACGAATTTCTCATATTGGTTAGATGGCATCATCTTCACAAAATAGAGGAATGTTTGTAATTGCATATTGTGTTGGTTTTAGCTATTTCAGGAGAAAAACAGTTCCAACTTAGTGAAAGTCTCACCGTTTTGCCATTATTCCTATGGATCACACTTGTAACATACTTATTAACTTTGCCTGGAATTTTGTTACCAAAGTTCTGGGATTAGTTGAATCTCTTTTCCTTTGTCCCTGAAAGAGCAGGAAGTTATTACAATGCATCATCTTTTTGGCCCTTCTTCTGGTCTTCACCTATACTTTTATATGTTGGTTGTCATAGAAATGTGCTGTCTTCCATAAATTGGTTATCTTAGACTTATCTGGAAGGTCACAATTCTGGAACAGAACCAAGACCTTGGGCCGAAATATGAAAGTAGACATAATCAGATCCTCTCCATCCTGGGTCTCATTATCAAATTTCTTCAAATCACTTTATTGTGAATAGCACCGGGTGCAAAATGCTTCTCTCTCAACACGAGGTTTCTCTTCCAACCACCAAAGGAAGAGAGAGGGCTTCAAGTCATCTTGTCACTTATTATTATTATTATTGTTATTATTATTATTATTTTGAAATGGAGTTTCACACTTGTTGCCCAGGCTGGAGTGCAATGGCGGGATCTGGCTCATCACAACCTGCGCCTCTCAGATTCAAGCAATTCTCCTGCCTCAGCCTCCTGAGCAGCTGGGATTACAGGTATGCACCACCATGCCCAGTTAATTTTTTGTAGTTTTAGTAGAGACTGGGTTTCTCCATGTTGGTCGGGCTGGTCTCAAATTCCCGAGATCAGGTTATCCACCTGCCTTGGCCTCCCAAAGTGCTGGGATTACAAGCACGAGCCACCTCGCCTGGCCCATATCTTTTTATATATTAGAAAGGTATGAGAGACAGGGAGGCAGGGAGGCAGGGAGGCAGGCAGGCAGGTAGGCAGCATTTCATTCTCAAGAGACTGTTGACATACATCTTCCCCTTTGCAACTGCACAAAGAAACAGCAGGGCTATTGGATGTGAAGGTTTGGTCACAAGTGGGGCAGTGATGGGGATAAGTTAGCTTAGAATAAGGGGAATGCTCTTGCTCCCCTTAGAATATTAGCCTTGAGGGTGGAAATGATCCATTAAGCTGATGGATGCAGATAGTTATTCAAGTGAAAAGATCAGGATCTTTCCTGGATCTCAAAGTAGCACCTTCTAAGCATAAGACCCCAAACTACAACACTCCTAGAAGAAAACATGGTGCAAAAATTTAATGACATTGAACTTGGCAATGAATTTCTTGGATATGACACCAAAAGTACAGGCAACACAATAAAAAAACAGACAAATGAAACTATAGCAAACTTAAGAACTTTTGTGCATTAAAGAGCACAAGAGAGTGAAAATGCAATTTACAAGCCTGGTTATGGTGGCTTACACCTGTAATCTCAGCACTTTGGGAGGCCAAGGTAGGAAGATTGCTTGAGGCCAGGGGGTTGAGATGAGCCTGGGTAACACAGTGAGATCTTGTTTCTAAAAAAATTTTTTTTTATTAGCTAGGTGTGGTAGTGTGTGCCTGTGGTCCCAGCTACTTGGGAAGCTGAAGCAAAAGGATTGCTTGAACCCAGGGGTTCAAGGCTGCCGTGAGACATGATCATGCCACTGCACGCCAGCCTGAGTGACAGAGTGAGACCCAACTTGAAAAAAAAAAGCTTACAGGGTAAAAAGAAATATTTGTTAATCATAGATTTAATGATGGTTAATATCCGGAATATGTAAAGAGCTCCTACAATTACAAAAACATCAAATAAGCTGATCTTAAAATGAGCAAAAGTATGAATAGACATGTCTCCAAAGGTGACATACAAATAGCCAATACACACATGAAAAGATGCTTATCATCACCAATCATCAGAGATCCGTTCTGCTTTCAAGTTAAATTGAAAACTGTGGAGGGGCAAGCTATTTTCTACAAGCTCAAGGTGACCCCTGCCCTGTGGTTTCAAGTGGTTCTGTACGGGCAAAATCATTAGGAGAACCGTTCCCTGTTGGTAATTTTTTGGATCCAAACCAATATGTCTAGAAAACATTCCTAAAATTTTAAATCCATTTTGCTGAGACTATTTTCATTCTTCTAAGTTTTACTCTTTTATTAATCATCTCAAATTTTCAAACCAGATGGGACCTTTGAGCTATGGCCTCTGCATCCCATCTCGGTTAGTTGTCAACACTGAATTAGTTAGCAATATTTAATTGTTCGCCTGTGCCTCTCATCTGAATCAGTTGCCAGCATTTGGAAAGCACAGAATTTTTGCCACATACAAAAATTTCAAAACCTGCATTTCTGGCTATTCTTGAAAAATTAGGCCTGTCAATAAAAAAACTGATCAGAAGTTATTTGGTGAGAAACTCTTTCAGACAATTCATGTACTCCTCGGTTGGCAACGCTTGCTACCCTGGTCATTCTGCTTATTTATGAGACCAGAAAAACCTCTGGAAAGACAAGAGCACATTCCTGGGAGGCCATTTAGAGCATCACATTGTGGAGAGTCCTTAAATGGAAGTTTGCTTATAATTCCAGCCATGGTGGATTTAACACAAGAGTTGTGGGACAGATTATTTTTCTATGTCAGGTTTGAATTGACAAGCAATATACCACCAATTCAATGAGAATTTGACCATGAAGATCAAGACTAGTTATAATTTTGGAACAAAAGAACTATATCAGTTGGTCTCAGATTTGTTATTAAAAAACAAATAAATTCATGAAACACACAGCCTGAAAAGTCAGCAGGGACAAAGAAATAGCTTCAGCAACCTCAGAGAAGGTTATTTTCTAGGTAAACAATAATACTCTACAATATTTATTGAGTATTTACCATGTTTTAGGCACTATTCTAAGTAATTTATGTGAATTTTCATATTATATATGTACCTAGAACCTAATGAGGCACACACCATTATTGCTCTTCTTTTACAAATGAAGAAGCGCAGGCTCAGAGAGGTTAAGTAACTTGACCAAGGTCACATGGCTACTAAGTGGTGGAGTTACAAGTTTGAGTATAGATTAGTTGAACTGCAGAGGCCACTATCACCCTCTAAACCATTCCCTACAGACTCATCACTTATTTTACAGTTCTACAGCCTTGCATAGTTTCTGAAATTATTTGGTGCTCTTAAACTCTCCCAATGCACCCCTGACATTAGCTCTGAGAATAAAAACAACTAGAACATGAATAACATGTGACTGATGTTCAATTCAGTGCTCAGTGAATATTAAGAATGTAGTGATCAGCACCAACCCCGAGACAAAACACGTTAGCATGGCAGCATCGTGGAGCGGAGAACTTGGGTGTTGTAAGCAATCTCTGCTCTGCACTTCCTAGCTGCAAGTCCTTAGGTAAGTCAGGCTCAGTTCCTACTTCTGCAAAACAGATAATAATATCTTACCTCCCAAAATCATTGTGAGGAATAAATGAATGAACATCTACATATACCTGGTAAGCAATGGGCAGTCCAAAAATGCTAGTGGCAACCTCTTGCACTGCCCTCCAGCAGTTAAAAATTGTAAGTTTGTTACTAACAAAGATATTTGGTGGCATGGATGCGGTTTTTGCTTGGATAACTGCCTGATGGCGCTCTGGATCACTAAGTCTCAACCTGTTTCACGTGAGTGTTTAAGGATGCCTTCTTTGGCTCCTACCAGTTTCTTCAGGTGCATTTCCAGAGGGTGGCAAGTAATAATCCTTAATCCCTCTATTTGAGGAGCAACACCTTGTCAAGGTGCATTGGACTTGACATGTGGAAACATGGAGAGAGATTAGAATCACTGAACTCTCTGTAAAACTATTATGTCACTTCCCTCCCTAAGGAATAGGATCTTGTCTGATTTCGGGTTGAATTTTGTTTTGTTCATCCGCATTGGGAAAATTCACTGATGTACATCCCCCAATCTACTTAGGCCCCAGGCTACCTACAGATTAAACATGGAGTTTTTCCCAAGGTTATTATTTTGCTGGTAATTTTTTTTAATTTTCCTGAAGGCCCAGCTCTGCAATTTTCTGTGTTTTTTCTTCCCTCACAAGGAATGATCAAGCTTAAAGTGAACAGTAATCTAATTGTTCATTTGTTCCAAATCTACTTTCCAGTGAGTCGCATAAAATTATACTTGTAGAGTTAGAGAGGACCTTGTCCAAACATCTTATTTTACTGAGGGAGACACAGAGATCCAGAGGTTGACTGATTCGTCTTTTATCACTCTGCTAAACTGATGGAGTCCAGACTAGGACCTGGTCTCTTGGCCTCAGGTCTGGGGCTCTTTCCGTGTCACCCCTTACAAACAAAAACTTTATTGATTAGGCTTTGCTAATGAAGAGGCTTCTAAAATAGCATATTGCTTCTGAGAGTGAAAGTGAGTGGTTGACTTCTCATTATCTCCACCCATTACCACCTCCATCTCACACCAAGCTGCCATCATCTTCTAACTGGTCTTCCCTCATTCAGTCTTGCCTTTCTACCTAATCTTTTCTCCACACAGCAGCCAGAGGGCCACATTAAAATATCAGCTAGATCACAGCACCGCTCAGTTGAAAACCCTGCAATGACTCCCTATTTTATTAAGAGGAAAAGCAAAAATTCTTACAATGACTGATAGTACTCTACATGTTTTCCTCCTAACCCCCTACATACATTTTGTCCCAAATATCTTGTCCTTGCCACTCCTTGAACAACATGCTCCCAGTCTCACGGTCCGTGCGCTAGCTGTTCCCTCTGAAACTCCCATATTTGTATTAGCTCACTCCTTCACCTCCTACACACTTTGCTCAGATGTCACCTCTGTGGGGCCTACACTAACTACCCAATTTAAAGTTGCAAACCCTTCTCCAGTGCTACCCTGCTTTATTTTTCTCCATGATACTTATCACCCCCTAAATTTACATACTCAGGCTTCCATAACAAAATACCCCAGACCAGATGGCTGGTGTGCAGTGGGGCAATCTTGGCTCACTGCAACCTCTGCCTTCTGGATTCCAGCGATTCTCCTGCCTCAGCCTCCTGAGTAGCGGAGATTACAGGAGCATGCCACCATGCCTGGCTAATTTTTGTATTTTTAATAGAGATAGGGTTTCACCATGTTGGTCAGGCTGGTCTTAAACTCTTGACCTCATGATCTGCCTGCCTCGGCCTCCCAAAATGCTGGGATTACAGGCATGAGCGACCATGCCCAGCCAGTAACAGACATTTATCTTGTCACAGTTCTGGAGGCTGGAAGTCCATGATCAGCATGCCAACAAATTCCAGTTCTGGTGAGCGCTTTCTTCCTGGCTTGTAGATGACTGCCTTCTCACTGTGTCCTCATGTGGGGCCTTTCCCCATGAGATAAGAGAGTGAGCAAACTTTCTGGTGTCTCCTATAAGAACACTTATTCTATCAGATCACAGACCCACCATTATTACCTCATTTCACGTTAATGACCTCCTTAGCAGCCCCATCCAAAGATAGCCACACTGGGAATCAGGGCTTCAACATATGAATTTTGAGAGGGCACATTTAGTTTGTAACACTAGCTGACATTTTGTATTAATTCCCTTTTCTTGTTTATCATCTGTCTTCTCTCACCAGAATGGGAACAGCAATTTTTTTCTGTTCTATGTACTGCCTACTGTAGTGCCTTGCATATAATAGGTGCTCAATAAATATTTGTGAAGGAATGAATGAAATACCTAGCCCTTACATGGTAGGCAGCCTCTAAAATGGCTCCAAATGATTTCTGGCTTCTGGTAGTCAGACCCTTGTATAATCTCCTCCCCCCAAGTATGGGTTGGACTTAGTGACTTACTTATGGTTCATACAAAGTGAAAAAAGTGATGGGATGTTACAAAGATTGGGTTATTGCACAAGGACTCTGACTTCCATATTTTTGCCCTTTCTTGCTGTCTCACTTGCTCTCTCTGATGGGAGCCAGCTGCCATGTTGTGAGCTACCCCATGGCAAGATGTTAATCTTGCCAACATCTGAGTGAGTTTGAAAGAGGATCTCCCCTCGGTCAAACTTTCAGATGAGATCGTAGCCCCCGTTGATGTAAATTGATTTCAGCTTTGTAAGAGTCTTTGTGGCACAGGCACTCAGCTAAGCCAGGCCCAGATTCCTGACCCAGAGAAACTATGAGATAAAAAAGTATTTGCTATTTTATGCTACAACATTTTGGGGTAAATATTTTATATAGTCATATATAACTAATACACCTAATAATGTAGGAATGACAACATTGGGGCAAAAGTGTGAACATTTCATCTTAGATCATTTGAAATTGGACTGTTCTTAAAACTGGGGGACATTCAATTGTTATAGGCCAATACTGTGGCAATTCAAGTAGTTTCTTGATCTAAGACTATAGAGTAGCAGTCAGCAAATGACAGCCCACAGGCCAGCTGTCTGTTTCTATAACGATGGATTTATATTGGAACACAGACACACCCATTCATTTGCATAATTTCTATGGCTGCTTTGCAGAATTGAGTAGTGGCTGCAGAGACTGTCTGGCCAGCAAGCCTAAAGTTTTTACTATCTGTCCCTTTAAGAAAAAGTTTGCTGACCCCAGTTCCAGAGGCAAAAACTAACACCTCCACTCTTTGTGCTTTCTGAGGAGTCCACCCTTTGCTTTCTCCTCACCCCAGTTCCAGAGGCAAAAACTAACACCTCCACTCTTTGTGCTTTCTGAGGAGTCCACCCTTTGCTTTCTCTCCACAAATTTTCCTTAAAAGCCCAGTAAGTGGATCTGATAACCCTCCATTACCCATGCAAGCAAGATTGCCAAGTGGTTTAGGACAGTAAGAAATCAATGTTATCTCATTACTAAGGATACTATACACATCTATGTAATGAAAACAAATGTATCACAAACCAATACTTAGTCTTTATGTCGGATGTTGTCTGTTGTTTCTAATTTTTTCCATGTTATTAAAAAAGTTAGTTTCTCACAGAAAATTGATATCTCAACTAGGACTGCTGAATGGTTATGCTGGTCAGGGCTGAGGTGTGGTATCAGGCAGACCTGACTTCTAGTCTCAGCTCTGACTCTTGGAGCTGTGCAGTCTTGGTCTGGGACCCTAACCTATCTGAGCCTCAGTGTTTGACTGGAAAATGGCAGTAATACCCAACCACAGTAAGGATGTCTTGTGAGGATGAACATGAGAGTGTGCATGTAAACTGCTTATGTGCTCAGCACATGGTAATACTTCCATAAAAATAGCAAAAGTAATAGGTGCTCTTGTCCTGAGTGCATATTAAATTAATTTCTGGTCCTTCCAAGCTGGGCAAAAGAAAGAGACATCCCCCAAAGAACCACAGAGGACAAAGTCTATGGAATCATTTTTCCTTTTTTGAGATTCAGATATGAGTATGTTGGCAAGCCAAAATCCTTGTATCAACTGGCATGGAATGTCTGTGGGCCTGTAAACAGCCACCCTGTGCTAAATAGGTTTAAGGAGGCTCCCTTCCTTGTATTCAATTCACAGCCATTATATTTGCCAATCCTTGAATTCCGAGGGAAGGTGAGACTTTAATTCAAAAAAGTTAACCATACTTAGACTATCCCAACTGGAAACAACATTTCTCCACCCCCACAGTCTTTAGGGGAAGGAAAATTTGGTCTTACTCTCCGGAGTCTTTCACATATTTCTCCACCGTTTCTCCTAATCCCCTCAGGGCCTCTGAGTGCTGTTTATGTTTGCACTCTACGTCTATTTCTGTTCAGTGGAGAGCAGTTTCATGGCACTTTATGGTGGCAGGTGAAATTGGATAAAAATGAACCATGCCAAAATCTGCCTTTGCCCCATTGCCGCCTTTCCCCCAGTCCTTTAAAAGCACCCAAAGGCTGGGTTTCAAGCCCCTGGGGGCTCTCCAACGGAGCTTTGCTGCCCATCAATTTTCACTCTTAATTACGGAGACCATAAACCCCACCTAGAGTTCAAAGGGAAAGGCAGGAGAAAATCAGCTTTAGTGCCTTTGCTGCCAAACCCACTTCACACCTTCCTGTCATGACCAAACATCTTCTCTGGTGACTTTTGGAGCTGGTACAATAACAGCCGTGGGATCTCTGCTTTTTCAGAAATGGCTTCACAACCAGCCAGACCCCTCATCATGGTGACTTCTTATCCCTATGTCTGATCAAAGTCCCACCACAACCA
The DNA here is from genome assembly GCF_002776525.5 of Piliocolobus tephrosceles. Classification (NCBI taxonomy): domain Eukaryota; kingdom Metazoa; phylum Chordata; class Mammalia; order Primates; family Cercopithecidae; genus Piliocolobus; species Piliocolobus tephrosceles. The sequence continues at coordinate 157,789,230 of NC_045434.1, forward strand.
GCCATTTCATTATCTCCAGCTCTAGTACAAAGAATGAACAGGTTTTTAGAAAGTGAATAGTTTCTGAAGAACTTCCAAACCCTGGTTGTGGGAACCTGAACAAGTAGCAAGGCAGTTGGGTGGCCCCTCTTGTGGACTGCTACTTGTATATAGGGACATCTTCCTTCCTTCCCCGATACCTGATGGGACAGCTTCAAAGACTCCACAATTGGCTGAGCCCAGTAATCTTAACATTTTTGGGAGGTTGTGGTGTGTAGATTGCTTGAGCCCAGGAATTCGAGACCAGTCTGGGCAACATAGGGAGACCTCATCTCTACAGAAAATAAAAAAAATTAACCCCAGGGATGGTGGCCTGTGCCTGCTGTCCCAGCTACTGGGAAGGCTGAGGTGGGAGGATCACATGAGCCTGAAAAGTCAAGGCTGCAGTGAGCTGTAATGTGCTCACTGGGTGACAGAGTGATTCCCTGTCTTAAAAGCAAGCAAGCAAACAAACAAAAACAAAAACAAAACCCTCCACAATTATAAGGCTGGCGGAGAGATCTCCATTTCCTTCTCTATCCCCTGCTTCTCCCTGGGAAAGGTGGAGGAACAGTAACGTTCTGCCATCTGTCCCTAGCTGCTCCTTTGAGTTTCTTGATGCCATGGACACTTGTCTGTCTTTCCAAGTTGAAATGATCCATCATGTACAGATTCCTGTGTGCCCTTGCTGGATTCAGGGCCACTGTCAGTTGACACAAGGCTTATAAGATAGAATGGATTTTTGCATTATACAGAATTAAGGTTCCTGTCCCAGCTCTGCATGTCTCTAAATGACCTTGAGCAAATCACTTCACTTTTATGGGCCTCAACCTTCTCATAATGTAAAATGATTAGATTAGCTTAGATAGGGCCTCACTGGCAACTCCAATTACATGGTATTAGCTGCTGAGGGCATCATGTTGAAAGGATCTGTTGGGCCACATTTTGGCTCAATAATTGATTAGTGATGTCTGCCAAGGTAGGGGTGTGACACTACGTCACCCATCACATTTTTGCCATCCCTAAGCGAAATGCTTTATTAATTCTTCCTGAGTTTCTTTGATGCTATAGTGTTATATGACTGCTGCTAAGATCTCAACTTAATCTTACTTTTTAAAGTATGTATTTGCCCTTGTGTCAATGGGAATGAAGAGAAGGAAAAGAAGAAAGTGATCCTCCAAACTGGCACTGTGCTTTGCTTAATGAAGACCCAGAAATCTGGTCCACTGCTTCTCTATGAACCATAGCATTTTAATTTACTGCAGAAACTGGAGATGAATTCTTTTGTGAAGTAGAGCTCTTGCTTTTCTTGTCCTAAATGGAGAAAATAAATGTTTATCTCCTTTTCATCACACCTTTTTATAGGCCATTACAGACAAAATTCTGATTTAAAAAATGACTTTCAAATATTATTTAATAAAAAATTTAATTAAAAAACAATGTAAATATTCTCATTCTGAAATGTAAGACAATGGGAAAACTAAAGTTAAAGAAACCGATAAAATATATTTATGTACCTTTTTGAAAGAATAAAAGTAATTCTGGGGATCTAATATGTTGCATAGTGACTATAATATTATACAATACTGTATAGTATACTTGAAATTTGCTAAGAGAATAAATCTTAAGTGTTCTTGACACACACAAACACACACACGCACACACACGTGTAATTAGGTGAGGTGATGGATGTGTTAACTAGCTTGATTGTGGCAATCATTTCATTTCACAATATATACATATATCAATCAACACTTTCTTTTTTTTTTTTTTTTTTTCAGATGGAGTCCCGCTCTGTCGCCTGTGTTGGAGTGCAGTGGCCAGATCTCGGCTCACTGCAAGCTCCGCCTCCCGGGTTCACGCCATTCTCCTGCCTCAGCCTCCCTAGTAGCTGGGACTACAGGCGCCCGCCACCTCGCCTGGCTATAATCAACACTTTCAATGCATACAATTTTTATTTGTCAATTATATCCCAATAACGTTGGAAAAAAATAATTATAAGAAGGACTGTGGAAACTTTTCAGTTTCATGACCTGTGTGTCTCAGAAGAGTGCTTGAGAGGACTGAACCATTAAATACAAACACATGTTGGGCGCCCCTAATCTGAAAATCCAAAATCCAAAATGCCCCCACACCCAACACTTTTTGAATGCTAACATCACTCCACTTGTGAACAATTTCACACCCGAACTCCCCATTTTCCCTCACTACAAAATGACCCCAAAAAGCAGTAATGTTCTCCAGGTTTATAAAATAGGTTCAGAGACTACAGCAGGGTCAGCTTTATGGGCCTGGAAGATAAGATAGGCGCTTTCCCTGATGGAATCTCACCCTTCACACAATTTGTTGGCTGTCTCTATTGACATTTTCAGCCCTGACCTCTCTGTCTCAGCTCTAGGACTCACATCCAGTGCAGAATGACAGCATGGCTAACTCATGAAACTGGCACCTGCCAGAAATTAGGGGTGCCAAGATAAATAAGACAGGAACTATGATGGACTTATAATTAGACAAGGAAACTGGTTGGTATGAGAGACATAAACACACAATACAGTGGTGAGAACAGAGAGGCGCCCCTTAGAATTCAATAACTTTAAATATGTCTCAACTTAAAGTAATTAACTCTGTCTTCACCTGAACTCATACCTCAAGAAACTAAAAGCAGTTGACATGTGAACTATGCGGACTTGACCTGACATGTGACCTATGGGTTGTTCAAGGCAACCCTCTGCTAAAAAGTCCCTGCAGATCTCTTTGAAGGCCAGGTGAAAAAGCAAAGCCCTAGAATGAAATTCAGAGGAACTGTAATTTTAGTTCTGATTCTGCCTCTAACTGTATAGCCTTAGGCAAGTCACTTGGCTTCTCCATGCTTCTGTGAAACAAGCACCTAGAAGGAAAAACGGGAGAGGGGTTGGCATCCATGACAGAACAAAAGAGTCTCAGAGGCAGACATTGGCAGTACCCAAGCACTATTCAGACAGGGAACCTTTGCCAAAGGACATCTAGCAGGCAGTCCCTAGTCCTGGTGGTACAGAAGCATATATTAGCCCAGTAGTTCAAAATTCAGCTTTTTAATTAAAATCACCGGGCAGATTTTGAAGATAAACCTGTGCCCAGGCTGAAATCCAGAACAATCAAATCAAACTCTTTGAGAGCTGAGAAACACTGCTTTAGCCTGATGTCAATGAACATTGAATGCCTCGCTTCTGATTTCATGCTCACCAAGCAATCTTCTCTGATTAATATTCGGCTTCCCACACAGATTCGTTTAACAGGGATAAAAATGTGTGGGTTAAAATGACTTTGAATACTTTTGCTCCCTGTGACATTTCTACATCACACTAAGTTCAAGAATTGGCATTCTGTTTTCCATACCCCCACTCCATGAGCAGAGTTAATGTGAATCAGCTCCTGAGAGCTGGACCATCTGTCAGTGTGGGGACACATCGGGTATGTAAGCTGGCAAGGCTTGGAAGAGAATCTGGCCCTTGGAGATCTAACCAAGCTAATGAATACCAAGCAGTCAGGCCTTTCAAGAGGTGGGCTGTTACTGTTCCCACGAGAAAAGTATGTGTGCCCATGAATTGCTTTGTGCACGGGCAGAGCTAGTGAGTGTGCCTTACCCTCCCATACCTTAACGCAGGATTTCCATTTCTATTCCTCTTGTTCCTTATGTAAACAATCTTTTTTTTTTTTTAATGAAGGCTTACACCACTTAATCTAGATTGGTGTAAATGTAATTGTGGTTTCTACCATTATATATAATATATATAATATTATATAATTATATAATTTTTATATTATATATTATATATTTAGATATATAATTTGTATATATAATAATATGAGGTTCTTCTCCTGCAGTTACCATCTACAATTGGTTTCAGTATTTCTAAAGAGAATTCTCATGCATTTCTGTAAGGAGTTTGATTCTCTCTAGAATTTTCCCAAGTCATTTCACAGTGTTCTCTAATAAACGCTGTCTTTTTAAAAAGAAAAACATGCCATTTTGTACTCAAACTGGCCACCCGCTGTCCTACTGAGTCAAAATATATTCATGAAATACAGTTGTATTTTGCAGAGGTATAATGAATTCTCAAGGATAGATATATCTGGGGAAACTGTGTCCCAAATAAAATTCAAATTTCTCACTCTTCTCAGAATTTTTTTTTTTTTTTTTTTTTTGAGAGGGAGTCTCGCTCTGTCTCCCAGGCTGGAGTGCAGTGGATCTCAGCTCACTGCAAGCTCCGCCTCCCGGGTTTACACCATTCTCCTGCCTCAACCTCCCGAGTAGCTGGGACTACAGGCGCCCACCACCTCTCCTGGCTAGTTTTTTGTATTTTTTCAGTAGAGACGGGGTTTCACCATGTTAGCCAGGATGGTCTTGATCTCCTGACCTTGTGATCCGCCCGTCTCGGCCTCCCAAAGTGCTGGGATTACAGGCTTGAGCCACCGTGCCCGGCCTCTTCTCAGAATTTATTATTGTCCAAGAGTGGTCACAGGCTGAGTAGGTTTTTCCTTCCAAATAACACAGTTATCTTTTTTTTCAAGTTGTGGTAAAATGTACATAAACATTAATCATACCATTGTAAACATTTTTAACTGTAGTGGTTAACAGAATTAAGTACGTTCACAGTGTTGTGTAACCATCACCGCCATCCATCTTTAGAACTTCATCTTCCCAAACTGAAACTCTATACCCATTAAACAACAACTTCCCATTCTCCTCTCCACTAAGCCCTTAGCAACCATCATTCTACTTTCTGTCTCTATGAATTTGACTACTCCAGGTACCACATTTAAGTGGAATCATACAATATTTGTCCTTTTGTGACTGGCTTATTTGTCTTTAAGATTCACCTATGTTATAGTATGTGTCAGAATTTCCTTTCTTCCTTCCTTCTCTTTTTCTCCTTCTTCCTTCCTTCCTTCTCTTTTTCTCCTTCCTTCCTTCCTTCTTTCCTTCCTCCCTCCCTCCCTCCCTTCCTTCCTTTCTTTCTTCCTTCCTTCCCTCCCTCCCTCCTCTCTCCCTTCCTTCCTTCCTTCCTTCCTTCCTTCCTTCCTTCCTTCCTTCCT